>NC_140125.1:64744285-65344285 GCF_964035555.1 Netta rufina
TTTAGTATTACTGCTCCATGATTCCTGTTCCTTTTCTGACTTCCAGCACTTCTGTTGAGTTACTATATACTACTGCAACCTAGAAATCAGACTCTACAGTTGTTCTTTTTGTCAATTTTCCACCTCCAAATATATAATAAAAGGTGGAAAGTATGCAGAAGTGATTGATATCACTGTCTCTCAATGTTCCTATATAACATATTCTCCAGCACATATGAATTTGACCTCCTTTACTTCAGTACCAAGTTACCGGTACTAGATTGAGAATGTTTCCTCATGATACCTATAGCTTAGAGGCGAACATACTGAATTGCTAGAATATAAAGTACAGATTTGTGTCTAACCTACCTCTTGTCCACTTCAAAGCTTGCTCTGAGCTTGCCCACAACATTCCTGTTACAGAAGAGAAGAAAGACTTTTTTTTTTTTTTTTTTTGATACATTAGCTGAGGTCACACAAGATTACATCTGGGAACACAACTGGTTTAATGCAACAGCTCCAAATAATGCTCAGCCACTGTGAATTAATTAATGTTCCAAACTGATGTCTGTTGCTGTCTCATCTCGTATAACCAGAAGATGTTGTTCTCCTCTCACAAATCTTCTTCCATGCCACTAGCACAAAAAGTCTTCTAAACCCCTGACAAAGCACATGTGTTGCTGCTAGATAATAACAATCCGTTAATCTGTGTAACGAACCTTTAATGTGTCAAGTGTTGGAACCTTTAAAATCACAGAATCACAGAATCACAGAATTTTCTAGGTTGGAAGAGACCTCAAGATCATCGAGTCCAACCTCTGACCTAACTCTAGCAGTCCCCACTAAACCATATCCCTAAGCTCTACATCTAAACGTCTTTTGAAGACTTCCAGGGATGGTGACTCCACCACTTCCCTGGGCAGCCTGTTCCAGTGCCTAACAACCCTTTCAGTGAAGAAGTTCTTCCTAACATCTAACCTAAAACTCCCCTGGCTCAACTTAAGCCCGTTCCCCCTCGTCCTGTCACCAGGCACGTGGGAGAACAGGCCAACCCCCACCTCGCTACAGCCTCCCTTGAGGTACCTGTAGAGAGCGATAAGGTCGCCCCTGAGCCTCCTTTTCTCCAGGCTGAACAAGCCCAGCTCCCTCAGCCGCTCCTCGTAGGACTTGTTCTCCAGGCCCCTCACCAGCTTCGTTGCCCTTCTCTGTACCCGCTCAAGCACCTCCATGTCCTTCTTGTAGTGAGGGGCCCAAAACTGAACACAGTACTCGAGGTGCGGCCTCACCAGAGCTGAGTACAGGGGGATGATCACCTCCTTTTTTGGTGTTTTGCAGACTTTTTTTTTTTTTTTTTTTGTCCTTTGCCCTCCTTCCAAACACATCTTTCATCAGGTGAGTTACTTCTCTCATACAGACAAACAACTTTTAAGGTAAACTCTATGCTTAAAACAAAATCATCTGTGTCATAAGGTGATATAAAACTCTGGCACAGGTCTTTTGACACTTTTCAGTTGGTACTGACAGACTCAAGTATTAAAAATTAAGGTTATCTGAGAAATGATTCAGATGCCTAAAGTGGGAGGATGACAGAATTAAGGAGCTGAAAGACAGCAGCATTCCTGCAGGCCAAGAACTACCTCCTGCTTGAGATATCAGATGTTTCTGCTTTGATCGGTACAAGTAGATCAGACCTGCAGAATACTTAACTCTTATTTCAGTCTAGTTATAATCATTCCCCAATAAAGCTAATTGCCAGGTAATTAATGTAATTCTTATACAAGGCAGAACATGGCCTAAACTTTTTGAGAATCAAATTTCAGTCCAAAACTTTACAATATTTGCAATTTTATCTTAAAATGTGCATGTAGGGATGCATCATGAAGAGACAGGGATTGTGTTAGTGCCATCCTGACTGTTTCTGGATTGTGCTTCATTGTCTTGTGTAGACGTGCCTTTTTACACCTAAACTCTAGGAAGGAGTATATTTTAATACTGTTCTCATCAGGAGTGCTGCAAGGTATGTAAAGGGAGTACCACTGAATAAATTACTTCTCTGGCTAACAAAGCAATATATGCTTTGTTTGTTCCTTCCATCATTGCAGAAGGTGAGTACCATGCACTGATCCTTAGATATTTTTAATGGTTATATCAAAGGCCACAGAAGAAATCTGAGGCAAAAAGGCAGATTGAACACAGACTTCCCACAAACAAGTCTGAGATCCCACTTGCCAGGTCTTCCTGATTACAAAAGTGATAGAGGAGAGCTGACTGGCCTTTAAAATGTTATGATTCTGACTTGAAGAGAAAAGTCTCTGTAAGAGAATAAGTGTGTCCATTTAATAGCTTCTAGGAAGATGGGAGAGCTATAGAAAAAGCAATTTCAATTAAGTTCTAAATTAAGCAAAAAGGAAACAAAGATCAAAAATATGTGAACAATCTGTCATTTTCTGCATTCCATGCATGACTGAATCAATTAAAAAAAAAAAAAAAAAAAAGAGTTATTTGGTAGATAGGGTGGCAATGGCTGCTACATTGACATGGCTTCTCTGCCACAGTAAAAGTTATAGAATTTGTGCTGTAGCTGCTTGGAAATGTATTGCTTAATACAGCAATGAACTGGAGCCAGAGACTGCATGATAAATGCTATGGCAACCAAGCTATGTTGTGTGGAATATCTTTATAGATTAAACTGCTTTGATTCATGCATGGCAGCTCATACAAACAGGTGCTAACAAACATATATGTAATCAATATTTTGTGTATATGACTCACATTCCTTGTAAACTCCCACCATCAACAACATTTATATTCATTGCCACACATACACATAACACATGCATAAACATGCACACATATAAGAAACCTGCAAGCATATATAAGAATATTCAGAGAAAGAATGTATATTTTGCGTTTTTCTATCCATTTTAAAGACTGATTTCTCTTATTTTGACATATGCAAGTTTAAAAATTAAGACTATGAAATGATACATTGGAAGAAAAAGTTAAATTTGAGTCTCCTTGTAAACAATTCCAGATTAAATATTTTTTTTTTCACTCTTTCAACATATATATTGTATTTTAAATTGGCACACTAAACTAATTACAAGGGGTTTTAGTTGTTGCTGTTTGTTACTTTTCTTAATAGTTTTGTAAATAGTGAAAAATAATTTGTATGGCTGAGGGTGTTTGCCATTATGTGAATTATTAAGATAAAGCAATGCTTTTGATAATAAAACATTAGCTGATTTGTTTAAAACAAGGATGTGTTAATAAAGTGAAGTTCCAGAAGTCTCATTTTTTTTTAACATAATCTCACTCCAAAGAAAGTGCAGAGAGAATATGCCTCCCTATTCCAGAAAGATTTTCTCATGAGGCATGGGATGGGATATAGAGGAAGGAAGGAAGGAAGGAAGGAAGGAAGGAAGGAAGGAAGGAAGGAAGGAAGGAAGGAAGGAAGGAAGGAAGGAAGGAAGGAAGGAAGGAAGGAAGGAAGGAAGGAAGGAAGGAAGGGAGGAAGGAAGGAAGGAAGGAAGGAAGGAAGGAAGGAAGGAAAAAAAGGAAAAAGATTTACCTATAAAAGAATTCCCTGTTCTAACAAATTTTTCCTCAATTTCTGGTAGTTATTCTTGGGGAAGGAGTATAGGATGAAGACATTTCTTTGTACTACCTTGTTGCCTTTCTTCCTGTGTACCTAACTATACCTCCTTAGAAAGTGGAGCTGCACTACAAAGAGCTGACCTGACAGAGGCAGGAGGCAGGTGGGGAATGTTCATATGCAGCTGTGGGAGCACTCGGAGAAACTTTTTTTGGGTCTAGAAAGCTGTAGCACAAGACTTCACTGCCAAGAGGAAATCTGTGTCTGGTTCTTTGTTAAAACAATGTAAAACTAGTAGCAGTGATGACTTGGCATCCTGGTTTCAGAAGTTCAGAAACACAAGCATGCCAAGGCTGGATCCAACCCCACATCAACAACAACTCAAGAGGAAAGATATGGTTGCCCCAGTACTCAGGTTGAGAAAGATGTCAAGGAATTGTAGTGCTCAGTTCTGCAGTGCCTGAAAGTTGTGAGCCTTGTCTGGAAACGGAATTCACAATCCTGATTTAGGGCCCTAGAATTTCCTGTGTATTAAATGGAGAACCAAGTACCTCAGCTGGGATTCATAGCACACAGCATACTGACTGCTAGAACACTAAAGCAAAAAATGAACACTTTTGAGACAATGGTTTTAGAGTCACTTTGTTCTAGCATATGTTTATGCAGTGGGATACAGAAGCAATTTTTCATCACGCGGCACTTACAGGACAACCAGGTGATCAGGCCCAGTCAGCATGGGTTTATGAAAGGCTGACGAACCTGCTTGACGAACTTGATCTCCTTCTATGACAAAGAGACGTGCTTGGTGGATGAGGGAAAGGCTGTGGACATGGTCTACCTTGACTTCAATAAGGCTTTTGACACTGTTTCCCACAGCATTCTCCTCAAGAAACTTGCTGCTCATGGCTTGGACTAGCGTACACTTCACTGGGTTAAAAACTGGTTGGATGGCCGGGCCCAAAGTGTCACGGTGAATGGAGTCAAATCCAGTTGGAGGCCAGTCACTAGTGGCGTTCCCCAGGGCTCAATACCAGGGCCAGTCCTCTTTAATATCTTCATCGATGATCTAGATGAGGGGATCAAGTGCACTCTCAGTAAGTTTGCAGATGACACCAAGTTAGGTGCGTGTGTCAATCTGCTCAAGGGTAGGAAGGTTCTGCAGGAGGATCTGGATAGGCTGCACCAATGGGCTGAGGTCAACTGTATAAAGTTCAGCAAGGCCAAGTGCCGGGTCCTGCACCTGGGGCTCAATAACCCCAAGCAGAACTACAGGTGGAGAGATGAGTGGTTGGAGAGCTGCCAGGCAGAGAAGGACCTGGGAGTATTGGTTGATAGTCAGCTGAATATGAGCCAGCAGTGTGCTCAGGTGGCCAAGAAGGCCAACAGCATCCTGGTTTGCATAAGAAGCAGTGTGGCCAGCAGGTCTAGGGAAGTGATTGCCCCCCTGTACTCAGCTCTGGTGAGGCCGCACCTCGAGTACTGTGTTCAGTTTCGGGCCCCTCGCTACAAGAAGGACATGGAGGTGCTTGAGCGAGTTCAGAGAAGGGCGATGAAGCTGGTGAGGGGTCCGGAGAACAAGTCCTACGAGAAGTGGCTGAGGGAGCTGGGCTTGTTCAGCCTGGAGAAAACGAGGCTCAGGGGCGACCTTATCGCTCTCTACAGGTACCTTAAAGGAGGCTGTAGCGAGGTGGGGGTTGGTCTGTTTTCCCTTGTGCCTGGTGACAGGACAAGGGGGAATGGGCTTAAGTTGAGCCAGGGGTGTTTTAGGTTGGATGTTAGGAAGAACTTTACTGAGAGGGTTGTTAGGCGTTGGAATGGGCTGCCCAGGGAAGTGGTGGAGTCACCATCCCTGGAGGTCTTTAAAAGATATTTAGATGTTGAACTTAGTGATATGGTTTAGTGAAGGACTTGTTAGTGTTAGGTCAGAGGTTGGACTCGATGATCTTGAAGTCTCTTCCAACCTAGACAATTCTGTGATTCTGTGAGTTCCCCTCTCCCTACTGTCCTTATAAGTTGCTCAGTCTCTCTTTCTAGAAGCACGAGTGAGCATATGACCAGAGGAAGGAGATGATCCAGGTGAAAGCTAACTATTTTCTGGTGTAGCTGGATGTATGAACTCAAGCCATGGTTCTGCTTAGGGTGATGAGCAGCGGGGGACCGTGGTGATAAAAGCTTGATTATCCCCATCTGTCCAGTGGAAATCAGAATGTTTCTATCTGGCCTGATTACCTTCAATACTCATCTCAGAAAAGAAAGGAACTTCCAGTCATTCAGGATGAAATTCACCTCATCTAACTAAAGTAAGACAGCTGGTCCAAGCTAATCATCTATGCTAATCACTTTCTCTTTACATTCACTGGAGGTAAATAAATAAATAAAAGACTTGCAGATGATGTTTCCTTCTCTGTCTCCTATATTTCAGGATGGGATGAACTGACAGTTGGAGATGCATATTTCTAATAATTGTTTAATACATGTTAAAGTCATACTAAAAGTGCAAGTGAGACTACAGCATATATTTTCAAACTCCACATGACTTCAGTCATTCTACGTCAAATAAAAATAGTAAGTGAAAAAAAAAAAAAAAGTGGATCAGTCATTTAAATATTCAGTGGCTCAGGAGAAAAAAATAGTTACTACTGAGATGCTGTGGTATTTCTCTTGATATCTCAGCCAGCTCGGGAAAAACTGCCATGGGTATGCTTGTGCGTGTAGGTGTCATACTTCTGATTGCAATATTGGTATGTTCTAGGAATGACTGTACTGCATCCAGACAATTGCAATGACTCTAACTAATCTAAGAAAGTCCTAAAAGGAAAGTTATATTGAAGATATCACCCACACTATTGGAGAAAGTATGACACACAAGTCTGCAGATCACAGGGATTTAAAGGCTTTTTTTCTGACCTAGCACCACAAACCATACCCTTAATTATAAGCCTTTGTGCAATACTTTCAGGCATGAAACAGATAATCCTTTGAGAAATGCAATCTGATCAAGAGAACTCTATATAAACTGCCTACTGATTGAACTGGAAGATGGCAAAATGCTATTGCAAACAAATCAATAACAAATATAAGTAAAACATTTTTTTTTGTTGTTGTCACTTTAATGACACGTTTACCCCGTTAATTTTTTAGATTTTGGATATTTGTAAGATATTCTGTAGTAATTGCATATTTTCTCTTTAAAATAGAAAGAGGAAAAAAAAAAAAACTCACTTCTAACTATGTTTGGCTCTCACATTGTGGAAATTCCGCAAGGTAACAAAAGCACTGGAAAAAATCAATTTTCAGACTGAAATAGGAGAGTCAGTTCATTACAAGTGGTCAACAGCTTTCCTGGCTGTTTATGTTATTTATCATAGGAATACAATAAAGGTTCATGGTCTACCTGACATAAATCTAGTTTACTGAAATATTACATATATCTTCATCTGGGAGAGTTGTTGTTTGAGCTAAGAATAGCTTTCTTCAGTTAAAATAAAGACGTGGACTGGAACAAATGAAATATCTGAGCTAAAATTTCAACTTTGTCCTATGCATGGACAGTTCACAAACATAGTAAAGAACCAGAATGAACTGTCTTAGTGAGAATAATGGTAATAGTGAGTATATAAGGCTAGTTTTGGCTTTACTTCTAGATCAAGAAAAGTTTGTTCATTTCCATGGCCTGACATAGACCTTGAAGCCTCTGAAGTCTCTTCAGACATTTTCTTTATTCCTATTGGAAAATTTGAAATCCTTTGAACTCCCAATAAACCTAAATTTTTTTTTTTTTTTTTTTTTTTTCTGATACTGATGCCAGCTTAGGATCAGTTCTAGATCTGAAAGACAGCAAGTTTATACAGCTATTAAAAATATGTTAAATTTGTAATAGCTGAATATCTTTGACAACTCTATTTTTACTGCCACATACTTTAATTTTCAAGTTTCATTAAATGAGACATTAATGATAGACTGTTAAACTAAACATATTATGATCAACACATTCTAATCATTATACATACATACATATTTACATGTGGTAATTAAATTCTGCTTCATACTTGTTATTTTTTTGTTGTTGTCTTTGTTTTTGCGAGAGCAATACAGCCTCATAAAATTGATATTAACATTCTACAATTTTTTAAAAAGTCATTTTGATAACAACTTTGAAGAAGTTTTATTAAATCATGTCATACTTAAACTTGGATTAACTTTAGCCTATTTCTGAAGGTATAAAGATTCCCTTGATAGTAGAACCAGTGTGTTCTACAATGGAAAAAAATTTTTGTTACTTGAAGCAAGTGGCTTTCTTGCTTGAAATTTTAGTCTCTTATACACTGATAAATAAGGTGGGTTTATAGCTCCTGGCATCCACTGGTTGTGTTAAATAGTAATGGTTGGTCTAAAAAGCCCAGTCTAACTCTAAATTATATATATATATAATCTCAAAACAAAACCCAACCTTAGTAGTTTAATCAAAGACCAGATGACCTCCAGAGGTCCCTTCCAACCTCAACTATTCTGTGATTCTGCAGAAGCATGTCATCAAATTTCTCCTTTCTTTGCACATCCTTTCTTTGCACATCCTTTTGCAAAACTAAACAGGAGTTAAATATGAAAACACAGTTTTAGATATTTATAATGAAGACTAACCTATCTCTTCATGGTGAATTTTAACCTGGAATAAACCTGGAGACAGAAAATTGTGTTGAGCCTAGTAGTCCAAGAATATGGGCTGAATTGAACCTTGGAAGTCAAATGAGTGGGAGAACTCATTGCCAAGTGATGTGATGGGGATTGGGGATTAACACTCACACCCACTGAAGTCATGCAGTTTCTGTCCACTTGTAGAATGAAAGCAAAAGCCTACCCATACAAAATATTTCTCTATTAACCTGAACAGCAAGAGAACAAGGAAACAATCAAGAACTGCGACCTGTTCAATTTTATCAGAGAAGCAACAAAGATTTTCTTCAAACTGTCCTTCAACACAGCTTATGGACTCTATAAAAACTCACTTACTTTTCTGTATAAAGAAACTCCTGTCACTCCTTGTGTTTTAATTTCTTCTCTTTTTCCTAGAGACTGTTTATTCCAAAACTTCTTGAGTGAGAATCTTAATGAAGACTCAGATCTATAAACAGAGCAGTACTTATCATAAACCCCTACTCAGAGAATGGTAGCTCAACCACATATCTGCATTTCTGAATGATAAGAGCTGTCTTTTATAACTGATTTGACATACATGTATATCGAGAAACAAATATTGTTCTATTAGAACGGTAATTTTCTTCTGTGGTTCTCTCTGGTGATGTAGGATAAAATTAAAATATATATCTTAAAGGAAGATTCTCTACACATATTGTTTACACTCATACCTATAATTCAATCTTTAAGCCCAGTGGCTTAAACAGTTTTTCATTATTTAAATCTTTATACTGTTCACACTATTTTTCTGTTCCTATAAATTCTATGTAATTATTAATCCCAAGAAAAACTGATAACGGCTAGCCCACCGTAATGCAGTCCTTTCATCTTCAAATAGTGCAGAAGATGTAATATACTGCTCTTGAAAATCTTTCTTTAATCCTTTCTTCTTTTAGAATACAGAGCCATGAAGATTTATCGCAGTTCCATAGATTTCAAAAGACGATCATGGCTTTGTGGTGTCAATCCACAGGACCATAAAGATGCTATTTTCCTGGAGCTATATTGTGTTCTAAAGTGGAATGAGGAAACTGACTTGCAGCAGTAAAATATATCTTATTACTCAATTACCGTATGGGGCAAGCAAAGCTTTGGTTCTATTTTTTCTCATTGCAGATTTATAATCATGATTATTTTCACTAATGTAAGTTTGAATATTTTACAGTTTTATTTTCATACAACTAAAGTATAAGATTTTTTCACCTCTATTTCCACTTTTAATGTATTTTTCTTTACAAAATATCTATGTATTCAGTCATAACTTTTCACTTCAATTAACTCTTTTTTTTACTTCAAGAAAAAACAACAACCCAAATCCCTAATGATTTATCACACTAATGTTCATTTATCTGACCTCTTTTTTTTTTTTTTTTTTCCCATTGTTATTTCTGTAGTTTACCATGACTGTATTTTATTTTATTATTATTATATTTTTTTTTTTTTTAGCCAGCCATGATTACATGGATGAAGAGTAACGATGATGGAAAGTACAGGTAGTCTTCATGTACTCATCAGGTGCCAACAATGGATTTCAAATGATTTTGCTAATTATTTAACAATTTTACTGCAAAAATTATACTTTACTAAAGCAATAATTACTGTTTTGCAGTTTCACATTTACTTGTGTCTAACAAAAGACATCCCTTAAACAAAGAAAAAATAACTAAAAAATACCACATATCAATAGCACACTGCATGCCAAATGTACTTTTAAAAATGACTGAAGGAAAAGAAATAAAGCATAGGCACCTGAGGAGAGACTGGCCACTTATTTAAGTTTACTTGAGATGTAAGCTTCTTTCAAAGATGAATTGTTTTCCTGGGAAGACTAAGCTCATAACTTCAAGTAGCATGAAGATTGCTGCTCTTTGGAATTCCCTATATGATCCACGAAACAACAGATCCCTGTAAGAACAAGAGCAGAATTGTCTGGCTCTGCCGTTGATAGAAATAAATTTATTGTTGTTGATACAAGGCTTACAGAAATATTATTCCAATACCTTCAAGCTGTAGTTTTCTTAAAAAAATAAAAAATAAAAATCAACCCAGAGACAACAAAACCAGATAGCGTCTCATTTTCTTCTCAGTCTGGAAAGTGTCTCCCTCTCTGTCTCTCCCTCTCTGCAAGACCGCCTTACTCATACAGTTCCGATGCAGTGGAGCATGGCGTCATGAGATGCTTATTCCTGAATTTAAATGGAGTGAAACGATAGCGATTCTCCGCGAAAATAAGAACAACGTCCCGATCAGGTTTGGGCCACCCTCAATGTCATCAGAAGGTGAATTAAGAGGATTTGCTAATTCCATGGTCGGTTTCAGAACAGATCTTCCCAGATGCAGCTGTTATGACCAGCTGGGTACCACGCAGTGCTCTGCACAAGCACATACGCATAGACATGCATATAGACAGACTCACGTACAACTTCCTTGCATGCTGAAGAAAACTCCTCCCACAGTCTATCCCTGGCACACATTTAAACGGCTATTTTATACATATTAACCCTGTGAAACGCTGTAGGACTTTGCTATTCACCTCCTAGATAATAAACTATCCGTTTGCAAGCCTGTCACACAGTTCACAGATCAAAGAATCAAGGTGTCACCAGCCTTCTTTAGTATAGATATCACTGGTTCTTTACTGCCTAGTTATGCTTGCATAGCCCTTAGACACTTTTTGTCTTGAGGTTACTTACCCCATTCAAGTACTCTATCTTCCTTTTCACTCCATCTGTGCCACAGGCTTGCTGGCTGAAGGAATATCAAACACAAAAATGCAACCGTGCTCCCCCCATTATTTATCTTATTTTCCTCCCATCCTGCTTTTCTGGTTTTGAACATAGTTTTCCCTTTAAAAATAAATAAATAAGTAAATAGATAATTATTAATTTTAGACGAAAATATAACAAGGGAATCTTTATTAAAGAGATTATTTTATTTCACTGTGTGTTCAATATCTTTATGAGATAATCTCAATTCTGTGTACCTCAGAAAAAGATAAATAAATAAACAAGGGGGGAGAGAAAGTGAGCCTTGGTGTAATGTTTATATCTCTTGTAGAGCAAGAAAGTTGCTTAGTTTTCTCTCTGTGCTCTTTAGACCCAGTCTTCATCACTTACTTAAAAGAGAAGCATGATGAACAAGTTCTTGTACAACTCTTTCTGCCAAGATAATGCCTGTGCCAGTAATTTACAAGTAATGGGCTACAGCTGTGATCTCCAGCTCTTGAGCTGTTTTGGTATTTCAGTAATTACAACAGTTTCATTAACATTTAAAGGGAATAGTCAGCTCAATATCAGTAAGAGACTATTTTGTACAGCATGGATCCATTTTACATTTGCATTTGACATTTGATAATCTCTACACATAAGTTCTGAGCTGCAGAAATGAGATGTCACACAAAGGAAAAATTAACCTAGATATAAATTCTTAGTATATCCAGGACTGGTAGTATTGTGAAAAGCACCCCTTTCCCAGTCTAATATTCATTTGAAACATGAAACATAATTTTTATGCCTTCATTGGGTACTTGTGATATCTGTGGATATTTAAAAGAAATGCAAGTGGGAGGCTGGTTGAATAATAAAATAGCTAACAGGACATATATGTGGACATATTGTCTATATGTTCATAATAAAAACAGGTATGTTTCTGAGACGTCAACTATACATTTTATAGTAGTCTTCATTTTTGACTACCATTCTCCTTGGCAACTATTTCTACCATGCACAACTGAAGCAATTAATGAGAATCAACAAAGAAGCATCATTACGGTAGTAGTAGTAGAGGGTGAGTAGTAAACAATAAATAAAATTCAGTTTAGACAGGTTTGAGCTGATGAACTTGGGAATAAACAATCTTAAATTCTGCATACCCTACAAACTTAGGAATTGGACTGTTCTATAAAAATTATAGCTCATTTTTTATTGAATGATAGTTCAACAGTTGTAAAAAAAAAGCAAATTAAATGTTAGGAACTAATGGTAAAGGAGTAAGGAACAAAGCACATGGTCCACTTTCATTAACCGTGGATTTTCCATGTCCTGAACGCTATATACAGTTCTGATCCCCCATTGCTGAAGAATATGACAGATATGTAGAGGGATTAATAGCTACAAATATATCATATGTAAAGACTAATTTGCTTATGAGGAAAGATCAAATAGATGAAGACTCCTCACATTCTAGGAAACCAGTTACCAAAGAGGGATAAAATACTCTATGAAGTGGTGGGTTACCTAACAAAATATAGTTTTTAGTTCTAAACTGAACAATCATAGAATCATAGAATGGCTCAGGTTGGAAGGGACCTTAATGATCATTCATGGGCAGGGATGTCACCCGCTAGATTGGGTTACCCAGGGTCTTGAACACCTCCAGGGACGAGGCATCCACAGCTTCTCTGGGCAAACTTACTTCTTTACACACCATGTATTTAAACTTTAAAATTTCTTGCTGTAGAGTATGTGAATGTCAAAACTTTATATGTGTTCAAAATATCAGGTCCTCAGAAAATAAAATTCTGTTCTCACAGGTGATACTTTCAGTTGAGGAAATTTCTGAGCAGAGAATTTTCTGGAGGCTGGCAGAATATTCTGGAGAACATTTACTATAATGATTTGTAATGTTTTTATATTCTTTCCTATGCATCTGCCATTGACTACTCTCAGAAGTAATATGGATACTATGAAGATGGTGGTTTGGTATGACCAAACTTATTTTCTTCTGAAATAGTCAATCCCTTTAAAAAATTACAATAATAAAATACTGTCTTTACTAGCAATGCAGATAATTTTCTCTTCCTTCCTAGGCTTTTTTTATGCCAAGAAAAATGTGATACAAAAACACTTCAGTCACTGTTAAAGACAAATTTGTTTCGTCTTCTAAGAAATTATAAGTGCAAATCAAGCTCTAAAAACTTCTTAGTGAAGCCTGGTGAAAAAATCAAGGCACTGACACCATCTTGGGAATAGTCAGGTAAGAATGATTTGAAAAAATATCTTTTCACACTAGATATAGCCTTTAATGTTTCAACATTATTGAGCCATTCAATACAGAAAAAAAAAAAAAAATCTGATAGCTCAGTTCTAATGAGAGTATGAATCATTAATTTTATTCTAAAAATCAAGGGGAGCATCAAGGGGTAAAAACACTTAATAACACTTCCCCTGTGCTGCATCTTCCTCAGTATAAATCCACACATTTTCGGGTCAGTGAAAGTAGTAGAAAAAAAAAAAAGTTTCAGAATTTTTATTATTTGTGTAGTTTTATGTAGTTTTATGATCTTTTGCAGAATTTGCAAGGGGAGTACTTTGCATGGTTTTAAAATTACATATATTTACATATGTACAATGTATCACTAAAATGGTTAATAAATAATTAAATATAGTTAAATTTGTAACTTTGGAATTTTGTCCACTCTCTATGTATACAGAAAAGCTGGGGAGGGACTCTTTGTCAGGGAGTGTAGTGATAGGACAAGGAGTAATCGCTTTAAAATAAAAGAGCACAGGTTTAGATTAGATATAAGGAGGAAATTCTTTACTTTGAGGGTGGTGAGGCACTGGAACAGATTGCCCAGAGAAGCTGTGGATACTCTCCATCCCTGGAAGGCCAGGTTGCGACCTGATCTAGCAGAAGGTGTCTCAGTCCATGGCAGGGGGGTTTGAACTAGATGATCTTTAAGGTCCTTCTAATCCAAATCACTATGTGATTCTAAGATTCTATGATTTTTCCATTCCTTTATAGCACTTAAAATAGCACTTTCTCAAAATTATAAGGTCTGAGCTGCAATTCAGTTTTGGATTTTAAAATTTTTGTGTTCTGTTGCTCATTATCATTGTACAGTTGATTTGCTATTCATATAGCCTTTTTTAGAGAGCTGTGAAGAAAAGTCTTGTGTTTGTCTTATGATAAAAGGGCAATTGAGCTCTGATCTCATCTACATAATTTGATCTGCAACTAGAGCACTTTGTTGAATATATGTTGCATGGGCATTAAATATGTTGCACAGCATCAGCCTAGAAACAAAGTATTCACAATATCCATGCATTTTAAGCAGGCTGAAAGTTCTAGCCCTAATTCTCATTGATTGAAAAATGAAGTTGCACAAACTACATCTCTCACTGTGGTGTCATTGAGATGGCTTTAATATATTTTTCAGGCAAGCAGAATTCCTTACTTTAATGCAGAAAAATAAATGAACTACTGTGTAACACTTTACACATGCAAATAACAAGAAGAGCTTTGGGGTAAAGACCAAATATCTGACTAGTGTATAATACATATAATGGTTTTGGTTGGGACAGTTAATTTTCTTTGTAGAAAATTAACGCAATGTGTGTGCTTTGGATTTTTGATGAAAACAGTGGTGATAACACACCAATGGTTTTAGTTATTGCAGAGCAGTGCTTACACAGAGCCAAGGATTTTTCTGTTTCTTGTGCTGCCCTGCTAGAAAGGAGGCTGGGAGTGCACAAGGAGCCAGGAGGGGACACAGCCAGGACAGCTGACCTAACTGATCAAAGAGATGGATGATGCCATACCATATGGCATCATGCTCAGCAATAATAGAGGGGGTAATGAGGGAAGAATGGAGAGGAAGTTTGGAGTGATGGCATTTGTCTGCCTGAAAAAACATTACGTGTGATGAGCTCTGCTTTCCTGGCAGTGGCTGAACACCTGCCTGCTGATGGGAAGTAGTGAATGAATTCCTTGCTTTGCTTTGTTTGTGTGCTTTGTTTAACCTAGTAAGCTGTCTTTATCTAAACCCTTGAGTACTCACACTTTTACCTTTCTGATTGTCTCCCTTTTCCCACCTGGGGAGGGTGAGTGAATGGCTGTGTGGGGCTTAGCTGCCTGCTGGGGCTAAACCACAAAAAATGATAACAGATACCCTCTTGTCAGAACTTGCTTATTTGCAAAATACACACAAGGTTCTACAGCTGCAGTAGCAAAGAGAAGATGTATTCTCCTGCAGGAACATTACTGTCTGATTTGATGGGATTTGGTTTGTGGCTTCTTGGATGTGGTACTTTGGGACATGGTTTCATGGGTGATACTGGTGGTTGGGGGAGGTCTTTTCCAACCTTGTGATTCTTCTGTGATCCTATGATTCCTCTGTGATCCACACTAGGCTGAGGTAAAATAGATTCTTCTCAAAGCAGAGAGGTTATAAAGGTCACTAATCATTGAACTGGAAGTGAGGAAAAGAATAGGAAGCAGTAAATAGCATACACAACCAGACTAAAGTGAGAACTGGAACCTGCTCATGTCTCTCAGCATTTATTTCACTGTCAGGAAATCAAACGCAGACACCACCAGAAGTACAAGATAGGACTGAAATGCTGACACAAGAAGGTATCAGTTTCAGCTGGGAAATGGGTCACTGTTCAATGTGTGTGTGCATTTATGTGCATGTTTGTGCATGTACTCATGTGTGAGAATTTCCAGTGCTTGCCACCTTCCAGTGGGCTGGCATCTGATAGTTCGCATGTGCCCACAGTTCCACTATGTGAAAATGAAGTTAGCTTAAGTCTGTAAAGGCACAGCAGAGATATCTCACAGGAAAATGTGTCTAGACCAATCACATCAAAATAGTAATCCACCCAAAGTACACCAAGACCCATAGTCTATACCATTCTAGCAGTGTCCGTGGAGGCATTTGATACATCAGGCAAGGAGGCAAGGAGAGCAGTAATCTCATCTGGGGACATTAGTTGTGAGAACAGTCACATGGCTATGGTTATCTCAACATGAAGCTACACATCCAGTGTAGACCCACTTTTACTTTCTCTTCATAATCACAGAGTCATTTAAGAGATATAGATGCCATAAAGTTGCAATGTTTAAATCTGTAGCAAGCCATAATGTATTCAACAAATATAGGAGATAATACAGAGCAGACACAGCAGATTCTTGGGCATCTCAACTCATTTCATAAATTTCAGATGGAATTTCATCATCACTGTTTCCATAACGATGAACACAATCATTTCAATAACTGCATCAGAAATGAGTAAAGCCCAAGTCTGTTGAAGAGATGAACTGTGATCATTTTTAGAACAGCAACGAGAAAAATTAGACTTTCATTCTGGTGTGCTATTGTTAACATTTTTTTTTTTCCCTCTCTTTTGGAGTTGAAATATTTAGTAATTTCTTGTCAACAGTAAAATTGTTTCACTTAAGGCTCTTTAAAGCCCTTTCTGAAAACTACTTTAATACTTTCTGACAACGTCTTTTTTGTTGTTGTTCAAAAATGCAATTAATTTACTCTATCTTTTGCTATATTGAAGGGAAATAAAACCTAAAACTGCAAATTTATGTATTTTAGATACATAAACAGCGTGACCAGCAGGGCTAGGGAGGTGATCGTCCCCCTGTACTCAGCTCTGGTGAGGCCGCACCTCGAGTACTGTGTTCAGTTTTGGGCCCCTCGCTACAAGAAGGACATGGAGGTGCTTGAGCGGGTGCAGAGAAGGGCGACGAAGCTGGTGAGGGGCCTGGAGAACAAGTCCTACGAGGAGCGGCTGAGGGAGCTGGGCTTGTTCAGCCTGGAGAAGAGGAGGCTCAGGGGTGACCTTATCGCTCTCTACAGGTACCTCAAGGGAGTCTGTAGCGAGGTGGGGGTTGGCCTGTTCTCCCACGTGCCTGGTGACAGGACGAGGGGGAATGGGCTTAAGTTGAGCCAGGGGAGTTTTAGGTTAGATGTTAGGAAGAACTTCTTCACTGAAAGGGTTGTTAGACATTGGAACAGGCTGCCCAGGGAAGTGGTGGAGTCACCATCCCTGGAAGTCTTCAAAAGACGTTTAGATGTAGAGCTTAGGGATATGGTTTAGTGGAGGGCTGTTAGCGTTAGGTTGGAGGTTGGACTCGATGACCTTGAGGTCTCTTCCAACCTAGAAATTCTGTGAAATATAATGCTTATTATGATTATTTTTTTCCTCCTGGCTTTGCAGAATATTTATTTTGATCCAAAATGTTTTTCCCTTATTTTTCTATTTGATATTGCAAACAATGAAAACACATTCATGAACATCTTTTTTTTAGAACTGAAAATTCTGTTCTTGCTCTGCCACAGACTTCTGATGCATAATTCTGAAAGACCTGCAGGCATGGATAGGTATAATAAAGATGGGGTTTGGTCATCAAAACAGGGAAAACTCTAGGAAGAGTAATTGTGAATACATTCAGAAGTTTCTCCCTCATTGACATGAATAAAGCATTAAAATAATTTATTTTTAATTGAGTTATTTTTTTTTCCTGCCTTGACAAATGTTCCTGATAAAATAAAAAATGCAATCCTTGATTTGATAAGTTTTGGAAAATAACCTTGGGAATAGTGGGCCAAATGTCCAAAAGACATATTCCTTCATTGTAAATGCAGCTGCAGAGAAAAATGGTTGCTAAAGAAGCTGGAAGTTTAAATATCACATCCTTCTTTGTCCTTTCCATCTCATTTTTTGCCTTATGCATAGACCTTTGGAGAGATCTCAAAGGTTTTCCCACTATCTAGAGACAAGAATTAATATTATAGAAGTTTCTCACTATTTTTATACTAGCAGTCTTAAGGAAAGTCCCCTTCCAAACATGTTTGAAAGTTAATGTATTCTCCATTTCCATTAGCAAAATGTTAATAAACCCAAGTTTTTGATAACTGATAGTATTTTATTGAGGTAACCATAGTTCATTAGTAAATGAAGCTATTTGTATTGTTTGCATTTAACTACAAGTTAATACAGTATTAGAAATTTTTTTGTGTGGAAAAAATATACAAATACAGTATATATACACTGTTTAAAAATTATTCATACAACTAACAATTATGAATAGTGACAGGGGGCTTAAAATGAAACAGTTGTCAAAGTAGTTGACATTATCCTGACTATTCTTTTTTCTTATACGTACGTGGAGTTGGGATATAAATACATTTGAATATAAAATGATTATTTATTTTTTTTTAGTGAAAATAAATAAATAAATAAATGGATGAATAGAAGCAATGAGATTTGCCACCGAATCTCTGGAAACAGAAGTAGAATTCTGAAATAGATGAAAAATTCAAAGATAATATTGAGTTATATCATTAACTGTGACATTATTAGATTGTCGTTTATATGCAATCATATTCTACAGGCTCATTGAAGTATTCTCTAGAAAAAGTTATTAGGTTCCTTTGTTCAAAGAACTGCTGTTTTCAGCTTAATTAAAGTGTATTTTAAATCCTTATTGCAATATGTTTTCTCCACTGAGCTCATGCTATATCTAGTCACCTTTGAACAATGTCTGCTATTGTAATTTTCAAGACTGTGAATTGTAAATCAATGCAAAGCATTTTTCTATTTCTGCTTTTAGTCTATGCAACTTAAGCTTCAGTGAGAATCACAGTGAAGATTTCCCAGAATAGGTTTCTTGGGCAGATCAAAGTCACCACTTTCAAAGAAAATAAGACTTGCTATACCGGATTTGACCACACATTAATTGGCTCTTTCCTTGGGCAGCAGATTCAGAGTGAAAAACAAAATCATTAAAGAACATTTTTGCCAGTTGTGAAAAGGTGAAATAACAGAGAAAAAAAAAAAAAAAAAAAAAAAAAAGGAACGGCAGTGCAATTTTTGTTGCACTAATACTACACTAATACTTGAAGGCAAATTAAGGTTATGTCAACTTCATTAAGCTACACATTTTACATTAAAATTATCAAAAGATATTTCAAAAAAATCTCTCTTATACTTTCAGCCACAGTATATAGAGAGAGTGTATGAGTTGGTGAAATATTAATTCCAGGAGTACAATATATGCATTAAAACGTAACATTTGATCCCTGTTTGAAGTTTTCAGATCTTTGTGTATCAGCTTGTTTCCATCTTCAGCATAAGTTTTGCTTTACTAGAGAACTTAACACTTAACTAATATAAAGTATGTACATTAAATTCATTGCAGACAAAATTATGCACATCCTGATGAATTCAGCTGAGTGATGAGAAAAAGTCGCAATGGATAAATCACCAAATATATAAATGATAGAAATGAAGAGCTAGGTTCTTCCACACAGAAATGGATGAGTACCTGGGTAAGATGGAAAAAAAAAAAAAAAAGAAAAACAAACAAAAAAGTATTTTCCCTTCCCTTCCCTTCCCTTCCCTTCCCTTCCCTTCCCTTCCCTTCCCTTCCCTTCCCTTCCCTTCCCTTCCCTTCCCTTCCCTTCCCTTCCCTTCCCTTCCCTTCCCTTCCCTTCCCTTCCCTTCCCTTCCCTTCCCTTCCCTTCCCTTCCCTTCCCTTCCCTTCCCTTCCTTTCTGTTTTTCTTTTCCAAAGTCATAATAAATAAACCAAACAACAAAAAATTAAAAGTACAAGTGAAACTCTAACATATAAAACTAAAAGACTCAGCTTTTGTCCTTCTGACCTTCAGTCAGCTTCTGTCCTTTTGTCCTGTTGCTGAAGTAACTTTGCTGTAAATAAATAAAGAAATAGACTCAGTTTTTTGTTCCTCAATACAAAGCTGTTTATATCCACAATCAAATTTTCTATCTTCTGAAATGGATAAAGAGAAAGTTCATTATCACATCAGCTCTAGCAAAATAAACTTTCCTACAAACTAGTGCTACTACAATTTAAAACTCTTCTCGCTGATGTAACAGTCTGCCAGGATTTGATTAGCAACAGCAAGGGCTAGGTTCAATTTCAAGGGGTCATATCAAATTGAGTCCCCATCTAAAAACCTGAGAAAATTAAATTAAACTGTCTGGGTGCTCAGTGAGCTGTACTTCTCTACTCTCAAATGATGAATCAACTGGCTTAATGAAACAGTAAGATGTTGAAGGGAGTAAAAAAAGAGGAAAACAGACATTTAAACAGCACAGCACACAACAGTTGTCTATCTATTTGTAAAACAAGAAACAGTACTCTTTTTTTTTTTTTTTTTTTTTTTTTTTTATGAGTGAACTATTGTGGTAGCTGATCTACTTGCAGACTTCTTCCATAACACTCAAATATTTACTGTGCTTGCAAAGTGTGATGGCTGTATCAGCTATTCTGCTAGGTAGCAAGAGCTCAACGAGGATCCAGCTGTCTTGATCCTGCAAGCTGTGCACTACCCTCTCCTGTGGCTTGGGGAGCTGCTTTTTTTCTGCAATGCTTTCTGCTCTTTGTCAGGAGAACACAGTACGCAGAATCAGACAGAATTTGTAGCCTTTGTAAAACATCTGAAACTAATGATCTTTCCGAAAGAACACTTTTCAGGAAGATGTGGTAAAAGGATTTGAAAATTTATAGTTAGAAGAAATCCGGTAGTCCCATGTTCAAGGTATATGCTGATGCCATTCATTTGTTGTTTGTACGAAAGAAGCAGTCATATCCTGCCTCTCCTGATAACAGAAGTGTAAAGGAGATTGAAAAGACATGAGAAAAGAGCTCCAGTGGATAAGGTTTTGGACCATGGCCAACAGAGTCAGCACAGCAAAGCTCTCCTTAGCCCTAAGCAATGCAGCTAGGCACTCCTTTTCAGCTTTTTGCACTAGCAAAAAGCTTGTAGTGTGGTACTCATAGTGCTGGCTCATATGGTCCCCAGTGAAAAGCATCAAATTTCTTCAGGCATCACCTAAATTAACTGCATCTAGAGCAGAATCTGGATGCCACCTTAAGTGCCAGAAACCCAGAGGCTGACATGACAAAAACTAGCATGAAGCCCCTTTTTAAAACTAACCTTAGGTTCATATCCTTTAAGCATCCCTACTAATCCAAAATCCCTAAAAGAACTTCTAATCTGCTCAGTCAGTAGTGTATTAGACTCTTTCATCTGAAGGTAAAGAACTCCATAGGCAATTACTAACCCAGTGAGCTGTTCATGTCCCTTATCAATGAAAATACAAAATGTTAATGAACAAAGCATGATTAGCCATTTAAAATCAGTAGATCACTGTGAAAAAAGAGTTCCCAGTCCACACCCCTAAAGAAAAGAAAAGCAATGTACCCTGAGTGATTCTGGTAACTAATCAAACATATCCCACATGCTATAGCAAGACCTATAGTGAGATCTCTATTTAATAAGGCCTCACACTGTACAGCAATATCAGCTTTATCCTAGGTGGCAGCTGTACTTATCAAAGCCAATGTCTGCAGAGTCAGAAACCACTTTTAATCTGCAAAAGCAATTATTCATTTATTCATCTGGATTCTGATTATATTTCATCACTACTACATTCAGTGGCAAGCAATGTTATAGTTAGACCTAAAGCATTCTAAAATCCTTCTGATGCTGGCTAGGAGCTGCTGACTAAGAATGCTTATTTAAAGCACTGTAGTCCCAAGCTGTCTAACCTTCAACATTTTAATGCTCAATATGATCACCTTATTAGAAATATAACAAACAAACAAACAACAAACAAACAAAAACCTCAAATGAATGGCACACTCCTAAAAGTGAGAGTCTTGCTGTTAAAGCTATTTGATACTGGTTGCCTCTCTGGTCTCAAGATGAATGAAGTTTTTATTTCATGGGAGCAAGGCATGCCACTAACAGCACTAAGTAAGGGAAACTAAGGGAAATTTTAGTTTAAGCTAAATAGGCCCCATGAATATTTTTACTATTTTAGTTCTATTTGGCTTTGACTATCGAGTTAAAATATGACTTTATTATTATTATTATTATTATTATTATTTATTTATTTATTTATTTATTGTTATGATAGTACAAATATCTGGACTGCAAACCAGGTTAAACTCCCCTGACTTCTTTGAGGGTCATTGAATAGGAGCATTTCTATTGTGTGAGGTTCTATTCATCCTAAAGAAGATGTTTAAAATATGATAGATGAAGTACTTCTGAGAATGGGATGTTATCCAAGACAAACATGTGCAAAGTTCTTTCTTTAGATATGACTAAATAGGATAGAGGAACCACTGGCTAGTCACAAATCTATAGAAAAGGTAAAAGACTTAAAATGGATTACTAAGCAAAAATCAACAATGACATGAGGTTGTGAAGAAAAGCACAAGTGCAGCTGTGATAGAAGTATTTTATTGCATAGGAAATAAAATATGTGTATTAAATCTGTAACTTTACATCATAAAAGTGGGACCTCAGCTAGATCAATCTGTTCATTTTTTGGACACCACTTATTGGGAAAGATGAGAAAAATCTAAAGAAAAGCAATAAAATTAGTATCAACAGAAACAGTAGTAAAAAGCTGGACAGCCACTTGCCACCTATGAGGAGGATATTGAGAAGATAAGACCAGGCTCTGCAGAGTGACGTGTGGCAGAAGATGAAGAGACAATAGGCATAAGTTGAAACAAGGTATGTTCAGATTGGCTATGAGAGAAATCTTTCTCACCCAGAGGACAGTCAAGTGCTGGTGCAGGCTAAACAAAGAGGTTGTGCAGTCTCTGTGTGGAGATTTTAATACCAGTCTGGATACAGCCCTGACCAATCTGGTTTTGACCTCACCATTGCTACTGTATTGAGCTGGAGATTGGACTGGAAACCTCAACATTGAATTATTTTTTAATCCTAAAAATGATGTTTGGAAAACATGGTTTATGTAAAAGTTTTGAACAAAAACATCAGTTTAACCCAAAGAAGAGAGACCCAATAGTTTGTAAATATAGCAAGAAGAAGGGGTAGGAAATATTTGTTCTCTACATCTTTGATCAAGTGGGACTTTAAATGAAGCAAGAAAGTTTTAGCTAAGACATTAGGAAAATTCTATCTGAATTGGAGAGATGGTGAAATAGGAGGATTAAGTGCCACAAAAGACTCTGAAGATGCCATCACTCAAGGTTTTAAGACAAACTCCTGTCAGGAAACTTACTAGAATAGATGTTTATGTTCAGGCAGAAGGTCTGAACTGATTTCCTCAAGTCAAGTCATCCCTGGAAGTCTTCAAAAGACGTTTAGATGAAGAGCTTAGGGAAATGGTTTAGTGGGGACTGTTAGCGTTAGGTCAGAGGTTGGACTCGATGACCTTGGGGTCTCTTCCAACCTAGAAAATTCTGTGATTCTGTGATTCTGTGAAGCACTGATATTTCCACGAGCTTCTTGCAGCCTTTAGAATTATCCTATGGCCAGCTCAGTCCTCATTTTTCTCAGTTTCTATTTTTTGTTCTTTCATCTTCATCCTAGCTATTGTTCTTCTTTGGCAGCAAATTACAAACTTTTTCTCCCTTTTGCTCCTAAATTTCCCTTCCCTTCCCATATCTGAGTCAACCAAGCCCCCTCAGAGTATGCTCCTCTGCCTCATTGCTAATATTGGTGTACTGTTACTGTTTCTCAATTTTATTTATTCTGCTTTGATGATACACAAGTCTTTTTCTCACTGACTAATATCTTCTCTTGTAAATAGCAAAAGAGCAGTGAGTATATAACAAAGCTCATTTTCAGATGCTTTCTTTCAATACCCAGCACCAACTAAAACTTTCAACAAAACTGTATGAGAGAAAGAAAAAAAAAAAAAAAAAAAAAAAAAAGCTTTATTTTTGAAGCCCTGAGATAACATTTCTGTGGTATTAATGAACTATCATTTCCTAACATTTCTGTGGTATTAATGAACTATCAAATCATACCAGCACTTCTAGGAAATGTAATAGAACATGAACACTCACAAGGATTTACAGGTTGGTCCTTAAAGTGAAGATGGAATCTTTGAAAAAGATCAAAGGAAAACCAAAAATTAAAGAAAATTCTATTCAGCATATGAGAATGTTAAACTTTCACTTTGTAAATACAGTTTTCACTTTGTAAATACAGTTTAAATACTTTGTAGATACAGTTGAAGATGAATGGCAAAAGGCATTTCTGTGACCCTAACGGGAGACCTGTCTAAGTGAGTTGTGCTATTATCAGAAATAATTGACAGAAAGTTTTTACACAGGTAAATAAATAATTTCCTAAGCTGGAATTCCTATCTTTAAAAAAGAGAAAAGACCTAGGCAGCTTATTTTAAATTCTTCAGAAACAGGGAAACAAATCATAACCATTATCATAAAAAAGTCCAAATGAAAACATAACAAGTAGCAGACAAAATCAATTTAGTAAGAATAAATTATGTCAAGTTTTTCCACCTTCCTTGCAGGAGAGGGTAACAGCCTTGTGAATAGAGGAGTAGTAGTAAATACACATATATTTTGAGATCAATAAGACTTTTGACAGTGCTTCACAAGACATCTTACAAGCTGACGGCAAAAACATAGATTAGATAACAGAAAGATAAAAAAAAAAAAATCACTAAAAGCGTGATTATCAGTGATTCACTCCTAAAACAGAAGGATGTAGCAAATGCATCTGTTTAGGTCCAGTAGGTCCTGAATAATACAGTATTTCCACTAACAGTCTGGAAAATGGAATCAAGAGCTTGCTAATGACATCTACAGAGATCACCAGGCTCCGTCTGTCTGTAAGCAGATTGGGGAACAGATTTCAAACTCAAAGTGACTGTGACATACAGTTTTCACTTCACTGAAGGCAGGTGCAAATTCTACCTAGGCAAGAATTATGAGCCAAATGATCCTGGATAGGGAAGAGCTGGAAGAGAGGGCAGACAGCCAGACGTGAACCAGAGTGAAAATGCTGAATGTCAATTCTGATCTATAAACAAAAGTATAATCCCTGCTATAAGTGAGGCAGCCTGATCTGAATCTATTGCAATCGTTGAAACTTCACCATTTCAAACAAGACATTGGCTCATGAGAAAAAGATCCAGATATGATGATAATAACCATCAGTTTGAAAAAGGTGGTTTCAAAGGAAAGACTGAGAGAACTGGAATTATTTATTATATTTTTATCCATTTTAAAGAATATTTCTGATTCTTACATTTTGTCTTTTATATTAATAATTTTGGTAGATATGTGTGGTAGTTTTACCTTGATGAGAAGCTAAACTCCACCACAAATTCTCACTCCTTCTCCTCGAAGTGGGGGTGAAAATATGATATAAAGGGCTCAAGGGTTGAGATAAGGTGAGGCAGATTGCTCACTAATAGCTGTCATGACCAAAACAGACTAAACATAGAAAGATTAATACAAATAGTCTATTGCTAGCAGACTAAAAACACGTTCCCCTCTGCCCAACCTCTTCTACCTTCTCCTCCCAAGTGGTGCAGGGGAATAGGGAATGGGGGCTGCGGTCAGTCCCTTATGCTTCATCTCCCCCGCTCCTTCACAGTCGCTCTGCCCCTGCTCCATGTGGGGTCCCTCCCACAGGATGCCGTCCTTGCCAAACTGATCCAGCGGGGGCTGCCCACAGGCAGCAGCTCCTCAAAAACTGCTCCCACATGACTCCATACCATAGGGTCCATCCCCCAGGAGCAAACTGCTCCAGCACAGGTCCCCTACGGGTGGGCGGAAGCTCCCCCCAGACCCCCTGCTCCTGCGTGGGCTCCTCTCCACGGGCTGCAGCTCTGGCCCGGGGTCTGCTCCTGCGGGGCCCTCCATGGGCCGCAGCCTCCTCCAGGCCACATCCACCTGCTTCACCGGGGGCTCCTCCAGAGGCTGCAGCGTGGAGATCTGCTCCATGTGGGACCCATGGGCTGAAGGGGGACAGCCTGCTCCACCAGGGACCTCTCCACAGGCCACAGGGGAACTTCAGCTCCAGCACCTTCTGCCCTCTTTCTGCACTGACCTTGGCATCTGCAGGGCTGGTTCTTACTTCTTTCTCTCCCACCTGCTGTCATGCAGCAGTTCCAGTTGGATACGGCTGGAGCTGGCTCTTATCTGACACGGGCCCCCCCACTACCAAGTCCTTACCATGTAAACCCAATACAATACGATCAGAGTATTTCTAATAACACAAACTAGTAAAAATAATATATTATGACTAACATTTTCACCTTTGCTTCTTAATAATTTGTGCTAAAATATGTTAACACTCTATCACAAAAGATTAAAACAAAGATGGCAAACAAAAATAGATGAGATATATTTGCATATTTCATAGTTGTTAAATATCACTTTTTAAAAACCTGAGACTCATAATTAAGGGAAAAGTATGTATTTCATTTTTTTAGAATACATGGGACAAGTTCTTTATTTACAACAAAGTCTTGTAGCTCTACTGTGTTAATCTAGTAGAAAAAACAGAGGACAAATAAAAATAGCTTTTTTCATTCCTTTCTAGGCCTTGCTTCTCAAATGGATGAATAAACACTCTTTAGATGTGACAGAATGAGGAAAATCTTTATATAATTAAGGTCCATGTACATTTTATGTAGAGAACAATTAGAAATTAAAGATATTTGGCTAAGCACACAGAAGGAACCACTGAAATATACTTGTTATCTGTTATCTTAGAAGAATGTGATGTTGCATTGCTCTGAGCAGGGAATCTCCAACTTATTATTAAGTAACTGGGATAAGTAACTTCTGCTCCGCTAGGACTTTCAGAAGGGAGCAGGAACATTAGGGACAGGTTTTATTTACTTTGTGCAGAACCAGTGAGGGTCTTGGATCTTTCACTTATACTTTGGCAGATTTTGTCATACCAATAAAACATTATTGCTTGAGTTGAATTGAGTAATGGACTTTGCCTTCCAGGAAGGATTAAAAAAGTGTAGAGTTTTTATGAATATATCCAATGTGCTACTGGAATTTAGCCGTGCTTCCTAAATGTGAAGTATTATATAGCAGATGAAATCTGGGAGCAGGCTTTTGGCAGAACTGGTAAATCTTTTGTTACTGTGATCTGGCTGCACTTCCTTTGTGCATTATTTCCTCTGATGGTGCTTGGGCTGTAGGAAGAGAATGTGGCTGAACCAATCATGTATGTATTCCCCAAATTACATACATTTTCCCAGCCCTGGACCTGTGAACCCCGATATGTCCTTAGGATGACATACTCACTGATGCTTCCTGTTCTACTTTCTGCACCTCAGGCTCCACAGGAAGAGACGCAGATGGGATAAGAGTGGCATTCAGAATTGATCCCGAATCTCAGTCTCTGGGTGTGCTGTGATGGAGTCCCACAGGACTAGCCCAATTCAAATTTGCTTCTGCAAGAGAACTTTAAAGAAAGTCACATTAATTAATTCGGTGAAAAAATACGTCTTCAGTTGTACAATGTGAGTAAAATGCTTATAATTTATTAGAAAGTTATTTATATGTCTCCCTGATTTCCATACTATTACAAAATTTTTTAGAGGTAGAAAAAATGCAATCATCTTCCAACCTAGAAATTCTGTGATTCTGTGACATGAGAAGTGTTCGGAATCCAATACAGTAAATCTTAATGGATGTGAAAAACACAGAACTTTGTAGCAGAGTAGTATATATGGTAAAGTCAGCAGTCCCAATTTTTCTAACACATAAGCTATTTGACACTTAATGCTGTGCAGATGCTTTTAAAAATAGTGACTCTGGCTTACTCTGCATTGACTAAATTAATTCACCTAATCTGATGTTTGTTTATTTGTTTGTTTTCTGATCCTGTGAGGAGAGAACTAGATTAATAAAAACACTCCTCCAATGTTTCTCTGTTTTTCTTGCAATCCAGCTGATTGATTTTTGGGACCAAACAAGAAAGCACAGCCCTCCAAATGAATACATCTGAATGTGTCTCTCAGGTTCCTTTGTTATCTGTTAAAATCTTTCTTGCAATTAGCACCAAATGAAGAAAGACACAAATCATTCTGATTTCTGTTTTTCTGATATATTCAATTTGTATAATCTATCACCAATATAGCTGTGACTTCTCTGGAAATGGTTCCATGATCAGGACATCCATGATTCACACCACCAGCACATTATAAAAGATCAATCCTTACTAGTGGAAATGTATAGATAATTAACTGATTATTCATAACCTGCTTCAATGAGGACTTTGCGGACACAGTTCTCCATTAAGTGAATGGATTCATGGCTCATTTGGATTAGACATGTAACTCTATCTTTATTAAACTGATCTGCTTCTGCATGCCTCCCCTCTCTTCAAAAATTCAGAAAACCCACATCTACTTTTACATTTCAGTTTCTCTCACTCCTCCTCTCCCTCTGTTCATCAGATTCTCCTTCCTCTTTCTTTTTCTTTCTCACCATTGTCCATTTTTATAAACAATGTTATCTTTTGACCTCTGTATCCTCATACTCCACGGAAAACTATTTTCCGCATCTCCATTATCACTTGTCTCATTTTTTTCACCTCCCACTCTTCTGCTTTTTTCTTCCTTGCTCCTTTCATATCTACATTTCTTCATTTCTTTCTAGAATCCATTATTTTTTTTTGCAGCCTCCCATTTCATTTTTTCCTCTGTGACCTTCCTCCTGATATTTCGTGTTATTCATTAATATGCCACCCTCATCTCAAAAGGGGAAAAAAAAAAATCTTCTTATGTATGGATGACATATACAATTTTTGTGTTATCCATGCTCATAGTTCCACCTTCCTTTATTCAATGACCTGTACCAGTCTGTATCTTCTTCTTTCCACATTTTTTTCTCTTCCTGGTTACTTAAATAATTCCAGATACCTCGTTCATTTTTGTGCCATCTAACAAACTTTTCTTCCTTCCTCCCTTCCTCCCTCTCTCACTCCCTCCCTCCCTCCCTCCTTTCATTCCTTCCTTCCTTCCTTCCTTCCTTCCTAGCCTCCTTTGCAAAATTATTCTCTCCTGATTGCCAGAGACTTAATATTGTCAGACATTACAGGTGTCTTTTGGAGACACTTGCCTCCAAAATAGATCAGTGCCTCTGCTCTCCAAAATGTCTGGATGTTTCAGCTTTTGTTTATTATCACTATGTTTTCTCCCATGTCTTGGTTTGCAATAGATTTAGTACCTCTATTCTCCATACCTTTATTTGTCTTTTGGCCCTCTTTCTCACCTTAGTACTGCCATACTAAAAATGGAAGTTCTTTGTTGTACTGGTATATTTTCCTTTTTCACCTTTGTAGACCACTATGAAATTCTTTCATTTTCACCTCATGTTCTTTCATTTTCAACTCCTTTTGCTGCCACAAATTGCATTTCCCTAACTCCCAGCTCTACTTAACAGAAAATACCTATTTATTTATGTATATTACATCCTAATTCATTTTCTCACTACATTCACAGTATTTGTTTTTCTATATCTGTATAAAATTGACAGTCTGATAGTTACAAGATTCTAGCATTGGTGTAACTTTCTGAAATGCTGGTAAATACGAGTACAATCTTTTTTTATTTCCTTACATGAGTTTCAATTCACAGAAATCTTTACCTTTGTAGTTGCTCTCTATTCATCTTTTAGAATAAATTATGCAAAAAATATGTGAATACTGCTGATTATAAAGAGTGGAAATCTCTAATAACTGTTTACAAACATATACTTATTGATTATTCAAGCTGTAGCCACCTTACTTGGGCTGTAATATAAGAATAGCATTATCTGACACTTGACTTGACACCTCTATGGCACCTGTAAAGTAATGTCATCTTCATCATATTGTGAAGTATGTGTATGATATGTGTATGATGTAGATGAGTAAGTCTTCTGGCAAGTTTTCCTGGTATATAATCAGTGAAGAGAAAGAGCTGCCCCTAGAGAGGGTTCAGGACACTTGAGTTAGTCCTGACTCTGTCATCTATTAAATTAGATTCCTAAAATTAGTTTGGGTAAATGCTATGAACAGGATCTCCAGACAGCGATTGTACTTGTGAATGTTTAGAAATGAATATTTAAAGGCCCTCAAGGAGCATAATAATTAGAATCTTACTAGATCTGAAGATCTCTGAGAACTTTAGTTGAAAAAACAGATTCTACCAAGGAAGACAATCTCTCGTCTTAGTATATTCCTCTAGAAATGGATGACAAAAAATATATATAATAAATAAATAAAAGCACAGTCTTCATATTTGGCATACCTAATACTTCTTGAGTGAAAATATCAAATTAAGTATTTAATATTCCCAAGATTCATGAGTATATGAAGTCTTAATTAACATCAGAATAAAATTTTCCAGTAGAAAAATGTCAACACTTTCCTTCATCTCACTTGAATCAATCTCATGCTCATATGGAAATGTCAGAATCTCTAAATATAAATGTATAAATATTGACAGTTTTCAGGGTTCTTTTTCATTCTACACCTAATAAAGGTGAATGAGAGTGACTTCATGAGTCTTAAGCAAGCCTAGAGGAACTTTCTCATCTCTGATGTGTAACTTGGCAGAGCTCAAATGTTTACAAAATGTATCAGATGGATAATGTTCTCTTCCAAACTCAAGTACATTAAAGAATGACAAGCCTTTCAAATTTTATGATACCTTAATGATACCTGTAATATGAATCCTAAATAAGGATAGCACTAATAAATACATATCCAGCACTATTATTAGAAAATAGTTTTGCAAAATAAATATATGTATGCCTAATGAGCACTTGAAAAAGTGATGAATGTATATAATGTTGAAATAGAATTAAAGTTGTTTTTCTCCATAGGATAATGAATATTTCTCCATAACTTATTTTGCTGAATAATTTGCATAATGTGACACCACTTTGTAAAACAAAAAAAACCCGTGTTTGTTAAAAAATAAAAATAAAAATAAAAATAAAAATAAAAATAAAAATAAAAATAAAAATAAAAATAAAAATAAAAATAAAAATAAAAATAAAAATAAATAAAAATAAAAATAAAAATAAAAATAAAAATAAAAATAAAAATAAAAATAAAAATAAATGAAAGAGTTTCTTGGAATTTACTTACATATAGTGAGAAAGCAGAAACTGCTCATGTTTCAAAGATAAGCTGGCAACTGTCACAGTAAAACTTACAGCTTCACAATTTTTTGGCATTTAATATAAAACTTTTCTCCTGCAGACACCTGTTTAAGTCAGAAACTCTTAAAATATTTCTGACTGAAGAGCAGAACGTGAAGACCATAAGCTCTGGGTATACTTTACAGATTCAGAATTAGTACGCTAAGGCAAAGCATTTATTTGGTCTTTATCATTGTATGGTTATCCTCCCTGACTGGTGTTAACATGGCAAATTCATGTTCCCTAAAGCAGAATCACTGGCAGTGGCATTGCATCTGGCTGCATGGCTTCAATCTTGAATCTGAACACATACCTTCAGACTTTAAAGTGGACTAAACACCTGCTTGAGAATTTTAGGGAAATAAGGCTCCTGGTAAAACACTGCAAGCCATTTGGAGTATGGAGACAGGAAAGTAGGTAGGGACATACTGTGTGTGAACAGTAAGTAAGCTGGGTAGTGAGGGCAAAGGCAACCTTTTGCCCTTGCAGCCCGATAAAACTGGATGTATTGAGCAGGTTCTGGGAATGAATTGGTGGGATTTCATACTTCAAAAACCTTTAAAATGTATTCTCTCTTTAAAGAACACTTTTATTTCTATACCTGAAATAATGACCCTCTCGATATGGTGCAGGCAGCCACAATGACTGGGGAATGGGGAGGCTGATAAATATTGATTTTACTATTAAAATCTCATGGTTTGCTTTGTTTTGAAGATTTGTCATTTTTGTTTTGGTTTGGTTTGTTTTTGTTTTTGATGTCTTTCAGACATATTTCGTAGAGAGTTATGTAAAAGAAAAATTTGAAATTAAGTCCAAGGGAGATGTGTTTTGGAAAGCTATGCTGACATGCATAGCAGGCATGTTTAGAAGTAATTCTAATTTGAATAGACTGCCTAGATATTACATCAGTAAAAAGTTACATTGAAGAGACAGAATGATGTTACTTTGTCAAGCTTCAGAAAATTAAAAAAAAAAAAAAAAAAGCTGTTTCCCAAGACTAATAATTGAACACATAGATATTAATTAGCTGTACAACTATTTCAGTGCTTTTCTTTCTAACCAGTTGTCTTAACATTTCTTAAATTAATGATACTGAATAGCTACAAAGTTTGTAGATCATTTATTTTGGGAAATCTATTCTGTAAAATTCTAGTGAAGTCTTCTGCATTCGGTATCACATCGTTATAAATGGCCACATTATGTATAACTTTAAAATGAAGGGAATGATCTTCAACATTCATGGTCTTTATTATTCTCTCTTTTACCATCTCTTTCATTATATGTTGTCTTACATATTTATGTATGTATGTATCTATGTATAATCAGGTATGTACAGGGTTCATTCACGTGTACAGATATATACATTCAAACATGTGTCATACACAGGGAAAATGCTTAATGAAAAGTCCAAATAAGAATAGCAAATATAGAGCAAATATGATGAGTATGAAAAAAGCCATGCAGCAGATGACAGTGTGTTAGACTATCAACTTGTAGATGATTCATTGTATATGAATCCTTTCATCTAATATTTGTAAGCTCACAGCAGGCACATTCTCTAGTCTATTGCAGAAAGTTTTATTGATTTACAGAGGCAAAACAAAATTTACCTGAGGCAGCAGTTCTTCTAAAACATTGTTGGTATCAGAAGAAAATAAAGAAAATCTCATTGTTAGATATGATTTGTGATACAGTTCCTCTCATGCGCTGACTATTTAGGCCTTTTTAAAGAAGTGATCTTTACTGACCACACAGAAGATATAAGGATATCTTATAAGATATTAGGATATCTTAATAAGATATATTTTCTTCCTGTAAGAAAATCAGTCTTGAAAACTTAAGATTTTTCAATCACTTAACCTGCTATTAAATACCACTGACAGGATTTCATTCCAAGGTGAACTTTGCATTATGCAGTTAGCTGTGATACCAGAAGAGAGAAAAAATGAAGGGAAACAAACAATAAAATAAGGCCCACAACATGATTCTTATCAAAGTCCATGCTATTAAAGTAATGAAATTGCAGCTATACAAAGCTGAAGATACCGATTATGTGTAATGGTGCAGATCCAGGTTGCATCAGCACTGAGTTTCAGGCAGTTCACATTCCATTTTACCTGCATTTGCAGGAAGTTGAGCAAGTGTCAACTCCCACTTAGGATTCGGTTGATCATAGTGTTACAGAAAGTCAAACTGACAGTTAAGAAGAAACAAAAGGTTCTGGGTCAAGTCTCTGCTGGGTTTTAATTCATTCTCATTATGAACAATAATACACCAAAGTGCTTGTTATATTCTGAAACTGAAAAACATGCATAAGTATGGAATATGGTTAAATTGTTTGCTTGGATAGAGGAAAGGCAAGTAAAAGCTTTTTATTTATTTATTTATTTATTTATTGGATTAATTTCAGTAAGTGTGTGTCTCTGTCTGTCCAAAATGAGTGTTAGGTAATATATTGTCTGGGCTAGGTGAACATGGCATGATAAGCATAGCATCAGGTGTGCTGTCTCTTTTAATTGTGTTCATTTCAGAAGGACCGATTAGGATGCTGTGGTGTAATTGCCTGAAGTAACTAGGAAAATAAAACTAACATTCACATTTTTAAGAAAAATGTACAGCATTGAAGAGGCTTTCAGGGTAGGGCATAGCTGCATTACCTGAGCATTCCCTAGGCTCCCAACCTTAGATGCTATTGAGCTGGGGAAACTTGGTGTGCTAGCCTTAAGGAACAGCACGGAGTGTAGAGTGGAGTGGAGACACCACGGCTAGGCTCTGTAGCCAGGTGGGGACTCTATTGTTCTTGTGCACAAAGCTGCACTTTTTGCCACCCTGAGCCAAAGACCTGTCATGTTTTGACAAATGCTGTACCCTAGTGTACTTTTTGCTCATTATAATATCATTATAATACCAAAACACACCTCTATCCCAAAAGCTACCAGCCTCCAAGGTGCGACCTCACTGAGCATGCGCCCTGAATTTCTCAGAGCCTATTACTTTAAACAGAGATGGGAAAACTTTACACCAATCATAACTAAGATATGCTTGACTAGAGCCACTAAAGCTCCACCTAAAAGATAGAAAATAATATGAATTGGCCCAAAAAAGAGGGGATGTCAGGGAAGATACCACCATCAGGGGAGATACCATCCCGAGGAAATACAACATCCTTAGGACCTCCTGACTCCTGGGATCAGTTGACAGGCTGAGCCTCTCTTCCCCCCCCATTGGGACGCCTTTGGGTGAGATCTGAATACTTGCTTATAAATCTCTCTAGAGTCTTTGATCTTTTTAACGCGTTTATTTCTAGGCCGTGCACCTGTAACACCTGTAACACCTATAACACCTGTAACACCTGTGTATTTCATACATGCTAGCTTGCTTTTGCAGACAGTCACTATCGCTGGCAATCCAAAAGAACCTGGTTATCTGTTGCTGTAATAAACCATACTTGATTGCATTGTGATAGCTCTCATTAAGTGCAACTAGGGTAAGGGTGGTTATCCATGATAGTTCAGTGTTCTGAATCCAACCAGACCCCCAGACGGTTAAATGCGTTTTTGGTGAATGTCTGACTAGACCTCCAGATGGTTAACGCGTTTTTGGCGAATGTCCGACTGGTTCAGTACCCTGAATCCGACCGGGCCCGTAACAGTTAATCAGCTACACCCCTTAACGCGACGGATGCTTTAATTCTGTTAATTTCAATAGGAGCAATAAACATTAGAAGCACTTTAACACCCCTTTCTGAATTGTCCCACTTGACTAAATTTGATCTAATTTAAGCAGGAGGGACTGGATACAAAGTTTATTTAACTCTTTGCCTGGCAAACTGTTCATTTTGAAGTTACCTCGCTAAAAGAAAACTAATTGCACTAGTAAAAAATATTATAGATATGATTTTGTAGCTCCAAATGCAGCACACCTGAGATACTTACTTAGGCATTTAAGTCACCAGTTACATAGGTCTTAAAATATTTTCCGCACCCATACATTTAAACCTGTTTAACATACATGTTAAAGTTAATACTGTCATATGGGTTGCACAAATGAGTCATTGTAAAACATTACACAATGTCTGATATTGAGATGATCTATTTAGAAATTATGACACTTTTCTTCCCATTCCATCCTTAGACATTTTTGGTGGCTTGATCCTAACCAGCAGTGAAACACCTATACAGCTGCTTGCTCATTCCCTGCCCCAAGTGGGACAGGGGAGAGAAAAAGTGCAAAAGTGAGAAAACTCATGGGTAGAGGTAGAGACAATTTAATAAGTGAAGGAAAGAGATTAAAAAAGCAAGTGATGCAGTGGCAATCTCTCTCAATGTCCCACAAGCAGACCAATGCCCAGCCAGTCTCATAACAACTGCTGCCTTGGAAGACCCCCCACGAACCCCAAACATGTTTTTATTGCTGAGCATAGCTCTATATAATGTGGAATAGGCCTTTGGCCTACATTTACCTAACATAATTTTACATTATGTCATATTATATTTTTTTTAAAACATTCTGCCATTGACAGAGATTTATTATGGACTCACGTTAACTCCTGTTTAAGTTGATAGTTAACTTTTTGGGAACTACACCCATGCCATGACCTAGTCATCTATAATTCAAGAGTGTCCTATTATTTCTACTGTCAAAAATGCCAAACAGCTGTTCCATCTTTTCACATAATGGATATGGTATTTCATATTTAACATAATGTACTCAATAGGTGCCTGGTAGAGTTTATCTCCTTAAAGTTAATGAGAATCTTCTCATCAGCTTCCCTTGGATCTGGTTTTAATCCCACATCCTTTTATTCCTTATTTTCAGTTCATAGTCATTCAATATAACTTGGTCAAACAGGTTCTATCTGTTTTTCTATCAATTAAATCAATCCATGTGGCCTTTATTAACATAATACCTCAGCACATCCCAATATTACATGAATGTTATTTTTTAAATGTTGTGGCCAGAATTCAACTAAGAACAATATCCTGCTTCTACTTTGTTTCTCCTATGTCAGGAATTTTCAACCAGTTTTACATGGAGTTGGAAATGTCTGTATCTGTGAAAAGTTTTGTTTTGTTTTGTTTTGTTGTTTTGTTTTCCCCATTTATGTTTATCTTTGGTAAATATACATATACATTTTGACTGTATTCCTTCAAGAATATGTCTGTGCTCTCTGTCATGTTGTGACTTCTGACACTGAGCTTATGATTTCTTGGAAAAATATGAAATCAGATTGGTATATATTAGTATATATAACATCTTTAGACAAACATGTTAACTCAAGTGGACTGTGCATCCTTAGAAAGAAGAATAAATATCTCAATATGCTGTGATAAACTGTTTAATAAAATAAAATAATAATGAAACCCTTCTTTTCAGTCCAGGCTGCTATTCTGCCATACATTTTATTGGTCTGAAAGGTAGAATTCTTGGCAGAGAAGTTGTCCCATGGGCCGCATAAAGGGCACATGGTACAATTCAGCATAGTGTAACTATAAATGACCAGAATGGAGTCTGAAAGGTCTGCTAAATTCAATATCTGATTTATGTTTCATGCCGGGGTTAGGAAGTTTTGAATGTGATCCAGGCAGAACGCTAGGTTCATGCTACAGCTGAAACTATCCAGGTGAGAGAAGGTATGTGGAACAGGAATGTTTCCTGGTGATTAATACACCCAACGCTCTTCATTTCACGGAAAGATATTTATTTTAAAAATTCTTCAAGTAGTCATATGTGATAGACATTTATAGGCATGTGTGCTATCCATTATCTTTTAGTTCCAAGTGTATTTTTCTTTGGTAACACTTTTCCGCGGAATTCATTATAAAGGGGAGGGTAAGGTCAAGTCTAGTGAAAGTGATGAAAATTAATGAAAAAATGATTAATGAAAAGACTATGCAAATAAGGTAGAGTAGAGGGTAGTTTTGTCTTTTTTTACAAACTATCAGGAGCTATTTTTTAAATGACCTGTCTTTGCTGGACTTGGTTAGCAGATTCTCACATCATTCTTCAACTGCTGCTGTTTTCAGAGTGTGTTCTGTATACAGCTTATAGGTATATACAGACATATGCAGAACATACACTTCATAATATATACAATATCGACCTTGAACAGTTCTAATTTATAAAAACTACTGATCAGAAAAAAAAAAAAAAAAAAGTTTAAATATTTCCTGAAAAATATCTTTGGACGTCACATTACTTTAGCTACACATATACATACAATGCATAGTGTATATGTGCATATGTGTATATATATATATTAAAGATATAGAAGATAGAGATATAGATATATATAGATGATAGATATAGATAGATTAGATACAGATATAGGTAGATGATATAGATGATGCAGATATATATAGATACGTGGCTGACCAGTCAAACATCAAGGGAAACACAAAGTTTTATAGAAAATGTGTTTTTCCTAATTTTAGACAACACTGGAGAACTTGCGTCTGATCAGATCTGTAGAACTACTCGATACTTTCTAGAAAGAACACTTTTGACCCCTCAAATATATTTTTTTTTCTAGAGAGAAAAATAGAAGTTTGGAAACAGATAATGGTTATTAAAAATGGTTAAAAGGAAAAGTTTTTTAAATTATTTCTTTTCTAAGGCAACATAGAAATGTGAAACATGCATGAACTAATAAACTTTTATTTTTTATATAATTAATTATATAAAAACCTACTAAATGTACAATTCTTTAATTTTCTGAAAATTACTGTAGACAGCAGAATAAGAGGTTGTAGAATAACATATTTATCAGTGCTTTGACTAAAGAATAATTATTTAAATATATAAAAACAAAGTAAGCTTGACAAATAACGAGCTGTTTGAAAAGCAGGAAAAAACACTTCAACACTTTTTCCTTGAGAAATTGGTTTGGATCGAAATTTTCCAGCATGATGCTATGAACAATGACATTTTATTGGTAGCCACTCCCAAATGATTATACACTGCTGATTATTTTACTTTTAAGATGGTGTTTATTTATGTATTTTAGCAACACATTTTATTATTCTTTGCTTCTTTGCTTGTACTAGAAAATGTAAGGAACAAGTGGGTAAGGAATTGGCTGTATGGTCTCACTCAAAAGAGTTGCAGTCAATGGCTCAATGTCCAGGTGGAGGTCGATAAGGAGTGGTGTTCCTCAGGGGCTAGTATTGGGATGGGCACTATTTAACATCTTTGTTGGTGGCATAGACAGTGGGATGAAGTTCACCCTCAGCCAGTTTGCAGTTCACACCAAGCTGTGTGGTCCAGTCAACATGCCAGAGAGAAAGGATGCCATTCAGAGGGACCTGGATAGGCTTGAGAGGTGGGACTGTGCAAACCTCACGAGGCCAAGTGCAAGGTCCTGCCTCAGGATACAGGCAATCCAAACACAAATACAGGCTGGGAGGAGAAAGAATTGAGAGCATCCCTGAGGAGAAAGACCTGGGGGTGTTGGTTGATGAGAACCTTGACACGAGATGGCAATGTGCACTTGCCAAGAAAGCCAACCATATCCTGGGCTGCATCAAAAGCAGTGTGTCCAGCAGGTCGAGGGAGGTGATTCTCCCCCTCTGCTCTGCTCTTGTGAGACCCCACCTGGAGTGGGGGTCTATTCAGCTCTGGGGCCCCCAGCACAAGGACATGGATCTTACTAGAGCAAGTCCAGAGGAGGGCTGTGAGGATGACCAAAGGGCTGGAACACCTATCCTGTGAAGACAGGATGAAGGAGATGGGGTTGTTCAACCTGAAGAAGAGAAGGATTTAGGCAGATCTTATAGAAGACTTACAGTACCTATGCAAGCCTACAGGAAAGCTGGGGAGGGACCCTATCAGGGAGTATAGTGCTAGGACAAGGAGTAATGGTTTTAAATTAAAAGGATATATTTAGATTAGGTATTTGAAAGAAATTCTCTGTGGGTGGTGAGGCACTGGCACAAGTTGCCCAGAGAAGCTGTGTATGCCCCATCCCTGGAGGTTTTCAAGGCCAGGTTGCATGAGGCTCTGGGCAACCTGATCTAGTGGGTGAAATGCACATGGTAGGGGTGTTGGAACTAGATGATCTTTAAGGATCCTTCCAACCCGAGCCATTCTATGATTCTGTTATTCTATGATTATTATATATATATATATATATTTTTTTTTTTCCTCCAACCATTTCAGTGGAGACTCACTAGTTTAGAATGTCAATGGTCAGTGAACCATTCTCATGTTGAACCTTTGTCTTAGGAGACTGACAACCAGAGGGTTAATTAACTTTGGCAGACATTTGTGTACTTCCATTTTTTTTAAAGGAGTGAAGAAGAACTAAGATAATACTATTCAAATTTTGGCAATAAACATACTTAATGGAGTTTTAAATGGTATTTAAATTACGTCTAAGTAGATCTCTAAACTCATTTAGCAACCAAATGACTACTAATGCTTTAGATAAAACGACTGCTGTATTGGGTAATGATCTTTGAAAGGAAAGTAATATGGGTCAATAGAAAATTCTCTATCATATTAGTTAACAATTTATGTTTTATTTTATCTTAAACATTTGAGGGTGGATTGTTTATTGTGTTCTTTCTTTGTCCAGAAATAGAAGCTGCAGGAAAAAAAATACTGTGTAGACTTCACAGCAAGGAAATTTGTACTGCTAATTATGATTCTAGCAGGAAAAAAAACAAAACAAAAAAAAAAAACAAAAAAAAACATGCACAGGTCTTTTCAGAAGTCTCATTTCCTTAAATGATTCACTAGATATAAAATAATAATAATAATAATAATAATAATAATAATAATAATAATAATAATAATAATAATAATAATAATAATAATATGGATGGACTCATGAAGCTGGGGATGGCATTAACACTTTGTTTAAATGTTTTTGTAAGGAACACAAGGTATGTTGCTTGGGCAATCACAGTTTATTTATTTATTTATTGTGTGCTTTCCAGAATAATAGCAGAGATAAAAGCTCAGAAAATTGACCATAGATAATTTATTTTGACAGGAACATGTGAAGCTTTTTTACCAGTTTCATCCGTCTGTCTGGATAATACACTAGATGTAATTCTATTCAACTAGCTTTATCTATCTGGAAATTAGTTATTCAAAACTTCACCTAATGCTAGGTATTTAAAACAGCTATTTAAATCTAAATCAGAGCTAGATGATATGCTTTTTCTGTATAGTCAGTAGAAATCTAGCCAACACTCTCACTTATATTTAATATGTAACTCTTCTCACATTAAGACAGAAACACAGGCTTGGTCAGATATATTCTAAACTACACTGTTAGCAGGTAGAGATTTCTCTCGAATGAGTTTAAAGGAAAGCTTGATGACTGCTTTAAACTTGATGCCTGATTTCTGTGCGAAAATGAATTCCACAGCAGGGGGTGTCTGTTTACACAACAGACAGAAACATCTCACTAGTTCCATTGTAAATGCTAAAAAAGACAGAAAACAAATTAGCTGGTAAGCTAGAGAAGAGAATATACTAATTAGCATATGGTTCAGGATAAACCTAAATGACAGAAAAAGTAACAAAAAAACATTTTTTGCTTAAATAGCAAAAAAATAAAAATAAAAAAAATACCACATCATCACCATTAGAACAGATTCAGAGCAGATACAAATGATTAACCTTTTTAAGTGTTCCTTTGTTCAGCTTTGTATCACTTTGTTAGGCTGCTACTTAAAAACATCCAGAGAGAGCACTCTATACTATAGTTAAAAAAGTGTATATATTTAGTTGGCTCTCTTTTTATACCATACAGCCTTCATAATTGCATCTTCAAACATAGTAACTATGGTTGCAAACAGCAGGTTAAACATTTCAGTCATGACCTTTACTTGTTATCTTCTGCTAAATTTGTTGCATGACCAGGAAATTTCTGTGTATGTTTTTTCTGCCTTTTACTTTCCTCACCCTCACACCCCTGCATCCTGTCTGCCAGAAAGGAGGAACAATAACATGCCTTTACACAACTGTATGTATGGTCATTTGCACTGCCTCCTTTTCCCTACTCTCCTTTATATACAAACACTTAAATAGGCTTTTGTTCACATTAATTAGTTACCATTTGTGAAAAACAATGTAGGCTGATAATGTTCTCCGGATGATACTTTCCATCATCATGTCATTTTGTTATATATAGAGTGGTAATTCGTGTCGAGAAAATGGTTGATATTAATAAAGAAGGGGGAGATTTGGGAATGTGGCCATGGGGGTTGGAAAGCCCCGTGGTTGAGATAACATTGGACTCTTAACGATGAGGCCATCAGGAATGTAAAAGAGTTTAGAGGGAACAAAGAAGGGTGATTCAGGAGACTCCATGCAGTCTCCGGTTGCTTGTTCCCCAGCCGTTAAGGCATGGAAGTTTCTGGGTGTTTGCTGTTGTTATGTTCAAAGTTGTTTGACCAATGAAAAGTTGTTTTGAAAAGAACTGCTGTGGAGAGAAGGGTATAAGAGGAGAGCCTGCCCTCAAAAAAAAAAAAAAAAAAAAAAAGGGAAGGCAACACGATGTGATGAAGTTATGATCAATAAAGAAGCAGGAAAAAGGAGTGAAGAGAAACAGGTTATCAGAACGGAGACCAGGACGGGCACAGGCACATTGATCGCCTCATGAAGATAGGTTCGGCCAAACTCAGTGTACTGGGTCTGGCTGGAATGTTAACTTTCCCGGCAGCAGCCCATTCAGTGCCGTACTCTGTACTTGTAGCTGGAACAGCAGTGTTATCACACCAGTGTTGTGTCTACTGCTGAGCAGCAGTGGCACAGCATTGGGCCTTTCTCTAACCCTCCTAGGGGGTGGGCAAAAAAGTGAGGAGAGAAACATCACTAGGGCAGCTGACCTAAACCAATCAAAGGGATATTCCATACCATGTGGTGTCACACTCAGCAATAAAAGGTGGAAACAGGAAGAAGAGGGGAGGGGTGGGCTCTCGTTGAGAAGACGTCGGTCCTCCTCTCGAACACCGGCTGCGTGCGTTGAGGCCTTGCTTCAAGGACGTGGTCAATCATCGCTCATTTGTGGGAAGTAGACAGTAATTTCTTTCCTCTGCACTTCCATATCGCTTTCATTTATTTTGTTTGTTTGTTTTCCTCCCTTTTTCCCCTTTCCCTTTTATTTCCCCTTAGTTAAATTGTTTAGTTCATGGTAGTCTTTATTTAATTATTATAATTATTTCCCTTTAATTAAATTATCCTTATCTCAACCCGTGAGTTGTTCTTTGCTTTACTTCTCCCCCTCCTTATCTAAGGGAGGGGGAGTGAGAGAGCGGTTGTGGGGTTTAGCTGCCCAGCACGGTAAAACCACCACAGTCCTTTTTGGCGCCCAACGTGGGGCTCGAAGGGTTGAGATAACAATAGAATTGATTAAACGCATACAACTAACACACTTGCTTGCTAGTAACCATGTTCCTTGCCCTGTTAATAATAATGGCTTTGTTCATATGTCATGCAATTCGTGTCATATTCTCCTTTCTCCTATATATCCGATCCGACAAAGTGCTACAATCTGTGTTCACTTTTTTTAATTCGTTGTGCTGCCAAGCACTGACCTTGGTTTTACTCTGGAATTCAGGCTCTGCGCTGTTATCATTTGGGTCCCATGGAAACTATCTTTCAGAGAATATTCAGAACTACACTGCCTTCCTTTTCTCATCTGGACACCAGTTTATTAATAATATCAGGAATGGTACCTTTCCCTTCTTTCACAGTGGGCTAATTACAACAGTTTGGGAGTATTTTGAAGATCCATCTGTAACCCATGTATTGCTATTTCTAATTCTGAATAACAGGTTTCATTTTCTCTCTAAGATTAGTCGATTGTTTAGAAACCTTATTTGGGAATCTGTCCCGAAACAGTCTCGTGGTGAGTGGCACGGTGTGTGGGATGATGTTAGCAGATACCTGTCACGAGTGTCTCCTCCAATAGTTTTGAACTTCACCCCTGAGCAAGTGCTAAATCCTAAAAACTTGGTAGAATGTTTGAGAGTTGTATGTCCTGATCCTGATAATGCCGGAGAACAACAGCTTGCAGCATTGTGCTGGGTCCTGGTTTATTCCTATCAAACACTGTTTAACATCATCCAGCAACTTGAGGAGAGGGAAGAAGTCTCTGAATCTGATGACCAAGTAACACATGCTGTGGCTGACCCAGAGGACCAACCAACTATGGTATCAGTCGCCCCCATAGTCAAGTCAAAACAATGGAAACGGAGGTCAGCTCGTTTAGTAAGGGAAGAAGCCTCTCCTAAGAAGGAGGGAGAAGGGGAATTGGCAGGCACCTCTAAAGCAGAGCCATCACAAAAACAGCAGGAAGACGAGACGGAAATCATAAAGGAATCAGAAATCACTCGATCCTTATCCCTGAGTGAGATGCGAGAAATACGAAAGGATTATGGTCGACGCCCAGGTGAACACATCCTCACTTGGCTGCTCCGATGCTGGGATGCTGGGGCCAGTAGCCTACAATTAGAAGGCAATGAAGCCAAGCAGCTGGGATCCCTCTCTAGAGAAAGGGTAATCGACAAAGTAATCGGAAGAGGAGCACAGGCCCTCAGCCTCTGGAGACGACTCCTGGCAGCTATCAAAGAAAGATATCCCCATAAGGAAGATATTGTATATCACATAGGCAAGTGGACCACTGTGGATAAAGGTCTCCAACATCTGCGGGAATTAGCTGTGCGGGAGATGATTTATAGTGATTTGGACAATGCCCAGACACCTCAAGACCCCGATGAAGTCCAGTGCACAACATCCATGTGGCGTAAATTTGTGCGGAGTGCACCAGCAGCACATGCCAGTACCCTGGCAGCAATTCACTGGGATGAGGGGATGGGACCAACAATGTATGATGTCTCCTGCCAACTTCAAAAATATGAAGACAATCTCTCTGCTCCACTACAGTCCTGTGTCTCAGCTGTGGAGAAATTGTCTAAAGGACTTGACAAGCTTGTGGAGAAAGTATATTCCCCCTCATCTAGACAGAGTGATACTTCAGCCACTAAGAATCAGCATTCGCCTGCTCAAGAGAGAGAGTACCCAAGACGTACACCACGTGGCACCTTGTGGTTTTATCTGCGTGACCATGGGGAAGATATGAGGAAATGGGATGGTGTACCTACTTCAACCCTAGCTGCTCGGGTACGTGAACTGAAAGGAAATACAGCAGCAAGAAGAGGGGCTCCTAAGAGAAATGCTGCTCCAGTTTCTATTGGGCAGTACCCCAGAGGCAGTAGAAGAGCTGATGTTATTCTTGACCACGATGAAGGGACCTCTACCTCTCATTTGCCAGAATTTGTGCATTTGCAAGAATTAAGTGGCAGACGCTCCAGCCAGGACTAGAGGGGCCCTGCCTCTGGCCAGGTAGAGGAGAGGGATAACCGGATTTATTGGACTGTGTGGATCCGATGGCCTGGAACATCAGAACCACAGGAATACAAAGCTTTAGTGGACACTGGCGCACAATGTACCATAATGCCATCAGGCTACCAAGGGACAGAACTCACTTGTATCTCTGGAGTGACAGGGGGATCCCAACAACTATCTGTACTGGAAGCTGAAGTGAGTCTAACTGGGAATGAGTGGCAAAAGCATCCCATTGTGACTGGCCCAGAGGCTCCGTGCATCCTTGGCATAGACTATCTCAAGAGAGGGTACTTCAAGGATCCAAAAGGATACCGGTGGGCTTTTGGCATAGCTGCTTTGAGCACAGAGAAGATTAGGCAGCTGTCTACCCTGCCTGGCCTTTCAGAAGACCCTTCTGTTGTAGGATTGCTGAAGGTTGAAGAACAACAGGTACCAATTGCTACCACAACGGTGCACCGACGGCAATATCGCACCAACCGAGACTCCCTGATTCCCATCCATGAGTTGGTTCACCGACTGGAGAGTCAGGGAGTAATCAGCAAGACTCGCTCACCCTTTAATAGTCCTATATGGCCAGTACGAAAGTCTAATGGCGAGTGGAGGCTAACAGTGGACTATCGAGGCCTGAATGAAGTCACGCCACCACTGAGTGCTGCAGTGCCAGACATGCTAGAACTTCAGTACGAACTAGAGTCAAAGGCAGCCAAGTGGTATGCCACAATTGATATTGCTAATGCATTTTTCTCCATCCCTTTAGCAGCAGCATGCAGGCCGCAGTTTGCTTTCACTTGGAGGGGCATCCAATACACCTGGAATCGGCTGCCCCAGGGGTGGAAACACAGCCCTACCATTTGCCATGGACTGATCCAGTCTGCACTGGAGCAAGGGGGAGCTCCTGAGCACCTTCAGTACATTGACGACATCCTCGTGTGGGGCAACACAGCAGAAGAAGTTTTTGAGAAAGGGAAGAAAATAATCCAAATTCTCCTGAAAGCTGGTTTTGCCATTAAAAAGAGCAAGGTCAAGGGGCCTACACAGGAAATCCAGTTCTTGGGGGTAAAATGGCAGGATGGACGTCGCCATATTCCAATGGATGTGATCAATAAAATAACAGCAATGTCTCCGCCAACTAGCAAAAAGGAAACGCAAGCTTTCCTAGGCCTCGTGGGATTCTGGAGAATGCATGTGCCAGGCTATAGTCAGCTTGTGAGTCCTCTATATCGAGTGACTCGAAAGAGAAACTATTTTGAGTGGGGCCCTGAGCAACAACAGGCATTTGAACAAATCAAACAAGAAATAGCTCGTGCAGTAGCCCTTGGGCCTGTCCGTACTGGACCAGCTGTGCAAAATATACTGTACACTGCAGCTGGGGAGCATGGGCTCACCTGGAGCCTTTGGCAGAAAACCCCAGAAGAAACTCGAGGTCGACCTCTGGGCTTCTGGAGTCGGGGCTATCGAGGATCAGAAGCCAATTACACCCCAACTGAAAAGGAAATACTCACAGCATATGAGGGTGTTCGAGCTGCTTCAGAAGTTGTGGGTACAGAGGCACAGCTCCTCTTGGCACCGCGGCTACCTGTGTTACATTGGATGTTCAAAGAGAAAATTCCCACTACACACCATGCAACTGATGCTACATGGAGTAAGTGGATAGCGTTAATTACACAGCGGGCTCGAATGGGAAAACCCAATCGCCCAGGAATCCTGGAAGAGATTATGGACTGGCCGGAAGGCAGAGATTTCGGAGTGCCAACAGAAGAGGTAACCCGTGCTGAAGAGGCACCACCATACAATGAGTTGCCAGAAGACAGAAAGCAGTATGCGTTGTTTACTGACGGATCCTGCCGTGTGATAGGGAGCCATCGGAAATGGAAAGCTGCTGTGTGGAATCCCATACGACGAGTTGTGGAAGCCATGGAAGGGGAAGGTGAGTCGAGTCAGTATGCAGAAGTAAAAGCCATACAACTAGCCCTAGATATCGCCGAAAGAGAAAATTGGCCAGTATTGTATCTTTATACTGACTCATGGATGGTGGCAAATGCTCTGTGGGGGTGGCTGCAGCAATGGAAAGAGAGCAACTGGCAGCGCAGAGGTAAGCCTATCTGGGCTGCTACCCTGTGGCAAGATATTGCTGCCCGGGTAGAAAACCTGGATGTTAAAGTACGTCATGTAGATGCCCACATGCCCAAGAGTCGCACTACTGAAGAACATAAGAACAACAAAGAAGTGGATCGAGCTTCGAAAATTGAAGTGGCTCAGGTGGACCTAGACTGGGAACGTAAGGGTGAGCTGTTTGTAGCTCGATGGGCCCATGAAACATCAGGACATCTGGGGAGGGATGCCACTTACAGATGGGCTCGTGATCGAGGGGTGGACTTGACCATTGAGGCCATCACACAGGTTACCCATGAGTGTGAGACCTGTGCTGCAATCAAGAAAGCCATGAAGGTAAAATCTCCCTGGAACAGGGGGAGATGGTTAGGGTTTCAATATGGTGAGGCCTGGCAAATTGACTATATCGGACCACTCCCAAAAACTCGCCAAGGCAAACGGTACATACTCACCATGGTAGAAGCAACTACTGGGTGGCTGGAAACATACCCTGTAAACCATGCCACAGCCCGAAACACTATCTTGGGCCTGGAAAGACAAGTATTGTGGCGTCATGGTACACCAGAGAGAATTGAGTCTGACAATGGGAGTCATTTCCGAAACAATCTTGTTACCTCCTGGGCAAAGAGGCATGGTATTGAGTGGGTGTACCACATCCCTTACCACCCACAAGCCTCTGGGAAGGTTGAGAGGTACAATGGACTGTTAAAGACTATGTTACGAGCATTAGGTGCTGGGACGTGGAAACAATGGGACACAAATCTACCAGAAGCCACTTGGCTAGTTAACAATAGGGGGTCTGACAGCCGTGCTGGTCCTGCCGAAACAAAACCCCTACACACTGTGAAAGGAGCTAAGGTCCCCGTAGTGCATATAGGAAGGTGGATGGGGAAGGCAGTGTGGGTTGCTCCTGCCTCGGGAAAAGGCAAACCCACTCGTGGGATTGTCTTCGCCCAAGGACCAGGGTATACCTGGTGGGTCATGCAAAAGAATGGGGATATCAAGTGTGTGCCTCAAGGAGATTTGACATTGAGAGAAAACTAATCTATAATCTAAGTTATATGTTGTAGGAAGATGCTGTAGGATCAACGACAGGTCAACTTTGCAAGGAGCCGGGCAGTGCAACAAGGACTTGAGCTAAGCTGGTGCTGGTGTCCAGACATCCAACTCCGCCTGCTTTGAGTGGCCACTTTGGCAGATGAAGACCTAAAGAAGATGAAGACCTATGGAATGAAAAGATACATCTGCCTATTAATCCTGTCCTGTTAAATCCTTGTCCTGTTAAAGGACAAGGGATAATGATGAGAATGCTTGTATGCTAAAGTATGGGGATCTGAGTGTGACACAAATGTTATGGAATAAGGGGTGGAGGTTGTACTGGGTCTGGCTGGAATGTTAACTTTCCCGGCAGCAGCCCATTCAGTGCCGTACTCTGTACTTGTAGCTGGAACAGCAGTGTTATCACACCAGTGTTGTGTCTACTGCTGAGCAGCAGTGGCACAGCATTGGGCCTTTCTCTAACCCTCCTAGGGGGTGGGCAAAAAAGTGAGGAGAGAAACATCACTAGGGCAGCTGACCTAAACCAATCAAAGGGATATTCCATACCATGTGGTGTCACACTCAGCAATAAAAGGTGGAAACAGGAAGAAGAGGGGAGGGGTGGGCTCTCGTTGAGAAGACGTCGGTCCTCCTCTCGAACACCGGCTGCGTGCGTTGAGGCCTTGCTTCAAGGACGTGGTCAATCATCGCTCATTTGTGGGAAGTAGACAGTAATTTCTTTCCTCTGCACTTCCATATCGCTTTCATTTATTTTGTTTGTTTGTTTTCCTCCCTTTTTCCCCTTTCCCTTTTATTTCCCCTTAGTTAAATTGTTTAGTTCATGGTAGTCTTTATTTAATTATTATAATTATTTCCCTTTAATTAAATTATCCTTATCTCAACCCGTGAGTTGTTCTTTGCTTTACTTCTCCCCCTCCTTATCTAAGGGAGGGGGAGTGAGAGAGCGGTTGTGGGGTTTAGCTGCCCAGCACGGTAAAACCACCACACTCAGCAAACCGCTCAGAGAAGCTCGTACAGAAAGTCCTGGAAATAAGCGCACCGGAGCTGGGAAGAATCTCGAGCTGAGAGAAGCGGACCCATGCACACAACTGCCTCTCTCTGGTAAGCAGTTGTGCATTATGGGGAATCATACGTCCTTAGGAACAAAGACTGTCCTGGTAACCTTACAGCTTATTCTCCTTATTAACGGTCGGACAGTTTATGAGCCCGAAATATGGGACCAAATTGAGGTCAAGGTGTGGGACTCAGCAACTAAAAATGACAAGGTTGCAGTGGGAATGCTCGGCACCTGGCGAGCAATCTCTGAGGCCTTAAAGAGCCGTGTGGGACCACAGTCAGAAGCATGTGTTTTGCCAGATAGTGAGGGAGCTGTTGGCTTGTTTATTGATCTGACTGCTACGCCATGGGCCCCTCTGCCGCTACAGCCATCGAAGGCTTTTGCTGTTACGCCCCCTGGTGACCTGAACGTGCCTTTTGACCCAGGCCTATTGGCCTTGAGAAGGAGATGGGTATGCTTTTCTTCGATCTGGGAAGAACGGGATACATAAGGCCTGAAGACCGAGTTGCTTGACAACTTAAAGCAAGACATCTTGTTCAAAAGGAATGGAAAATGAAGACTTATTAGTAATCAAGAAAAGGAATGGAAAATGGAGACTGTTAAGTCATGGAACTTAAAGGATTGTTTGTTACCTTTTCTGATCGTGAATATGTATAGGCGTACTCGATTTTAGTAAGTTATAGAACTTAAAGGATTGTTTGTTACCTTTCCTGATTGTATAGGCATACTCGGGTTTAGTATGTAAAGCAATATTCTGTATATTTAGAATGTTTGATATTCGTGTGTTCATGTTGGTGGAGCGTAAACTCCCCACACACCCAGCGCTGTTTACTTGCCTTTTATACCTTTTAGAAATATTTCTTTTATAAATATTACAAAATTCAGATTGAGTTGAGACCTCATTTATAACAATTTGACATTTAGAAAGGGATAGATATATATCTGGTGGTGTGTATTAAGGGAAGTTATTATGAATATAACACAGGCAAAACATTTAACAAAGTACAAAAGAACAAGCAGCAGAACATGTCTGTAAAGCAGTGAGTCCTAATGCAATAAGATAAAGAAATTTAGAATTGTTGTGAAGGGATTTGCGGATGGAACAGTAACATTCCTGACTATAGGGATACAGATGGAACACGGTTTTCCCTGTGGGGAGTGGCCAGGTGAGAGCGCTGCAATCTACAGCAGTCCCCAAACATGTAGGCATGAACTGAATTGCAGCAGGATGAGGTGAAGTATGCTGTTGGCATCAGAACTTCAGTATGAAGTGCTAAGCAAATGGGCAAACATTGTCAACAAATATGAGCAAAATAGACCTGAGTTGTAGAGGATGTGCTCCCACGCACCAGGTGAAGGGATGAAGGGAACAATTTAACTTTTTTTCTTTTATTTTTTTTTTTTTTCTGTTGTGTATCACAAAGGGTATGCGTTACTAAAGTAAGAAAGCTGCAGAAGTCATCGCCAAAGAAGAGAAAAGGCTGTATCTGAAGTTTGTGTGGACATAGGACAGAAAGTGAATTTTTTAAGAGGTAATAAAATTCACACTGAAAACCCAAAGGAAGAATATCTGATTACACTTGCAAACTGCTAACAGTGATGTTTCTTGAGAACGCAACCTGAAACAGCAAGACGATGTCACAACAAACATTCCCCAGAGTGCTGAGTCTCCTCTTTGCTGTCTGCAGTTGGTGTCAGGAACGTGCTGAAAATAAAACAGTGAACAGAGACACTAAAGCTGTTTTTGAATGGAATGCTTGGATGTTTATAACTTATGCATATTTTTAAAAGTGTGGTCAAAACATGAAGCACAGCAGTACAGCTCAGCCATATGTGAGTGGTCATGAAGTTGGAAATATGGATGCTTTGTTGTATCCTTTGCAAGGCAATTTTACTCTGTTGCTTTTGTTGTTAGCCTTACCAGATCACAAACTCTTGCTGCAGGCCATCACTTTTGTCCTGTAGTTTCAGAGATGCTAGGTAAAAATCCTGCTCTGCTGAAAGCAGGAACTTTCTGTGGCTTTGTCTAAATTGGTTGACCAAGAAATACTTGTCCGTGCCAAATAGATCTGCATGTGCTGGCTGCATGCTAAACGTGTCCCAGTAAGGGCACACCAGGACTGCTACCAGACCTTCCTTCCTTCCTTCCTTCCTTCCTTCCTTCCTTCCTTCCTTCCTTCCTTCCTTCCTTCCTTCCTTCCTTCCTTCCTTCCTTCCTTCCTTCCTTCCTTCCTTCCTTCCTTCCTTCCTCCCTCTCTTCCTCCCTCTCTTCCTCCCTCTCTTCCTCCCTCTCTTCCTCCCTCTCTTCCTTCCTTCCTTCCTTCCTTCCTTCCTTCCTTCCTTCCTTCCTTCCTTCCTTCCTTCCTTCCTTCCTTCCTTCCTTCCTTCCTCCCTCTCTTCCTCCCTCTCTTCCTCCCTCTCTTCCTCCCTCTCTTCCTCCCTCTCTTCCTCCCTCTCTTCCTTCCTTCCTTCCTTCCTTCCTTCCTTCCTTCCTTCCTTCCTTCCTTCCTTCCTTCCTTCCTTCCTTCCTTCCTTCCTTCCTTCCTTCCTTCCTCCCTCTCTTCCTCCCTCTCTTCCTCCCTCTCTTCCTTCCTTCCTTCCTTCCTTCCTTCCTTCCTTCCTTCCTTCTTTCCTTCCTTCCTTCCTTCCTTCCTTCCTTCCTTCCTTCCTTCCTTCCTTCCTTCCTTCCTTCCTCCCTCTCTTCCTCCCTCTCTTCCTCCCTCTCTTCCTTCCTTCCTTCCTTCCTTCCTTCCTTCCTTCCTTCCTTCCTTCCTTCCTTCCTTCCTTCCTTCCTTCCTTCCTTCCTTCCTTCCTTCCTTCCTTCCTCCCTCTCTTCCTCCCTCTCTTCCTCCCTCTCTTCCTTCCTTCCTTCCTTCCTTCCTTCCTTCCTTCCTTCCTTCCTTCCTTCCTTCCTTCCTTCCTTCCTTCCTTCCTTCCTTCCTTCCTTCCTTCCTTCCTTCCTTCCAGGACTGATTCTCTGCTTGGTCTGGATGTGATCAACAGGGTTAAAATTTTGCCATGGGATCTCAGTGCAGTCTTGTGTCTGTCTCCAAAGTGCATGCACATACATACTTGTTTTGTCTGAATATTTAATCTGTAATTTCTTATCTTTTTAATTCACACACAGAATATAACAGTTTTCTATTAAAGAGAAAGAAAGAAAAAAAAAAGTCCATAAGACTCCTAGGAGAAGGAAGTAAAAAACTGAAACAAAATGGCGTTTAATGGCACCAGAACCTCACTTACACCTAAGTGCCACTTCTTTTACATCTGGGTCAACGTGTACCTTATTTGATTAGATACATGACATGCTCACTGCTTATTGTTTCACCAGAAAGACCCACACTGTACATAAAAGCAAGAATAGGCCAGAATATAAAGATAGATGTATAAACTGGAGGATATTTTCAGACTTATAAGTCTGAAGGGAAAATGAGAAAAGTCAAAACAGTGCTTGTGAAATGATGTAAAGACAGTGATGTAAACATATTTTTCACATCTTTTACAAGGTGCAAGACTGAAACGTATATGAGCATATGGTAGCTACAATGCTTTGGCCCAGCAGAGGCAGCCCAGTATAGAATTTTAGTTTTCCAGGGTAAGGGGCCCATAAAAACTAAGCTTCAGAATCAGAAAAAGGAATGGTCATATATTAGAGGAGTGAGGAAGCATGCGTGCTTAGATCCACCTGGAAAAGATCGAAAATGCTGTCCCTACCATATAAAGTTAGGTATTCAGTGTGTTTTCAAAAAGGACAGAGGGAGTTAAGAAATACTTTTTTAGTACAAGAGTTGTAAAAGATTCTAAAAATTTTCTTCTAACAGTGAATAAATCATTTTTGTGCATTATATTCCATGATGATCACTATTTATTATTATTGTTTCCACTCAGGAAAGCTAAATGTATTGGAACAGATTCCTCCAGCTGTGTTTGGCTTGCTTGAATTGTTGGACAGGTCTGAAAAGAAACTGGAAGCTGGCTGCTGTTGCCCATTCAAGATTTCCCCTGAGGTGAGAAGAAAGGAAAACCTTGGAAAAGAAAACATACTTGCTTTTTCAGCTCTTACGCTTCCATATCAGTTTAACCATTATGTTAGGAGTAACAAAAGACGTGCCTGCTCTCACTTGCACCATAATGAGGGCACCTACAGTTTAAGAGCTAAGGAGTCAGTTCTTGAGGACTCAACAGGGTCCTTCATAGATTTCTTTAATCAGTCATTATCTCATGAGAATCAAACCATATATTAAATGCAAAAAGGTAGAACTGAAAGATTAAATTAGGACATGTACAAAGCAATGGGGAAAATAAGAATTATTTCAATCCTGACCATCTCTAAGATTATATGGTTTTACTTTAATAAAAGCAGGATATTTGTGAAATCAAATAGAGTACATGCATTTAAAATAGGGAGTCTTATATAAAGATGATCCATACTGCATGAGAACTAAGGAAAAAAAAAAAAGGAGTTGACCACTGCCAGAGTTGTGGCAGTCACCATTAATGTCCTTTAAAAAATGTCTTTGTAGATTTTTAAACAATGCTATCAGACTAGAGATAGAATTAACATTAAATATGGATACAGCAGAAATGAGACCTGTATCAACTCCCCAGATATCTCATCTACCTGTTATTTGCATGTGTTTTCCTTTATATAGGAAAAAAAAAAATAATAAAATCTTACCATGTCACACTGCAGTCCTTTAATAATGTTATATCTTTTAAAGAAAATTAAAATGCGTTTATGTCAAATTAAGTCAGTCTTCAAAAACTTAGGCAAATACGCTTTTCTTGAAAGACAGATCGTAGGGATTTGAACATACTGCTAAGTTTCTTTGTGAAGGAAAATATGTAGTGCTGCAATATAGGATTTCAGTACTTTCAATGTAACTGAAAGAGCCCCTCTTAATAATTATGTTGTTTCCAATGACCAAAAACCCAACGAGAGAACATATATCTAGGAGTTGATCTGAGCCCAAGAATGCAATTGATTTCCATTCATCTGTTTAAATACTTAGCAAAAATGTGATAACTAACTGCCTGTGAACTGTGTCTATAAATGTCTATAGATCAATACATCTTATTTAAGATTGTCTTAGTTTAAAATTTTAAAGATTTTTGTGAGGTATTTATGTTTTTTAATTTTTATTTTTTTTTTTATGAAAAAACTTCCATCTTATCATAACTATATCTAACTAGGAAATAATATGGCAAAAGCAAAGGTTGGTAATTCATCGTGGACAATAAAATTTTAAAGCCAGGTATTGTCAAATTGTCATTGTGTTTCAGAGAATTTTCCTCTGGAATTATGTCAACAATGTAAATATTGAGAAGATGATAGGTAAAGTTATCAGTACCTGTTCCTTTTCTGCATTTCCAGCATAGTTTTTACAGAAGTGCTTGGCTATTACAAACAGGGAAAGAGGTGAGCTCTCTTCTGTGTCATGGGAAGAGGAATTCTGCAAACATTTAAATTGAATTTTTAATAAAACATTTGGTGGGAAAGGCATGTCGTTTCCCTCTGGAGGAAATAAAAATGCTCTTGTTTGGTTTGGATTTCCAGTGCTCTGATTTTCTTTCACAAACTACTAATTAGGCTTTCACAGATCCAGAAGGTTAGAATTTCACTGCAGTGTGAGCTCAGATGAATACTTTAGCAAGTCATTGTCTATGAAGTCATGAAATGCAAGCTTCCTTTTAATATGATACATCAAGTAAGTGATCATATCCTACTCAGATTTCAATTTCAAATTTATTTATTTATTTATGTATTTTAAAGAGTAAAAACAACAGTCCTTAATTTGTTCTAATTCACTGTTTCATTAATTATTTGAACAAAAGGTGCTCCCTCAAAATTACTGTTTAGAATCAAAGGACAGAAAAATCAGTTCTTTCTGCCACTGTTTATCAGGCAAATGAAAACTGTGAATGCTCAGTGGCATACTGGCTCTGCTCCTGTGTGCACCTCAGGTACTGAATAAGCAAGAGGTGGACCACACAAACCTTTCAAGGCTTGAGCTGAGTGATTGCCAGTACCTTATAAAGCTTAATATAATATGTCTCCTTTGATAATCAGAGCTCAGTTAAAAATATGTGCCAGTCTGGTGAGAAATGAATAAAGCTGATGCAAAACCTATTTCAAGTGGTTATATCCAATACCAAATGTCACATTTTACTGGTTGACACACATTTATCACTTCATTTCATAGTACAGTAAACAACTCATAAGTCACTGGCTAATTTGATTTGAATGCCTTCGGCATTCTTCAGCAATCATGTAGTATACTACACCAAGTCAGACTTTTAGGGTAATTTACTTCAACAATATAAAAAAAAATTAAAACCAAAAATCCTGTAGTCTGTTAAAAACGAAACAAAAAGGGGAAATCAAAAATGAGAGAACAATAAATTATAGAAATTTCTCATTTGAGTAAGTAACAGCTTTAATAGCTTTCTCTAAGTACTGAGTACACTCAATTGAACATCTGCTTTCCAGCTGTGTATATTGATATATTACCAGAGTTTTATTCTCTCCTACTTTAAATATATCCATAAGTTTTTCAGGGCTCCACTACCTGACTTTCTGACAATGCCTTGATTGTGAAAGATATAAAAATGTCAAAAATTCTGTAGGCCATTTTATGCCCAGGATATTATTTTTCAATTGAATCCAAAGACAGATGTCTATGAACAATTAAACCATTCTCCAATCACACCTTGTTCCAGCTGGGATCATAGAATTAAAAGGAAATAAGCCATCATGATTCACTTATTGCTGGAGTACCTAGTGTTTCCTGTACTGGTGATAGATTCTTATTAAACAATTCTGTCAATGGAAAATGAATATTGTCCGCTGTTTGAACTTCTAAAGTTAGTTCTTTGATATTAAATTTGGTTTTCTTCTCTTATAATAATTCATACACTTAGTGACTGGCTTCAGAAATTCCCATTAGATGGAGATTATGTTATCTAAAGCTTACTAAATCCCATGTCAGGTCTCAGGGAGTTTATCTGTAAAGCAGAACACTGAGAAAGATCTGTAGCAAAAAGGGGAACTTACTACTAAATATATACATATATATACACATATACATATATATGCATATATCCCAGTGTCTCCTCTATTAAAAAAGATGTGGAAAAGGCTTCTTTATTTCCCCTCAACTCAATACAAGGTTAGCTTTCTCAACTCCCTTTGTCACTGTTTTTTGCATGGCAACCACACAACTCAGAGTTATGTCTTTAAAAGAGACCATATAATGTGCATATGAACGAAATATCATCAGTATGTTTATGTTTAGTGATTCACAACAGCCATATTCTCACTCATATGGGAAGCATTTGATTTCCAGACTGTGCCCAGAAAGGTTGTTAATAAAATATTTCTGCACTTTGTAGATAGACAGTTTATGATCTTAGGTTATATATTCTAAATGCACTCTTATTATTTTCCCTGGACACGATAGAACAGACACAAGCATACTTAGTTTCAAAAAGCTAATATAAAATTGAAATAGAAATTTACTGATTGATTTGTTTAATTTTATTAAATGACACCAAAGAAACATGATTGTGTCTTTCAGAAACATTAGAGATTAAGAGGATACATTAAAGTGTGTAAGTTAAATCTGTCTTAGTCCTGGTAAGTTTTCTGAAAAGATTGACATGTATTAAACTCCTGACTGTGGAAATTGCAATCTAGTGAGAAGTCATTTCCCTTAAAACCTTGAGATTCACAAAGCATTAAAGGAGGTGATTGAAAGATAAATCCAAAAGGCAGAAAGTTGGCACTACGGATTTACATGACTTATCTGCATTTCTGAGTGCCATTGTAAACCTGTGCACTGCACTGGTGTACATTACACACTTCCTGCATATGTCTGTGCACACTTGACTTGGAAAAAAATCCGGGGTCAGCTTCTGTTCACAGGCCCCAGCCAAACAAATCCTTTAAGCATGTGCTTAAATTCAGCAGAGGAATAATATCATCGACATCAATGAAACTCCCCACATGTTTAAATGATTTAAATGTTCACAGGTTCAGGGAAGTTTTATTTAGGATTTATACTGTTGTAACAGTAACCACTAACATGACTTTTACTTTCTTTCCCATCTGCCCACTGTTTATAGTAGAGAAGAGATTTGTAGGGGCAGGCAACTATCCTTTTTATTTAAAAACAACTGACTTGCAGAACAAAGGGCTGCTGAATACACAAGTCCTGCTTCAGGCTGAAAGCATAACCAGCAAACTTGGCTTAGGTATAGGTTTATACAACAGCAGTAATCCCTTGTGTCCTCTTCTCTACTCTCTCTCTCTCTCTCTCTCTTTTTTTTTTTTTTTTTTTAAATCTAACAAAATTTATGCATGCATCATTAAGTGTGTCCAAAACCCTAAAACCAAAAATAACGTAAATACATTAATTGACTAAATTTTTGAGAAAAAGATGGTCAAATATGTGTCTGGCAAAGAGAGATGCTGAAATAGCACTTCACAGAAAATTAGATTTTATATTTTATATACATTTAGCATTTAGTATCATCTTTTCTATAGAGGTTATTCGAGCAGTTAACACACGTACATATTATCTGAAACAGACATTTCAGAAAGGAAAAATCCCAACTTTGTTCATATTAACAACAGTTGCAAACTTTTGTTTGTTTGTTTGTTTTTCCCTTTGAATTAAAGAAGACTGTGAAGGAACCTAATCTTTTTATTCTTTCTACCCACCTTTTTTCCCCACCTGGATCCAGCTAGGAGTAAGCTGTTTAGCATTCATAATGCGGCTTGATAAAAAACAGTCCAATTCAAATGAGGAACGTTCTTAGGTATTGAATACATCTACCTAGAGGTCCATACATTTATTATGGCTGATGTAGAGGGAGTAGTATTTAGACAGAGAGAAATTTAGCAAAACATCCACAATCACACAATGTGTCAGAAAAGATGTTTTTAGAATTCCTGAGATTATGACATGTTAAACTTCAGACCCCACTTCAGCTCCAGCAATTCACCTACATTCAAGGCTTGAGAAATTATAACTGGATACTCCACTATGTAAAAAGTTGTTTTCTGTTTATATAACATACTTAAAATCTACTAAATGTGGAATAAATTTTTTGGGCTGATGTAGAACAGGAAGATTTTTTGTGCAAATGCTTATTCTTCTGATCTTATTGTCATGGTGAAAAGTCACATAATATTTGTTTTATTTTCTTCAACCCATTTTGTTATCTTTTGGACTTTTGTTGTTGTTGCTAATTATCTCAAAAAATAAATACTGATATATGCTTAAAAATCAAGACCTTTATAAGACTTACAAATATTAAAATTTCCACAATGCATCTAGGATCTTCCTGTTTCAAAGATACACTGATTACTTTGTGTTTTATGCAATATAACTTGAGGCAGACAGATTGGTAGGTTTGAGCCCTAAATTGCCCTAAGCTACCTCTGCAGTGGAGGATTTTCATCTCAGCAAGAGAAATTCCCCCATAGATTCACTGAGAGCTTAGATGTACTCACTTTTACCCTGGTGCTATCTAAGTCCCTGCATTGGTTGTAACATCTTGGTAAAGTGGTAAGCTTAAAGTCTGCACCAAAGTGCCAGTACAAAGCAGAATCTTGCTGTCTTATTTTGCAAAATCTGTATCTTCTCTGTATTTATTGAATCTTAAATAAAAAGATCCTCCCTCTGGATTAAGATGCTCAAAATCTTCCAAATCAGCTTCACTAAATGTTGTGGGTCAGAATGGACAAGATTTGCCAAGAAATCATTTTTGCTATTGGCTTGGATTATTGACAAACTGCAATTATTTGGAAAAAAAAAAAAAAAAAAAAAAGCTTAATAAATTGTGTTTGTTTTTTTTTTTAACATCTGAAATCAGAATAGTGACAAACTAATTAGCATTCAAAGGCATTCTGAAATGGGAAAATGTTGCTGTAGGAGTGAATGTGAACAGTATGAAAGATTTATGCTTACACCTGGGAAAGTCACAGCAGATTGAGCTCCAGCAGGTGAGATACCACTGTGTAGGAAAGGCAAGTAATTGTATGTCACAATATCAATGGAGTGCCTGAAATGTTAGAGGAAATTACTACACAAGTTTGGAAGAAAGGTTTGCTCCCTTATGCAAAGTGTGCTCTGACTGTTGTATGGGGCCTGTGACAGAGACCATTTCATGTCTGTGGAGAATAGTCAGACTTACTAATGTCACTGATAAGCACCGGTTTTGGGCAAGGGGGGAGTTTGCTTCTGCTTCTCTCTTACACAAACTTTGTGGATGGATGTCCACAGGCTTTGGTATGAGAGGTTACCAAAAGAGGGATTTTAGTGGTGGCAGGACAGTCTTGTTTTGTCAGCCAAACAGAATCTTGAAGGCCATGGTGACCAGAGTGAAATCTTTTGCTTGTAAAATTAATATTAAAATTAACACCCCTGGATATGATAATGAGCTTAATGCTCATTAATGCATGTCAGTACATGCTAAACATGTAAGACTATAGTACTCAACTGTCCCCCCAAATCATGCTAAATGTCACCCGAGGGCAAGGAACAGATAAGAGTAGGATATAAAAGGAAGAGTGTAGAAAAAGTGTTAGTGTTAGGAAGAAGAGTTACTGTTAGAATTAGATGAAGTGACAGAAAAGTTGGAAAGGGTGGGGCAGAAAGAAGAGACTGGAGACCTGGAAGAGGCAGTCGATGTGCTGTGTTCCTTCTCCACAAGACAGGGACACCTGCTTGGTAAGCTCTGTGCTTACACCTTTTGGTGAGGAATACCCAGGATAGAATTTTACTAGCACTATTATCATATATTAGTGCTATAACTGTAACTGTATTTATAAATGACAATTTTGAATTTGTTATTTCTGTTGCCTTATTAAATTCGTTCAGCTTTATGAAACTATCTCAGTGAAAGTCCCTGAAAGGGCTCTGAAACAGGTGAATATTTGACTCTGATAAGTACCCTTTAACACAACAATATCCTAAGGGAGAACATGAATAAAAATGTCAGGAGGGTATTGCCAAGGAGATTATGAAATCATGCTGAATTTAGGCATATGGGAGAGGCTGACAATGTGAGGTTTCAAACCAGAGACTAAGTGAAACTCCCACAAGAGCTGAGAGTTAAAAACAAACAAACAAAAAGTGATTTGTGTAGCCATAGGATGAGTTTCATTTTGTCAAGAATTTCCAGGTTTGGACCTCATCATTAGCTTCTTGTAAAATGTAAAGGAGGATGTAGTTTATTCTTCTGCTGATTTTTTTTTCCAAGTAAAACTGTATTTATTTAACATATCTCTGTTTCATGATCCATTGATTCAGTAGTCATAGAGTTTTTCCAAAGAGTTTTTCAAAAATATTAAATACATGTGTTAAAAGAAAGTAACTTCTTTCTACACTTAGATAATTTAAACTGATTAAACTGCCTTCAACCTCCCTTTAGATGTTAAATTTAGTGTCTTCAGTAAAAGAAAAATAATAAAATCTTTTTGCCTCCAAAGACAGGAGTTTGCCAGGAAATGTATCCAGATGGGTGAGCAGGAATTTTAATAAAAATAGAATACTGACTTTAGGATTTGGAGTTTTGACAGTCCTTGAGATTAGCCTCTCTCAGTTTCCCTTGAAATTAAAGATGGCAACAGAATTGATTTCAATGAGAATGTAGTGAGCTTAACCAAGAGCAAATCTGCAAATCCCACTCTATGAACATCTAAATCAGAGAGATTAATTTACAAAAAGCATTTGTAAGGTTCTTTTTCAGCTTTCTTCCTATGGAGCTTTACCCTAATGAAACAAACATGCATTTTGAGAGGATGAATTTTCAAAAGAAAAAAATAGTCTCATTTTCTGTTCTGTGGATTAGTCATATACTCTAAATTCACCTTCTACATAATAATTGTGTATGTAAATACACGGATAGGACGCAGTTATGTGTGTATAAGGTCATATGCACAAACTCACTGGAAAAGAAGATGGTAATCATGCACTCTAATGAACTTCTCTTGTTTGTAGAGAAGATACAGATAACAATAATGATAAATGTGTATATATATATATATATGTCTGTTAACCTATTCCTTTCATCCAAAATATTAAGAGTAGTTACTAATTGGGCCATATTCCTCCATGAGTTACTTTCATGATGACAGAAGTCAATGGCTTAGTTATTTAAGATACTTCTGAAACCTAAAGTTTCCCCATACTTCTTATCATAATATATAGAGTATTCAGATGAGAAACTTGGAACTAAAATATCTCAGCTTGTTTGGGGAGTGTGCTGAACTGTGAGGACTTTTTTTTTTTTTCTCCAGCCACACTTTTTACCTTTGTCTCAAATAACATGTCTAAATTTAAGAGCAGCATTGTCTGTTTCGGCACTGGCATCATGCTTAGAGTTTCTGCTTCATCTGCCTTGTAATATCTGCCTCTTCTTAAACTTATTTTCAGTTTTCATTTCTAACTTGCATTTGATTTCTCTTTTCATAATATGCAGGTTCAAAATGAAAAAATATACTCTAAAAGACTCTGAAACCTTATGGAGTAACACTAGGAAAAAATAGGTTTTCATGTCCTAGAAGAAAATAAATCTGCCTCTTTCCTTTCTTTTAAGAAATAAAATTAGACCGTATTAGATAGCACTTACTTTGGTAGTTTTTTATTTAAGCAAAGTAGATGTATTCTACTTATGTCACAATGGAAATGGACTTTGCTGCAACTTATAAATTTCTGACATTATGAGTCATGTTCATTAATGGCATAGATTTCTACAGTTCAGACAGCCATCCTTTTGAATTTGCTAGAAATAACAAATTGCACTTTTTTCTGTTCCCACTTTCTCATTTACTTAATTTTCATTATATCTGTCTCTTTATCCTGATAAGAATGTTTTGAAGCAGGGTTTATATTAAGTTTTTATTTCCTTAGAAAACAAAACACAAAACAGGACTAAAGGGAGGAACCCAAGTTAAAAAGGAACATTAGCATGAACAGTTAAATTTCCCATCACTAGTCATGTAACTTAGGAAAAAAGAGAAAAAAATACTTAAAAATGGAAATGGAAAAAAAAAATGCTAAATGGCATTTTCAGTTAACATTATTGACTGAGAGTATACAAGTTGGTCTCCAGCAGAGTCTTCAGTTTTACACAAATAAATAAATAAATAAATAAAGCAGTGTAAATGACAAATTGTCATAAAATTCTGGTGCTTGCAGTATATCAGATCATGGGTAAAGAAGCTGTGTTGTATAATTTCCCCAGAGCAGTCAATAAAGTATTTAAGGAAATACTTTCAATCTCCCTCATTCTTAAAACATCAGTCCCTGAAATTTTAAGATAGGAAGCTGCCAATCCTTTGTGCTGTGATTTTTCAAAACAAGTGCAATCACCATGGAAAACACATTCTCTCAAGGCTTTCAGTTGTTTACAGAGTCAACAGATTTGTGTAATGCAAGGAAACATTCTTTTGCAATTTAGTTGTTTTAAAGTCTAAATTGTTCATCTGCTTAGCTTGTTAAAGTCTCCTTTTCCTTGGCAAGCTTTCCCAACAGAGCTAAAGCATAGATAAAGAAGGCACGAATGAATACAGAAGGGTTCATTAGGAGCACGTGAATGATTCATTTGAGATAACTGCAAAATTCAAAATGTTTTTCATTTCTTTCCCAATTATAGTAAAATCTTAGACAATCCAGGACAAGATTTCTCATACTTACTTTTGTTTGTTTGTTTGTTTGTTTGTTTAATTCCCCAATTTACAAGGTGTTTGTTTACAAATACCAGCCATTGAATGCCCTGTGTAACATTTTTCAAGGCAATCAGACATTCCATTTTAAATCCTAATATACTTTAGAGTTAAAGAAGAACCATCTAAACTTTTCCTCATTGCCCTAGTTCTCAACTAAAGACACAGAGTAAATTAAATATTTCTTTATCTTTTTCCCTACAAAGTGCCAAAAATTTTTTTAAACCTTTTGAACACTTGTGAACACCTCCATAACCCTTACCCAATTCACTTCAAATATGGTCAAAAATCTTAAAACAGTATTAGCTGTGACTTGCCAAGTTTGGGGTCAACATTTCTTTAGTTGCAATCATCACTCCAAAATAAAATTTAATTAAGCAGAGTTATATCAGTCTACAAAGTAGACTGATCTGGCCCTATGCATAATGTGTTATACCTGTGCTGTACATGTATTTTAAAAGACAGCTGTGACAACATGAAATGTATCTGGTATTTTTAGATCTGCCTACTTCTTCTTTTCTTCAATGAACATACCTTTCTACCCCTTCTGAGGTCATAATTTCCATATTTAACGTGCAAAATATCACCTCCTGCTTTAGGTAATTACACGGTAGAGTTCCTGAAAACCTTGTCACCCTTATTAAAGCTTAGAATATCTTCCAGCCATAGTTTTGTTAAGTGTTCTCTGCCTGCAGAGTCTTGATGACATAATTCAGACCTGTATTCAAGACCCTCACCTTAGGCCTACTTTCTAACATTCTAATTGCGTGACATTATGGTTTCTTGGAAAAAGAGAAATAAAGCATTCCATGTTATGTATTTTGATAGTTTGTGGGGATGTTGGGGTAGGGAGGTGTGGTGGTTTTACCTTGCTGGGCAGCTGAACTCCACCACAACTCCCCCTCCTCAAAGGGAAAAGGGTAGAAATTGCGATGAAAAGGGCTCAAGGTTTAGGATAAGGAAAGGTAGATCCCTCACTAATTGCTGTCATGGGCAAAACAGAACTGGTTCTCATTCCTTGTTCTCCCAGCTGCTGTTATGCAGCGGTTCCCTTTGGATATGGCTGGAGCAGGCTTTCATTTGACATGGAGCAGCTCCTGGACTCTGCTCCCAGAGGCTAACCCTGCAGCCCCCTGCTACCATGGAGGCTTACCATGTAAACCCAATACAATATGATGAGAGCATTTTTAATAATACAAACTGGTAAAAATAATGTATTATGACTAACCTTTTCACCTTTTCTTCTTAGTAAGTATTTTTTGTTTTGCTAAAATATGTGACCACTTTAAAAAAAAAAGAGAAAAACATCCAAGCTTTTTTAAAGGAAAACCCAATATTTTGATATTTCCCCCTGTAACCCTGTTGTTATTCCTTATCTGAAAATATTGATGACAATATCTCCTATCATGTGTTTAGAAGCAAAGTAAATAACTACTGTGATATCAATAAATATATACCACAAAGTCACATATCATTTATTGTGAGAAAAATGAATGATATACATTTTTCATAATATATTAAAAACAAATCCAAACAAGATTCTGATGGTTTCATTATTTATGAGACAGATTTTTTCTCTACTTTAATTATGTAAAATGTAGGTATCTAGTTTAAGTTCATCATATAGACCCCACTCTATATCTTGTCAATGAAAAAAACAGTCACCTTTAGAAAATAGTTCATCCTTACTGGTATGTTAGATAGCAATCTTGACCGAGAACAAATATCACAAAAAACAAACAAACAAACAAACAAACAAACAAACAAAAATCTGTATTGAATATATAAGCAACAGATATTAGTAAAATCATGTTCATTTTTATTAGGGTTTTTCCTTATAATTTTAGTTTGAATCTTGCTTCATCAATAAAAAATGGCTTACAAAGCCAAACACTGTATGTATAATCTATATGTCTTCAGCCCATTATCCTACCTGAACTGAGTCATTCAGCTTTATTATGGTTAAAATGAAGAACACATATTACATTAAATTTCCTTTTTCTTTTTTTCTTTTTAAATCACTAGATGCTCTATTATTTAACATTAGGCATTCTTATTCTTCAGTTTTTAATTACATTATCAATCACTTTTTTTTTTTTTTTTTTTTTTTTTTTTTACTTATCTTATTCTTAATGGATATTTGAAAGTAGTTCACTGAGGATTTTTATTACATTTTCTTTGCTATGCTTCTTTCTTATACCAAGAGTGGGTTTGTATCACACCAGTTGCTAAATGCACCAAGTTAAAGACCATACCTATTCACATAAGATTGCTGCACTTTTTGAGGGAAGTGAGTTATATAAATAACAGAAGGGAAAATAAAAGAGGAATGAAAACTTATTAAAATAAGATCCTAGGACAACATGGTTTGGTACCTAGTTACTGAAGTTATCTTTAAGGTAACTACTAGAGTGGTTGATATGTTGCATGAAGAATAAAAACAAACAAGCAAAAAAACACAAACAAACAACAACAAAAACACAATAACACCTCTAATGAGGGTACATAGGGAAGAAAGAGTTTATTTAATGAAGGAACTATTCCTATATAATAAAAGTTTAGAAAAAAATAGAATGACTGTGAGGTAGGAGTATTAGATCATTGACAAATTGTTAGTAGCCTGATATGAGTCAGAAAGAAGGGAGGAAGAAGAGACAGAACTGAATACTAAGAGCCACTTCAAGCTCACATGATGAATGAAGGCATCTGGTGGAATCTGTAAATTCAATAATTAATTCTGAATGATGGGGGTGGGGGGGCTGGAGAGGGAAGGGGGAAATGGGTTGGAAGGATGCTGAAATATCCAGAATTTGAATTTCAAGTGGGGAATGTGCTAGGAAAAAATAGTGAAGACATCAAGGACTGTAAGTAATGACAAGCATCTGAATTAGATCTTTACAGAGTGTGTCTGTGAATAGAGTCAAGTCTAATAGAGTGTGCGTTTGTGAATAGATTAGAGACAACTCTAATATAGACTTGCTGTATGATGTTGCTTATGCAACAGGTATGCAAAATGGAAAGCATGACATTCAAATCTTGAAAAGCACTCAAATTAATGTGTTAATAATTTATGAAGACTTTTTATCACAATGAAATATAGCAAAGCAATCAGAAAGCTCTGGTTCAGTAATGACAAAGGATGGAGAAAATCCAGTGCTTAAGGTCCTCAGGTTCACACTAATCCTAGATGATTATCTAAGGTTAGGACCATAACTTCTGGCTGACTAGAGGCTTGTTAAAGGTTATCTTTACACTTCTGTTTGCACTTTCTTGTTCATTAGGCAGTGTTTCTTTTTAAGTATATATTTAAAGCAGGGAGAAGGTTTAGGTTTGAAATATTATATATCATATGCCTAATATGTTACGTTCATTATGTGCATTTATAAATAAAATCCCCAAACAAGAAGATTCAGAACTAAGTCATTAATTTTGTTTTATGTATTATAGTTTATTGCTGGATTTTAAGATTTCACTATGTTTTCTAAAAATATTAAAGGACCAATTCAGTGTTCCAAATATCATCTACAGTCATTTTAAATGCTGCAAGATAACCAAGACATAAGCATGAAGTTCTTATGCTTTCATTATGAATAAAACTATATCATTTCCAAAACTTTTTTTTTTTTTTTTTTTTTTTTAGTCTGAGATAAATGAACATTATGTTATACAAAGCATGTTTTTGTTGTAGAGCAGGTTTTCTTACTAATTTGATTGTTAAGTGGAAATAGTTGACCTAAAATTAGATAAATTACTGTTTAGTGGACTAGCTTATAAATTGTAGAGTAGAGAAACAATGTGCTGAGATGTCTAGGTCTCTACTAACATTATAAGTGCTGAGTGGATAATCAGAACAAAATAAAATCGTGACCATCATTAAAAAATGCATATCCAATACTCCATGGATCTGCAGGGTCTGCTACTGTCGACTGTCTCAAAAAGCAGGTGCTACACTGCCATTTTGAAGTATCATTTACTGAAGTTTTAATAGAATTCACTGTATCAGAACATCTTCAATTTTTTTTTTCCATAGTTTCAAATGCATACTTATTCTTCATTGTTTTTTTTAGCACCTATCCTTCATGCTTCTTTGAAATCCATAATCTAAAAGAGGTTGACTTTATTTTTAACTGACATTTGAAAGTGGCAAAGTTTCTTCTACAAATTGCTTGTCACTTAAAATAGATTGTTGACACTCTGTCATCAAGAGATAATGCTACCTATAATTAGTCCTCTTCAAAAGTTTATACCTTTACATACAAAAAATATACACATTAGGCACGCCTCTCAAAAAAATATGATGTATCAATGCATGCAAATCACCGTGTCTTTATAAATATTTTCTTAGGAAGCAGAACATCCTATTAATATACAACCAACCAGAAAGCACTGATCAACTTTTCACAGGGTCAAATTTTCAGTCATCCCAGATTTTCAGGTAAAATTTGGAAAGATGGAATATTAAATGCAGTCAAAATGTTAAAAAAACAACAACAACAAAAAAAAACTTGAAAAACTGTTAAAAATGTAACTGCTCAGAATTATTTAAATTTACTAAGATCAAAATTTACTTGTTATGAAAAAGACAAAGCTTATTTTCTGCAAAAAGATAATCAATATATTATTTGTCAAGAAGTTTTTTAACGTGTGTTTCAATTCAAATTCAGACTTCTAATATATGAGAAAACCTGTTCGTTCTGCATAAATACATTCCATTTAAAAATGGGATAAAAAGAATTTTTAAAATATTGAATTTATGTCTTACTTTTTTTATATTTTTTACAATCTATGTTTACATAATAGGTTTGAGCAAGGTATTGAACATAAATTTAGTTACAGGAGAACAATGTCCGTAACTCAGTCAGCATTCCATTACCACTTGTTTCTTGTATCCTGCCTTTCTAGCAATCAAGGTTTTCATTCAAACCATGAACTGCATCACAAGTTTATAAAAAAAATATAGAAATAATATATATTGCAACATACAGAAAAAATTAATTTTTTATACTATTTTGCAGCTCATATCTTCCAGCTGTACATTCATTTCAATTATAAACACCACTCTCTCTATATAAATATATATGTATGTCTTCAATATCGCATAAAGTGCAAGCACTGGTATCTATCTATGACCAGTTTTTGCAGCTGACACCTTCTCATAAAAAGAGAAATACACTGTAAAGTGAGCTGGTCCTTAAAGGACAACTAAAAAGACCGACAAATAGGACCTTCAGCTTGTGCATTTTAAGATTCTGACAGAATGACCTGTGTTTCTGCCACTTCATAACTTTTATGCAAGAGTTGTCACAAAAATAGCAGAAAAATATTGTCATGATAATCTGATAATCTCTGGGTTTTGGTTCTGTAATGAGATCTTTATCCTCATTTCTGTGAAGAAATAAGAAATAATAAGAAATGAAGAAATAAGAATATTAGAATGAAGAAATAAGAATAAGAAATAAGAAATAATAAGAAATGAAGACCTTTATCCTTGTTTCTTTTTGTTTGTTTGTTTGTTTGTTTGTTTGTTTGTTTTGTTTTTGATTTTTAGGGCTAGACACATGTCATTTATTTTGAAAAATCTAAAAGTCAATTACCTAGACAAAACTATAGGTTCTAGATACTGTCTCTAGAGGGGGGAAAGGCTCCACTAATATTTAATTCATTTCAACAGCTTCAGAACACGGTGAATTCCAATATAAAGACTAGCTTAAACATACAGAACTGATTTTAGTTTTGGATATCACACTTTCCAAAGTTAAGCCCCATCATAAGAGATTTCTTGAGGTAAATTACAGACTGGATGTTCATGATTGAACTTGTAGCTAAAAGCACACCTCCTTTGTTCAGCTGACTGGACAGTTCTTTCAATCACAGGGTGAGAGTTTTGAACTGACAGAAGAAAAAAATAAAAATAAAAAATCACATAATATTGCAGAAATAAGAATGGAGATATGAGGAAGTTTTCAAAATTTAGAAACTTGTAGTGCTAAAGTGCTATGAACTGAATGTTTTGTAGTTTGCTGACTCACTTGTTTTCATTCTCACTCATAAGTTATTAATATTATAAGCAGAGAAGAAACATCTATGATAAAGAATGTCCCCCCAAGATCTGAAAACCTTTGTCACCTTTGTAATTAAAGATTCATGTAAAGGTAACTTTTTAAAAATCCATGTTTTTGGGATGACTAGGATTGTAATTAGAATAAATAAATTCTGAACCTTAAGATTTTAATCAGGTTTCTGATTTGCAGATATAACATATACTGTGACTTCACTATTTCCTGTACTCACCCATATGTTAACATTTTAAAATAACCCTTTACTTTTTGTTTTAAGATACAGAATCATTCTCTCCTATTCACTGTGTTGACTGAAGGAGGGAGTCCTAAGATATGTCCCAGGAGAAATCTGGTGTGAGGCTGGGGACATTGCAATGTATATGGATTGGCTTGCACATGGACATTGCAATGAAGTGGACTTCCCTCACAGAATCACAGAATGGCCAAGATTGAAAGGGACCTCTGAAGATCATCTAGTCCAACCCCCCTGCCAAGCACACTGAGCACATTGCTAGAGCATATTGCTCAGGATGGCATCCAGGCAACATTTGAATATCTACAGAGAAGGAGACTCCACTGCCTAGGCAACTTGTTCCAGTGCTCTGTCACCCTCACAGTAAAGAAGTGCCCCCTCATATTCAGCCAGAACCTTCTGTGCTTCAGTTTGTGCCCATTGTCTCTTGTCCTGTAGCTGGGCACAACTGAAAAGAGACTGGCTCCATCCTCTTGACACCCTCCCCTCAGATATTTATATATACATTAATGAGGTCAGTCTTCTCTTTTCCAGGCTAAACAGATCCAGCTCTCTCAGTCTGCCATCACACTACAGACCTCTGATTGTCTTTGTAGCCTTCCCTTGAACTTGCTCCAGTAGTTCTATGTCCCTCTTGTACTGGGTAGCCCAGAACTGGACACAATACTCACATTCCAGTTCAAAAGTAAGTAGATTCTAGCTGAAACCTTCAGCCCTGCAAGTGTGCACAAAGTCAAATGTTTGTTTTAAACAACAAACAAATAACAAAAACAAAACAAAACAAAACCACCAAACAAACACAGCAACATCAACAACAAAAACACCAAAGTTCTGCTTTGCATGTGAAGAATGCTTTTGAGGTCAAGATTTTATATATATTTATATATTTATATTTATATTTATATTTATATTTATATTTATATTTATATTTATATTTATATTTATATAGCGCCTATCACTGTATTGATAAACACTGTTTGGAACTACTCTGATGGCAGTGGTAAGAACAGGAGTTGGCCTGTTAGTACCTCAGCACTTCCATTTCCAACTGATTTAAAAAAGAAAAAACACACCACAGGACTTGAGGCAAGACTGTATTTGAGAAAACTATGCGATGGGCTTACCTAAGAGGCTGTACAGTAAGCAGCGTGGCAAAGGTCAACCTGAGACGACTGTAATTATATTACTTAATTGCTTATAATGGCAGCTGTCAAAAGAGTACATTCAATATATGAAATTACATGTATGCTTGCAGTAAGTGTAACTTCACTACTCCTTATGCAGTGAGATACCTCTTATACTTGCCAGCATATGATTGTGGAAGACTTTACAAGAAGAATCCCTGAGGACTTTCTGCATCTGATCTCATGTCACTCAAGAACCTTACTCTTTTCCACCAAAACATACAGAGAAATAGCTCTTAAAATATATAAATAAATAAATAAAATCACTATTTAAGAAAAATAAGCATATTATAAAAAGCTAATTAAATATTTTGCTTTTAGCTAAAGCACTGGTATAGTACATCTATTTCAGATGCTATCACAGAATCACAGAATCATAGAATCACAGAATCACAGAACTGTCTCCTCTCCTCTCCTCTCCTCTCCTCTCCTCTCCTCTCCTCTCCTCTCCTCTCCTCTCCTCTCCTCTCCTCTCCTCTCCTCTCCTCTCCTCTCCTCTCCTCTCCTCTCCTCTCCTCTCCTCTCCTCTCCTCTCCTCTCCTCTCCTCTCCTCTCCTCTCCTCTCCTCTCCTCTCCTCTCCTCTCCTCTCCTCTCCTTTCCTCATATAAAGCCAATGAAAGAGAGAAAGAGAAAGGGAGAGCGGGGGAGAGAGGGGAAGATTATTAAAAAGATTGATTTAGAACATCTAATTGGTGAGTTCCTAAAATCTTTTAAGTATTCCACAGAATATTGGACAACTGATAGAAAATCACTAGACCAGAACGTCCCTATTATTATTATTATTATTATTATTATTATTATTATTATTATTATTATTATTATTATTATTGTTGTTATTATTATTATTATTATTATTATTATTATTACTTATTGTTATTGTTTTATTGTTATTGTGGACAATTTACCACCTATACTTGTTATTATTTATCTCTTATTATCTAGTATTCCTGATTTCTATGTCATTTGTTATTTTCATACAATTGCATACAATCTAATTTGGAACATATAACATCAGAGAGAGGAATAAATTTTAATCAAAGAAAGAAAATTCAAATAACTGAGTGTCGTGGTTTAACCCGGCTGGCAGCTAAACACCACGCAGCCGTTCGCTCACCCTCCCCCCTCCCTCTCTGGGACGGGGGAGAGAAATGGAAAGTGAAGCCCTTGAGTTGAGATAAAGACAGTTTAATAAGACAGGAAAATAACAATAATAATAATAATAATAATAATAATAATAATAATAATAATAATAATACAATTATGATAATAGTACTACTACTAATAATATGTACAAACAAGTGATGCACAATGCAATTGCTCACCACCCGCTGACCGATACCCAGCTTAACCCCGAGCAGTCCGGCCCCCTCCCCCCGGCTAGCCACCCCTATATATTGTTTAGCATGACGTCAGATGGTATGGAATACCCCTTTGGCTAGTTCGGGTCACCTGTCCTGGGTCTGTCCCCTCCCAGCTCTTACTGCACCCCCAGCCTGCCTGTTGGCAGGACAGAGCGAAAGGCTGAGATGTCCTTGGCTTGGTATAAGCACTGCTCTACAACAATTAAAACATCGGGGTGTTATCAGCACTCTTCTCATCCTAAGCCAAAACACAGCATTCCACCAGCTACTAGGAAGAAAATTAATTCTGTTCTAACTGAAACCAGGACACTGAGTGAAATGTCAAAGTCTATAAAAGACTAGTGCCCCACCCCCTCTGATATCTACATAAAACAAGAAAAAGTAGAGGCAGAAAACATCAAACTGCTCAAAGATTTCTCCTTTCCTCACACACTAATAATTCACCTACGGAACTCATTGATAGAAGATATATTTAAACAAACAACAACAACAAAAACAAACAAACAAAAAAACAAGTAATCTAAATTATTTTAGACACTTACATGAAAGACACAAGGGACATGGAAGGAAATTAGATGGTCAGTTTGAAGGGAATGTACCAATGTATCACAGATACATTGAATTTGAGAGAAATTCACTATTAGAAAAATCACTGTAAACAGAATATTATTTTTGTGTGAAAAAACTATTTTACATGAAAATGAGTTAAAAAGGAATACAAGAAGATGTTTCTAACCAGAGAAAGTACTATGGTCTATCAGGACAACTGGACTGGACCAGAGACTATAAGCTCTGTATTACTACCTTTATGTTTAAAGTTCCTACATTTTATCTTTTTATAAGACGTCTACAGTTATTTGACAGTTATTTGTTCTAGCCTTTTTTTTTTTTTCTTGACAAAGATGTTGCTGGCTAAAAGCATACTATATTTTTCATTTTTAAGGTACATGCACTCCATGTGCTGCTCATTTTGAGGCAGTTTTGTTTTCCAGAAATATGCTGTAAGTTTAAATCACAAGTGTACTTTTATATTCAGTTTAAGACCAAAATAAATATACCACCAGCATGAACACTTTTCTGAGAAGACAAAAGGATTTCTGCTTGTCATAACTAATGATGGTGATCAAAGCCAACCAGGTGCTCACACTGACCCTGAGCTTTGATCATTTACTACACTTTTCAATATCTGAGCCTGGGAGTGAGTTGCCCTAATGGCCTCTGATCGGATTAATGGCATGTGGCAAGAAAAAGGAGCAGGAGATAAGAAGAAGTGAGAAGGAGAGGGGAATGTCTAAGTATGCAGCATGTGTAAATCTAAAAACCCCTAGGCAATTGAAGTAAGCTCATATTAAAAGCTTTTCACACACTGAACATGGTGATGTTAATGAAATACTTGTATTTTTTTATTGAATACTTTTTCATGAAAGCTGCTCCCAAAGGGCAATGACATGATCCTTTATGCAAAAAAGTAGCAGTTACTCATATGAGCAAACTGAGTAATTTCAAAGTTTTTTTGTGTGTGTGCAAGTGCTTTTCTGAAGTCTATAAATTTTTTGACTCCTCCAAAGTAGATATCAATGCAACATTTAATACATTATAGGTATTTCTACTGAGTTACTATCCTTTCACCCATGGCTGGCAATATTGTTCATGACACCGTTAACTTCAAACTATGAGGCAGTCTGACTAAAAATGTTGTTTATCTTGCTAACATTAGTTTCTCATTTGTTCTAAAGATGGATTATGTGATTGTGTTGATAGCTAAAGACATTTTGTAAGACTTGCTCCTCCCATCAAGTCTGATTCACACATATGTGAATCTTTCTGTAAACAGTTGTCGTTTTTTTTTTGTTTGTTTGTTTGTTTTTGTTTGTTTGTTTGTTTGTTTTTGTTTTTGTTTTCTTTGCCAGCACCTGGCTAATTTTAAGTACAGAAGCAGCAAATTTAAACATACAGATATCATTTTTTTTATCAAGGTTCTCCAGCTGCTGTGCACATTTTAGATGTTCTACAGCCAGAAAAAAAAAATAAAATAGCAGATGACATTATTGCATGGGCCAGAAGCTGGCCCAGGAAAAAGCAAATATAAGAAAAAAGAGCTCTGGTAACATCTTGGTAAGATTCTTCTTCACAAGTTCAAATAGAACTGAGAACACCAGTGCTATGTTTTTTCTTTCTAGAAAAGTGGAGTCCTTTTCTCAGCACTTTAACAAAGGAAGAATTGAGGACCGTCCTTTTAATAAAAGAAAGAAATTTCAGCCTTCAAAATACCTGCAATTCATAAATTCCCAGCATGGGAAAGTTTTTGTTTGTTTGTTTTTCTGTGTTATGCCATCATTTCTTCTCAGAAAGAGTAGTCAGGCATTGGAATGGGTTGCCCAGGCAAGTGGTGGAGTCACCATCCCTGGGGGTGGTTAAGGAAAGGTTGGACTTTGTGCTTAGGGACATGGTTTAGTGGGTGACATTGATAGTAGGGTGATGGTTGGACCATCTGGGAGGTCTTTTCCAACCTTAATGATTCTATGACTCTATCACTATTGTAAACAAGAAAAAGAGAGTAATCAAAATTACATTATTATACTGAAACCTACAATTCTACTAACATTGCATGTTTTCAGCTGCTGCTGGCCATCAGCAGCTATGTTAAAACATAGTTTCTTATTAGTAACATTCCCTCTAACTGAAATAATATCATCACAGTTAAACGAAACAGACACAATTTTTATGAGGAGACCCAATAGTGGTCTTCCACTGCTTAAAGGGGCCTACAGGAAAGTTAGGGGAATGTAGTGATAGTTTAAGGGGTAACAGCTTTAAACTAAAAATAGATATTAGAAAGAAATTCTTTCCTATGAGCTTGTTGAGGCACTGGCACAGGTTGCCCAGAAAAGCTGTGGATGCCCCATCTGTGGAAGTGTTTAAGGCTAGGCTGGAGGGGGCTTTGGGCAACCTGGTTTAGTGGAAGGTGGGAAGGGGGGAGGAGTGGGAAGATGGAACTAGATGATGTTTAAGGTCCCTTCCAGTCCAAAACATTCTGTGATTCTATGAAACAGAACAGTCTGAATATCTGCCTTGCTGACATAATTTTGCAAGATTACTATTTTATACAGAGTTCAGCTGTCAGTGTTCATTCAGCATAACCCCACATGTTAAAAAAAATTGATAGAATAAATAAGATCTTCTCAACTAATTTACTTACTTTGTATGTACATTGCTCTATACCATTTCAGTTACCTTTGGACTGCTTGTTACTACTGATGCTCCAGATATTTGGCTTTTCAGTAGTAACAGTTATAAAAAGAATAAAAGAAAGCCCCCACAGTTGTTTTTTTTTTTTTTTTTTCCTCTCAGCATTTGTATGTTCACCCTTACAAACTTTTGAGAGTAGCTGCCACTTTAATCAATTCTGCTGATAATGGAGTAAAAGTATATTTTAAGATGGAATTATGGTCAAAACAGAAAATTAAGCTGAGATCACACACTTTCACTGGCAACACCACAGATGAATATATTTGCAAATAGATGGATGATGTTCAGTATCGCAAATAACAGTACAATGAAATGGTGTTTTGGTCTTCCTTTGAAGTGTCTTTTCTATATAAATGGTCTGCTTTAGGCTTAATTCTTCAGACAGTTCCCTTGTTGCATGTTTGTGTGGCCTCAGAAGCCACTGTACTATATTAAAAGTAAAGTAACCTCTGGTAAAGGTTGGTATTTGCATGGTGTCAGACTGCACCTCATTTAATTCTGTGTCACAGTAAATTATGGTTGCAGCTTTTGCAACTTTAAAAAGCCCAGTGATGCAATTGTGTTGTGTACTAGGTGATATCATGAAGCGCTGTCCTTGACATGTAATTTAAATAACATTCAGTGTATTAACTCTACCTAAAGGAAGTATTTAGTGGTGTCATGGGCAAGAGAGATGAGATAATCTGTTTTATGTTCCCCAAACCAGAGTTCTGTTACCAACTAGAAAGTAAAGCTGATATGGTGCTGTATGGAAAAATCTGTTGAAATGAAGAATTCCACAAACTTCTACCATGGTGTTATTTATATCCTTCTACTGGTATGTTTGCCATTTTCAAGGCTATAAATGGAACATCCAAAATATTCAGCAGAGGCTGAATCAATTCTACAACTATTCCTGTCTATATGCCTTAAATCACACTAAAGATAGCGACATGTGGAACTTCATTAAAAATATATATATATTTATTTATTTATTCATTCTATTTCATATATTTTATTATTCCAGGGGAATTAGGGCATGTCCAAGATGTCTGTGACACCAAAATAAATATTTTTCACCTCAGCTAGCTGGCTTTAGAAATGCCATCATGTAAGGCATATTCTCTTCTATATAATTACATGTTAAACTAATTTTTCTACTCCAAGTATTTATACTATGAAGGATCACCATCATCAACAGGTGACAGTTCAAAAAAGAAGTTTTGACTTGGCTTAATGAAAGATGCTTGAGGTCATAGGAGCAGACATCGTATTTTCCTTGTGATAGTCCACTATGCTTTTTACAAAAGGACCGTACTCCTTTTCTGCAGTGCCATCACAGGAGAAGGTAATTTTAGTGGAGTGAATGTGTTCCTTGGAATAGAAAAATTCTAGATCTGATCCAGACGTAATTATTGTCCACCAAAAAGCTAGGCTTCAATTTTTAAAAAGAGATAATAAAACAGACTTTAGCTACAGGAGGAATTTAGCTTTTATGGAATGCATGTCCCAGTTGTACTAATTGTCAGGCTTCCATATGCATAAAAATTGAGACATTTAAAAATATTCTACTCTCAAAATAATAACACAGACCCCAATTTCCAAATTTTCTAAATGTTTCACAGGATAGGATTTACACCAGCTAACTCTAAGGATGTTCCTAAATCTAGAGCAATTCACTCATTCTTTGGTGGAAGCAGAAGGTCTCAAGGCTGAATTCTGCAAAAAGGAGTGTTAAAAAAGTATCAGTAATTCCATGAAAATTATAATTGCATAGCCAAGTCTTCTGAAGTCAAAAAATTCTGAAACTCCTGAGATGCTGTTACATTTCCTTTTCCACATAGAACCTTGTGCTGTTGGTGGCAGATAATTTTTTCAAATTCCATTATGTGATTGATTTAACAGCCTAAATCACATATTAGAGGTGATTTCAGCATTTAATAACTCACTCTTTACTTTAAAAACAACTTGAAAATTAAATGCCATCTATTTCTCCCTTTTTGAAAATCACACTCTGTGCTTAATGCAATCTTTAGGCACCTTGTTAAAACTGGTTCTAAATCCCTTTTGAAAATGCCACACTTGTAAAGATGCTTCTAAACAATGGCAGTCAGAAGATTTCAGTGTATGCATGGAGTACTTTTCCCTGCCTTTTCCCTCTGTTAACATAGCAATATCTGAGTCTTTTGTCTTTTTTTTTTTTTTTTTTTTTTCTCAGTTATTTCACAGAAATGCAATGTCATGCCTGTACCAGGAAAATGAATCAAAACATTTTTTACCTGTGTACGGTATGTGTGGAAATACAAGGGTCAAGAAAGAAGAGTGTAACAGATATTAGGTATATCAATGCCTTTGATTGATTTGCTGAAACCAAAATGAGTCTGTAAAATGCAGGGGATGAATACAGTTGTTATTAGGATTGATTTGCCTGGCTTGTATGTAATGATCTAACTAGAGCTGAAACTACAATATTTTCCCTGTTTGTGTGTTTGTGTGTGTCTGAGTCTGTGTCTGTGTGATTGCTCTCTAATATTCACCTCACCTGAAATCACATGTGCTAGAATATGTGAGAAAATATTACAGTTAATAAACCTTCAGTGCTTCTGTAGGATGCATGACAGCTGCAAAGAGAGTAAGACTTTGAAAGCAACTGGTGTGACCCCAGTTCTGCAAAGACCATACCAGTTTGCTTCATGCTGTGAATTCTGAGTACCCGTATTGACACTAGGTAGACTGTTTATTGCGTGGCTAAAGATGCACATGAATCTTTTCAGGATAAGGCCCTGTAGCTTTGATAGCTTTAGAGCTAGTCCAGAAGGACTTTGCACAGCATATGGATACATGCGTGCATACCGCATGCAACTGGTCCTACACACCCAGTGAGTGGTTCTTTATCCTTTTTATTATTAATTTAATTTAATTTAATTTAATTTAATTTAATTTAATTTAATTTAATTTTATTTTATTTTATTTTATTTTATTTTATTTTATTTTATTTTATTTTATTTTATTTTATTTTATTTTATTTTATTTCTCATGAGTAATATGAACTAGAATGAAACACAGGTAGCTGAAACAGTACAAGCCATGATCACATTTAGAAACAGCAGGATACAACATAGCAACACTGCTGTGCTACAAATGCAGTATTTAATGCTGGTAGACTGCTGTTGTGACTGGAATTGGAGTTTTAGTCAAGTAAAGAGATATTTCTTGGTTTTACAGGGTCACACCCTACTGTCTAGTTTTAAGTAGCACTCTGCATTGATCTCAGTGGGTAGTTGTGTTTAAAAATTGATGGCGTGACCTGGCCCTTAATATGGAGTGACATCTGAAAGGAACATCTGAATTTTGCATATGTATTTTGTTGTTCTCTGCTCAGTGAGAAAAGGGAGAGGAGGAAGGAGAAGGAAAAACAACAGGTTTCGTGCTATCATGATGCGTGTGGAGGGCAAAAAGTTTAAGCAGCATTAATAGCCTGAGCTCCAGCCTGCCCAATAACTGATATTACCTTATTTTATTTCTACTGACTTGAGTGTAATCTGCCCTGCATTTGCATCTTTCCAGAAGTAATCAGAATATACTTGAATATATATCTGTAATTAGATATATAAAATACAAATATTTCTATAAAAAATGAATAGGTTTTATACAGAAGATTTTTTTTTTTCAATCCATATATTAGTACATTAATACATAAAAATATTACCCTAGAAATATGATGAATAATAATGATAATAATAGTAATAATAAATCCTGTTTGTTTGAGAAAAACATAAATTCTTTACCCACTTTGCACAAAAAATACTAGTCTTTCTGAAGATATTGGGACAAATTTTGCTGTCATCTGTAATAGACAAGAGTTAGAAATGAATATGGAGTAACACAAAATGGTATTTCTCCTTTTATTTAAGACCAGAAATGTACTTTAAATAGATGTGAAGTCAAATGCAGAAATATTTTCATTAAAAAAAATAATAATAATACATGAAACATCTCACAAATATTCTGCTAATGAGAGGATTTTGGGTTTGGAAGCAGAGCCTGAACGTTCACATTAACATTTCCAACTATCTCTCTCTGGTTGGAAGCTTATGGGTATTTCATGTCCCTTAGGTTGCAGTCTTAAAGCCTACAACAAACCTTAATTTATTTATTTATTATTTGGCCAGAGAATAATTACAGTAAGCTTTGTCTATCTAGACTTAAATTCAACTTTTCCATATGATATCTGTCTCGCTTATTTGTGAGTTCATATGGTTTGTATAAACTTCTATTTTCTTTGAATGGCCAACGATCTTTTTATTATATTAAAAAAAAAAGCCTTCAATTCAGACTTTCAGACATATTGTAATCATTTTGATCTTACTGTTTTGTTTTTCCTTATCCCAACGTCCGCACATAAACTTGCATCACATAGCAAGGCTACATATTCAGTGTGAGACAAAGCTTCTTGTTCATGTTTTGTTTTGTTTTGTTTTGTTTTGTTTTGTTTTGTTTTTGTTTTGTTTGTTTGTTTGTTTTTGTTTTTTTTTGTTTGTTTGTTTTTTGTTTGTTTGTTTGTTTGTTTTGTTTTGTTTTGGCTTTACTTCAAACCTTACCAAAGAGTGTGATCTGGATCAAATTACTATATTTACAAATTACTATATATATTATATATATATATATTTACAATATACTATATATAAAAATTACAACACAGACACAGGCATATATACAATGAAGATTAAAAATAAGTCACTACCCTTACTGTAACTTCCTCAATGTCAAAAATTGTGTTGTAAATTCTCTGGGACTGCCTGAACAACACATGAGTATTTTAGGTCTTATGTCAGCCTGGTACCTGCCTGCCTATTTGCTGGGCACTGTCTGTCATGGCCTTTATGGTATCACTCCCTCTGTTGTGAGTGAATGAGAGAGGAGGGGTTCTAAATAGCTCAATCTATCTTCCTTTTGTTCAAAGGTCCCTTGGACACACCATTTCCTGACAATGTACTCTTATCCTATCTGTGTGCTGCTGTAGGATAGGTTGTTAGGAATTCTGAAAGGGTTGTTAGGCATTGGAATAGGCTGCCCAGGGAAGTGGTTCAGTCACCATCCCTGGAAGTCTTTAAAAGACATTTAGTTTTAGAGCTTAGTGATATGGTTTAGTGGAGGACTTGTTAGTGTTAGGTTGGACTAGATGATCTTGGAGGTCTCTTCCAACCTAGATGCTTCTGTGATTCTGTTCTTGTGCTAACTCTAAAACAAACAAGTTGGCAACACAACATTTTAAATAACCTAAGGTATTGCTATTATATCTGAATAATTTAGGTCATGTCCAACTTACTTACTGGCTCCAACTTACAAATGAATAGATTTGATAAATCTTATTACAAGGGCTGAAGTTTTGTAGCATGCACAGTACACAAAATTTGCAGCCAAGTCAGAAAATAGCATCAAGAGGCAACTTTAAGACCTTCTTCTGATTCTGCACCACCTTAGAGCTGAAGAGGTATCTGGCATAATTTTGCAACCTCTACAGGATTGCCCAGTAAACCAAAGCTCTATGCATGCTCTTGAGAGTGTGATGTGGCCTTATTAATATCTTGATGCTTGGAGGATGAAAGAAAGGATGCAGTTCTCAAGAAACATGCTTTATTGGCTTCCTATAGGGTGTTACTTTACTTTCATTTACTATTTTCCATTAATATACAGGCTCAAAAGTTACTAGGGGAGACCTGGCAGGCAGACAAGATGTGGATGTTCAGCCTATAGCTGAATGGTAAATGATACCAATGAAAATATCTACTATTGTCTGACAATTATTTGATAATGGATAAAATGCCATCTTCAAAGGGCCTATAAACCAGTATGTAACTGTGACCTATACAGATATATTATAGACTTTTTCAGCTCTTATTATGCCCCTAAACTATCAGATACTTGCATAAGCAAACATAAAACCTTTTGAGATTATTTGTGCAAATTAATTCTTGTCTATTTGACTGTCCCTAAGAAAAATAAAAGGAAAAAAAAAAAAAAGTAACAGACCTCGAGGGTCTTTTCTCTGAATGCCTGCTTAGATGTTTTTGTTTTCTGACTGCCCTCATGACTCTTGTTTTGTTGACTTTACAATGGCTTAGTTTCGGTAGAAAAGAAGATAGTAATACTTTCCATGTAAACATGGTCACTACCCATCTTCCCTGATTTTTAAATCTTATCTAAGTGTGTGATCTTATTTTCTTATTTTATCTGTATTGTTTGCACTACAAAAGTAACTCTAGCTTTGCTAATATGTTTACTACTTTATAGGAGAGTGCAGAAACTGCAAATTCAGGAAAAAGCAGTTGGGGAATTTAGGTTTCTCATTTTGAAGGCAGCACATCTCTAACTATCTGTCTCTAAAGGACTATCACTGCTTAGTTAGATTCTACATTCAGGAAAAGGAAAAACAAAAAAGAAAGAATAAAAAAAAAAAAGAAAAAAAAAGAAAAAAAAAGAAACCTACCTCAGTAGTCTGAATGCTAAATGAGCAGTGCTGTCTTAATATGTAGTCTAGACCATTCACCAAAGCTCCAGATAAAAGAAGAAAGTAATATTTATTCTTGTACTTTGAGTTTCTAGTAGTTTCTTTTTAGGTAACCCTTCACTTGTCCTGTAAACATTCTTGATTGCCTGAGTTTATGGTAAAAGGAGCCTAGACCCCTGCCCCTAATATACGCAGCCTGAATTGTCCTGCAGGGGCTGGATACTCACTCTGGAAGTAATGTGGCATCTATACACTTTGAGCAATCCTGTACTTGATTTGTGAGACCAATGAACACAAATAATTCCTTGGTATAATTTAATATTCTTTTCTTAAATATCTGGCATTATAATTCATCATATAACCTCCCATAAAAGTTAGGCAATAGTAAAAATGCCTTTTTCCCAATTCAATGGAGATGGAGACATCTTCCCACCACATCATCAGGAAACAACCCACAGTATGTTTTTGTTGTTGTTGTTGTTGTTGTTTTATTATTATTATTATTGTTGTTGTTGTTTTGTTTTGTTCTGTTTTGTTTTTCCCCGTTTAAATAATAGTTCTTGTTCCTGAACTGGACAATCTACTTTTCTCAGCAGGAAATATTTTCCTCATGCTACAAATTAAGGAGAGGTTTCTGGGTTTAATGCTATATACGATTTCACTTGCAGGTTCAGCCATTTCAAAGGTAGCGAATAACCACATATAGAAACTGAACAACACTCTTCAGAGTGAAGATTGAATATGCCACACATCTAATGAATGGCTGCCTGTCGCAAACTGCTGTATCAGTAATACTGTACTGTGTACCTGATCTTCAGACCACTGCAGAGCTAAAATGTTCATATAGCATGTCATTATTCCTTCAGTCAATTCTTACTGTGTTTTTATTTCCCTACATTATATTGTGCATTTTGGAAATTCTGCAATACTGCTTATCTGAAAAAATATATATCTCAATATACTGTTTAAAGTGTAGTTCCCAACCAAGATTTTTAAAATTAAACCCAAAGGAATAGAGTGAACAGAAATAGATTTCTGGTTTTGCACTGATTGAAAACTGCTGTTGTATAATTCCCACTTCACTCTGTTAAGATGTCATAATTTAGATTTCTGTTTGCATCTTTTTTTCTTTTCCTTGTGCTTCTTTTCAGAATGAGGAAACAGCATTCCTTTTCCTTATGGGTGTTACAGGACTATCTAATGACAAAATATTGTATATTTTGACAGCAAATTACTCATCTCTCACACCAAGAAATCATTTTGTGCCTGTGGCCCTATGTTAACTAATATGAGAAAGGTATCTTAAGCTATGTCTCAGATCATCCAAAGGCATCTTATACAATAATGCATGCCATTATACATGTATGACTGAATTATTGCTTTAAAATTTCAGAATCTTGTCAAAGTAGTGTATAATTGCTATGTAGCCTATTTGACACATTCTTAATGTGTTCATAATCTCTTAATGCAGAGCAATATTTTAAGATATCGATAAACAAAAACACTCTTAAGTAAGCTGTCTAAATAGTTTTTAGTCCAGATTTGCTGTTTAAGGTGCTTTTCCCATATTACTATTTGAAGTATACAGGGAATTTTTTCCAGGACTTGGTAAACATTATTCCATTACTTGGTCTCCTGGTTTCAGTTAGGATAGAGTTAGTTTTCCTCCTAGTAGCTGGTAGGGTGTTATATTTTGGACTAGGATGAGAAGAGTGCTGATAACATGCTGATGTTTTAATTGTTGCAGAGCAGTGCTTACACCAAGCCAAATTTATAAATGAAGTCTCAACTCAATCTGAATTTAGTAATATTTATAAAAGAAATATTTATAAAAGTTATAAAAGGTAAGTAAACAGCGCTGGGTGTGCGGGGAGTCTATGCTGCACCAATACGCACACACGAACATCAAACATTCTAAATATACAGAACATTGCTTTTACATACTAAACCCGAGGATGCGTATACAATCAGAAAAGGTAACAAATAATCCTTTAAGTTCCATGACTTAACAGTCTCCATTTTCCATTCCTTTTCTTGATTACAAACGAGTCTCCATTTTCCGACATATTGAGCAATAGACAATTTGTCTATTTTGAACAACTGAACAATATGTCTTGCTTTAAGTTGTCAAGCAACTCGGTTTTCGGGCTTTATGTGTCCTATTCTTCCCGGATTGAAGAAAAACATATCCATATCATTTTCAAGGACAATAGGACCTGGATCAAAAGGCACGTTCAGGTCACCAGGAGGCGTAACAGCAAAAGCCTTTGATGGCTGTAGCAGCAGAGAGGCCGCTGGCATAGCAGTCAGATCAGTAACGAGCCTGCAGTTCCCCCACTGTCTGGCAAACCACACGTTTCTGACTGTGGTCCCACATGGCTCTTTAAGGCCTCAGAGATTACTTGCCAGGTGCCGAGCATTCCCACTTCAACCTTGTCATTTTTAGTTGCTGAGTCCCACACCTTGACCTCAATTTGGTCCCATATTTCAGGCTCATAAACTGTCCGATCGTTAATAAGGAGAATAAGCTGTAAGGTTATCAGGACAGTCTTTGTTTCTAAGGATGTATGATTCCCCATAATGCACAACTGCTTACCAGAGAGAGGCAGTTGTGTGCATGGGTCCGCTTCTCTCAGCTTGAGCTTCTTCCCAGCTCCGGTGTGCCTATTTCCAGTGACTTTCAGTGCGAGCTTCTTTGAGCGGTTTGCTGAGTTTGGCCGAACCTATCTTCATGAGGTGATCCGTGTGCCTGTTCCCGTCCTGGTCGCCATCCTGCTTGCATGTTCCTTTTTTTTTTATTATTATTATTTATTTATTTATTTATCTTGAGGACAGGCTCCCCTCTTATACCCTTCTCCCCACAGCAGCTTTTTTTAAAAAAACAACTTTTCATTGGTCAAACAACTTTGCATATAACAGTAACAGTAAACACCCAGAAACTTCCATGTCTTAATGGCTGGAGAACAAGAAACCGGTGACTGCATGGAGTCTCCTGAATCACCCTTCTTTGTTCCCTCTAAACTCTTTACATTCCTCATGGCCTTATCGTTAAGAGTCTAATGGTATTAATCATGGGGCTTGCCGACCCCCATGGCCACATTCCCAAATCTCCCCCTTCTTTATTAATATCAACCATCTTCTTGACAGAAATTACTACTCCATATATAACACCAAGGACTTTTCAGCTTCTCACTTTCTCTCGCCAGCGGGCAGGCTGGGGGTGCAGCAGGAGCTGTGAGGGCACAGACCCAGTCTGGCCAAAGGGGTATTCCATACCATCTGATGTCATGCTAAACAATACATAGGGTTGGCTGGCCGGGGTTTGGGGTGTGGGGAGCGGCTGCTCGGGGATAGGCATTGGTCATCAGGTTGTGATATATGGAGTAATAATTCATGTCAAGATGTTTGATATTAATAAAGAAGGGGGAGATGTGGGAGTATTGCCATGAGGGTCAACAAGCCCCATGGTTGATGATTACATCAGACTCTTAACGATGAGGCCATCAGGAATGTAAAGAGTTTAGAGGGAACAAAGAAGGGTGATTCAGGAGACCCCATGCCGTCTTGGGTTGCTTGTTCTCCAGCCATTAAGACATGGAAGTTTCTGGGTGTTTGCTGTTACTGTTATATGCAAAGTTGTTTGACCAATGAAAAGCTGTTTTTTTGAAAAGAACTGCTGTGGGGAGAAGGGTATAAGAGGGGAACCTGTCCTCAAGATGAGAATGCAACACGATATAATGAAATAATGTCATCAATAAAGTAGAAAGAAGGAATGAATAGGAACAGGCAAACAGAACAGGGACCAGGACAGGAACAGGGACATTGATCACCTCATAAAGATAGGTTCGGCTGAACTCAGCAAACCGCTCAAAGAAGCTCGCACTGAAAGTCTCTGGAAATAGGTGCATCGGAGCTGGGAAGAAGCTCATGCTGAGAGAAGCGGACCCATGCACACAACTGCCCCTTGCTGGTAAGCAGTTGCGCATTATGGGGAATCACACATCCTTAGAAACAAAGACTGTCCTGATAACCTTACAGCTTATTCTCCTTATTAACAATCAGACAGTTTATGCTCCTGAAATATGGGACCAAACTGAGGTCAAGGTGTGGGACTCTGCAACTAAAACTGGCAAGGTTGCAGTAGGATTGCTGCTGAGCAGTCTCTGAGGCCTTAAACAGCCATAATCTGAAATGTGTGGTTTGCCAGATAGTGAGGGAGATGCAGACTCATCCACGAATCCTTCTGCTACACCATTAGCCTTCCCCCACCTCCCCCCGCAGCTACTGCCATCACAGACCTTTGCTTTTATGCCCCCTGGTTACCTGAACATGCCTTTTGATCCAGGCCCTATTGGCCTTGAAAATGAGATGGATCAATCTGGGAAGAATAGGATATATAAGGCCCGAAGGCCAAGTTGCTTAACAACCTAAAGGAAGACATATAGTTCCCACAACTAGCCCTGGAATTCTCTCGTGTTAGTACTCAAGAAAAGGAATTGAAAATGGAGACTGTTATATGATCTGAGAAAAATTAATGAAGACATGGAAGATACAGGAGCACTTCAACCAGAATTAACAACTCCAAGTATGCTCCCCCAGTCATGGACATTAATAGTAATAGACTTAAAGGATTTTTTATTAAACACTTTCCAGAATTCAGAAAACTTTGTCATGTTTATGTTTCAATTGATACCTTTTCTGATTGTACATATGTATAGGCGTACTCGGGTTTAATATGTAAAAGCAATGTTTAGAAAGTTTGATGTTCGTGTGTTTGTGTTGGTAGAGCAGACTCCCAGCACACTCAGTGCTGTTTACTTGCTTTTTATAAATATTACTAAATTCAGATTCATTTATAACATGGTGGTGAGCAATTGCATTGTGCATCACTTGTTTTGTACCTACATTTATTATTATTGTTGTTGTTTTGTTGTTGTTGTTGTTGTTATTATTATTATTTCCTGTCCTAATAAACTGTCTTTATCTCAACTCACAGGCTTCACTTTCCCATTTCTCTCCCCCATCCCAGAGAGGGAGGGGAGAGGGTGAGTGAACGGCTGTGTGGTTAGCTTCTGGCCGGGTTAAACCACAGCACTTGGCAATCCTAATTCTTAGGAAGACAAGAAGACTACAAAAGCTAATTCTGAATATGTACAGCTACAACTACTGAAATTCTTTGCCAAAGAAAATGTCACTACTATTGAAAAATTTCAGTGACGGTTTTATAAAACTGATAAATACCTGCACGTTTTCATAGGAGACACACAAAAATGTTTTACGTTGGAAGTTAATTGACTTTTAGGATATGAATGACAAAGAAGAACATCATGGCAGCCTAGCATGAGAAATTCTTCTCCAAGCATGTGAAAAATTGCTGTTGCTTCCTACCACATGCATTTTACTCATCATTGCTCTTCAGAAGGAAAATCGTTTAGATTATGAGTTTCTGTTTAATAAAAGTATGTCAGATGTGTCAAAAAACTGATATCAGAAAAGGTACAGAGACATAATACCTAACATTTATGTTAGCAGTTTTGTATTTTATTTATTTATTTATTCATTATTAGGATTTACTGTTGTTAACTTGAAAATGAACATTTATTCTTTGTTCATTAATCTCTGAAAATACAACTAATTTCACTCTCAAATATAGACTGCTGTATTTTATTTTATTTTATATATATATTTTTTAAGTTTAGATTGTTTTATTTTTATTTTAAAAGAAGTAACACATAAAAATATGAACCTAGAGTAAAACATCAGGAGTTATACGCATTGTAGCACCAGTTACAACCAGGACATTTCTCCCTTATCATCTTCACTATATTCTGTATGTACCTCACATCAGTGTAAACTCCTTATAGGAGCACTAGTTGGGTTTATCATACTGACATAAAACATTATAAAATTCCATGCAGCATAACTCTGGTTAGTGTGAAATTTATTCTTTTTAATGGATATTTAGAAGTATTAAAATGACATATTTTACATGTTTTACTTGAAACAATTGTAAACATTTTAAATGTAGTATTTTGTTTTTAAATTATACTGGGACTTCATTCTGTATATATCATTTTTTTATATAAATTAAACCCAAACGCTGGGGAAAAGAGTTGCATTAAGAAGCAAACCTTGAAAAAAAAACAACCAACCAACAAACAAAAAACACATAACGCAAAGTACACTCTTAACGAATTCAAAACTAAGAAAAGTGGAATTGATTGATATTCTAATTTATGCAAGAGATAGCATGCAGTCACCTTCCTTTTACTTGCTAAAGTCAGACTTTTCATGAAAATTCAGCATTTCAGAAAGCTGTAGACAAAACAAAAACAAAAAACATCCCACAAACCCTTCTAAAAGTTATTGTTGCTATTACTGAGGTGCTATTTGTAAGAAAAACGAAATGCTGACATTAACAATGCTTCTCCAAGCACACATTTCATATCCTGCTTTTTCACACTATATTTTAATGAAGCTGGCAAAGGTCTTTCTAAACCAAAAGGTTTCATTATGTTATATAACAAGACATTTCAAATTTCAGATTTTAATTATCCTTTCCCATATAAGATATTTGCATACAGGAAAAAAATATTTCTAAATATGTATTTTAAATTACTGTCACACGTTGTGTACTGAGTCAGTAATTTTTATTATTTTTTTTTTAATTTCACTAACAATTATTTTAATTGTTGTAATTTAGCATCTTGATATACAAACAATTCCTGGAGTACAGATATAAATAATTATTTTACCTTTATTTGGAAAAAAAAAAATAATATGTTATTTGCAGTTTGCTTTTACTGTGCTTGCAGTTGGAATTTTCCATTTATTTTTATCATATGTCAGAACAATACTTAATTTTCCAGAAGAGAAAATAACTACTGTATTTGCAAAATTATCTAAAATTTTAATATTTTGCAAAGCACATTTCAGTAAGTCATTTCTCTTTATGGCACACATTTCAGTTTCAACTTATGCTTATAAAATTCTTCCTACAAATATTTGATTTCTGTGGTTTATTATATTGTAAAAGAAATTCATTTTTCAACACTGTGCAATGTAATTTTAATTTAATAAACAGATATATGTTAAACATCTTTACTAGATTAATGTAAATCTGTTATATATGTTTTGTTGTTGTTGTTGTTGTTGGCTTTTTTTATGTCTGTACCATTTGCAACACTTAGAGAGGAAACTGCCAATTTTTGAAGATAAAAAATAAAATAGCTTGATTTTATATTTAAAATTAATTCATTATTTCAGATAACTGAAATGAAACAAATTCAGAGTGACGTGTCTCATCGCAGATAGAGCTTTTCCTTGGAGATACTGTTCTCTTCATACTGTGGACAAAGAAGAAAGAGGGCTAATATCATAACGCTTTCCAATTGATGAAGAAGACAATAAGATAGTTATATGTACTGAGGGAAGTGTCTGGAATGTAATATTATCCTCAACCAGACTAAGCCAGATGGCTGTACTTATGCCACAGGAGTTGCTGGTCAATGAAATCCCAGTGAGCAGAGGACCCAGGGATGGAGAGGTGAAGAGGCACAAGGGAAAACAGTACTTAAAATGTAGTGTTTGAATTTTTCAATCATTCTTTGAACTCCTTTGAATTCTTGACAACAGGGGACTGGTTACAGAATAAGAGAACCAATAGTTCTGCATTGCAAAAGAAACATTAAATCTACTCTAAATTATACACGCTGAGTGGGCATGTGGCAGAAAACATGCATAAGTTACAGCTTGTGTTTAAGATCAGAAGCCAAATTAGTGAGCCTACATACTTCCTAAAATATTGAATAGAAATCATCATTCCAGGAGGTCAGAGTCAAATATATAGAATTTAGATTCACAGTTGGCCTCATTAACACCTGCTGCAAACACTGAAATCTTTGTAATGATTTTAAGAGGTTTCAAACCTGGCTATAGTTGTCTGTCTCTTCTTTCAGCAGAATAGCTTACTGACATCAATGAAAATCTTTCCTTCCTTACAAATCTTTTTTTTTTTTTTTTTTAATTCTTCCCTTAATCCATGTTTCTGCTGTTCTCTGACTACACAAAGCATGTACTAGTATTTTTTTTTTTTTTTCCTTAAGGGTAGCTAGTAGTCTAGATTTAAAAATTTTAAGGGACTAATTTTTGTAATTAAATGCAAAATAGCATATTGTAACATTTAGATGGTGTTTTCAAAATTTTTCTGTACTGGCCTAATTTGTTTTTTATTGATGTCAGTGCGAGTCCTACCATCAGTAAGAACAGAAAGAATCTCTTCCTAAAAGCTTTTGAAAACCTACCTGGTTTTTTCCATGTAAGATGAAAAATATATTGAAACAGAATCTTGTTTACAGTAAGGTCTCTTTCTATTGAGCCAAATATATACATATATATATATATATTTTAAGTGCAAATATAATTTACAAGTTCTTTAAAGCCTTTCTCCCCCCATTTTCCCCTTTAAAAGTACAGTAAAAGGTAAGATAAATGGAAATCTGATCCAAGGGATCTCCATATTTTTAGGTCAATAGAATCTGAAATTACTGCTATGTAAAACTGAGTTCAGAAGAGTCTGAAAATATATGTTTAGGTTTTAGGTTATTCATGAGAGTCACAGAAGCAGGGCAGTTCAGCTATGTCATTGTGGAGAAAGACCAAGGAGCATTTCTGTGGACTTTCTGTAGTTATTCCCAGATGAACAGATAAATTCCTGTAATCTAGTTTATCCTGGCAATCAAATCAGATGGGAATTGACTAGTTGAGTTCTTGCCTTGCAGCTATAGAAAAAACTTTAACTGTACTAAACCACCTAAACCTGAGTAGAGTTTCCATACTGATGCTGTCTACCAATGCCAAAAATTTGTAATGGCAGAGGGAGGGGATCTGGGAGCTGAGGAGGAATGGAAACAAGTCCCTGCTCGACATCGCAGGCGATCCCCTCCCCTTCCGGCCCCACCCTCCCAGGTGCCCTTACACAACAGGTTTGAGGCCCTAGAGATTGAGAGGCCGGTGTGTGAGGAAGAGGTAGCAAATGTTCCCAGGAGGATGCCTGGGGCGAGGAGGTCGACTCCACGCCTCAGGACTGCCTCCACCAAGAAAGACAGGAGGGTTATTGTTGTTGGTGACTCGACTCTTAGGGGAACAGAGGGCCCTATTTGTCGGCCTGACCCTACCCGTAGGGAAGTCTGCTGTCTCCCTGGGGCCAGGGTCAGGGACGTTGCCAGGAAGCTTCCTAACCTGGTACGCCCCTCTGACTATTACCCCCTTTTGATAGTCCAGGCGGGCAGTGATAACATCGAAGAGAGAAGCCTCAAGGCTATCAAAAGGGACTTTAGGGGACTGGGTCGGTTAGTGGATGGAGCGGGAGTGCAGGTGGTGTTTTCGTCCATCCCTATGGTGGCAGGGAGGGGTTCAGAGAGGACACGGAAAGCTCACCTGTTAAACACGTGGCTCCAGGACTGGTGCCAACGCAGAAATCTTGGGTTTTTTGATCATGGGTGTAGTGGGTTTACGTGGCAAGGTTTTGGTAGCAGGGAGCCATAGGGGTGGTTTCTGTGAGAAAGATCTAGAAGCTGCCCCATGTTTGGGAAGGGCCCCATTGTTTTCCAGATCCGAGCCAATAAGCGATGTTGTTTTGCGCCTCTGTGAGAGCATATTTAAGACAGGGAAAAAACGCTGCGCCACACAGCAGCCGGGAGAATCAAGGGAGTGAGAGAACAGCCTTGCACCAAGGCCAGTGTAGAGGGAGGGGGAGAGGTGCTCCAGGCGCCGGAGCAGAAGTCCCCTGTGGCCTGTGGTGAGGACCATGGTGAAGCAGGATGTCCCCCTGCAGCCCATGGAGTACCACGGTGGAGCAGGGTTCCATGCTGCAGCCCGTGGAGGAGACCACGGTGGAGCAGGTGGCCCTGCACCGACGGAGGCTGCCGCCTGTGGAAGACCCCTGCCGGAGCAGATTCCGGGCCGGACCTGTAGCCCGTGGAGAGGAGCCCACGCAGGAGCAGGTGATCTGGCAGGAGCTGCTGCCCGTAGGGGAGCCAGGTTGGAGCAGTTTTCTCCTGAGGGATGGACCCCGTGGTACGGACCCATATCTGGAGCAGTTCTGGAAGAGCTGCTGCCTGTGGGAAGCCCACGCCGGATCAGTTCATCAAGGACTGCATCCCGTGGGTGGGACCCCACAGCACAGGGGACGAGAGTGACCGAGAAGGAGCGGCAGAGAAGAAGTGCTGTAGACTGACCATAACCCCCATTCCCCGTTCCCCTGCGCCGCTCGGGGGGAGGAGGTGGAAGAGGGTGGATGGGGGGGGAAGGTGCTTTTGGGTTTTTTTTCTTTGTTTTCTCACTTCTCTCGCTTGTTAGTTGTAGGCAATAAATCTTACTATCTCCTTATGCCGAGTCTGTTTTGCCCGTTACAATAATTATTGCGTGATTTTCTCGTCCTTATCTCAATCCTTGAGCCCTTTTCACATATTTTCTCCCCATTCCTCTTTGAGGAGGGGGAGTGAGAGAGCGGCTGTGGTGGAGCTCGGCTGCCCACTCGAGCGGAACCACGACAATGGGGCACTTTACTCAGCACCTGGCCTGATGGCCGCAGACGGGTCCCTATCTTTTAGGGGAAAAAGGATCCTGGGCCAGGAACTGGCAGGGCTCATTGAGAGGGCTTTAAACTAGGTAGGAAGGGGGATGGGGCTGAGGCTAGGATTGTTGGGGCTGTGCCAGGGGGAACAATGGCAAGGCTGGAGGATAAGGCTATGGCCCAGCTGAAGTGCATCTACACCAATGCACGCAGCATGGGTAACAAACAGGAGGAGCTGGAAGCCATCGTGCGGCAGGCAGGCTACGACTTGGTTGCCATCACGGAGATGTGGTGGGACCAGTCTCATGACTGGAGTGCTGCAATGCCTGGCTATAAGCTCTATAGAAGGGACAGGCAGCATAGAAGGGGTGGTGGTGTGGCTCTCTATATTAGAGAGTCTTTCGAGGTTGTAGAACTCGAGGTTGGGAATGACAAGGTCGAGTCCCTTTGGGTTAGGATCGGCAGGGACAACAAGGCTAGTGTCCTGGTCGGGGTCTGCTATAGACCGCCGAACCAGGATGAGGAGACGGATGAGGAATTCTACAGGCAGCTGACAGAGGTTGCTAAATCATCAGCTCTTGTACTCGTGGGGGACTTCAACTTCCCTGACATATCCTGGAAGCACAACACAGCCCTGAGAAAGCAGTCTAGGAGGTTTCTGGAGAGCGTGGAAGATAGCTTCCTGACGCAGCTGGTTAGTGAACCTACCAGGGGTGGTGCCCCGCTAGACCTTCTCTTCACAAACAGAGAAGGACTGGTGGAGGACGTGATCGTCGGGAGCTGTCTTGGGCAGAGTGACCACGCAATGGTGGAGTTCACTATTCTTGGCGAGGCCAGGAAGGGGACCAGTAAAACCGCTGTATTGGACTTTCGAAGGGCTGACTTTGAGCTGCTCAGGACACTGGTTGGTGGAGTCCCTTGGGAGGTGGTTCTGAAGGGCAGAGGGGTCCAGGAAGGCTGGGCGCTCTTCAAGAGGGAAGTCTTAATGGCGCAGGAACGGTCTGTCCCCACGTGCCCAAAGACGAGCTGGCGGGGAAGAAGACCGGCCTGGCTCAACAGAGAATTGTGGCTTGATCTTAGGAGGAAAAAGAGGGTTTATAAGCTTTGGAAAAGTGGGCAGGCCACTAAGGAGGACTTTAAAGAAGTAGCGAGGCTGTGCAGGGACAAAATTAGGAAGGCCAAAGCTCATCTGGAGCTCAATCTGGCTACTGCCGTTAAAGATAACAAAAAACGTTTCTATAAATACATCAACACAAAAAGGAGGACTAAGGAGAATCTCCATCCTTTACTGGATGCGGGGGGAAACTTAGTTACAAGAGATGAGGAAAAGGCGGAGGTGCTCAATGCCTTCTTTGCCTCAGTCTTTAGCGGCAATACCGGATGTTCTCTGGATACTCAGTACCCTGAGCTGGTGGAAGGCGATGGGGAGCAGGATGTGGCCCTCATTATCCATGAAGAACTGGTTGGTGACCTGCTACGGCACTTAGATGTGCACAAGTCGATGGGGCCGGATGGGATCCACCCAAGGGTACTGAGGGAACTGGCAGAGGAGCTGGCCAAGCCACTTTCCATCATTTATCAACAGTCCTGGCTATCAGGGGAGGTTCCAATCGACTGGCGGCTAGCTAACGTGACGCCCATCTACAAGAAGGGCCGGAGGGCAGACCCGGGAAACTACAGGCCTGTCAGTTTGACCTCAGTGCCAGGAAAGCTCATGGAGCAGATCCTCCTGAGAGTCATCATGCAGCAATTGCAGGGGAAGCAGGCGATCAGGCCCAGTCAGCATGGCTTTATGAAAGGCAGGTCATGCCTGACGAACCTGATCTCCTTCTATGACAGAGTGACGCGCTGGGTAGATGAGGGAAAGGCTGTGGATGTGGTCTACCTTGACTTCAGCAAGGCTTTTGACACCGTCTCCCACAGCATTCTCCTCAAGAAACTGGCTGCTCTTGGCTTGGACTGGCGCACGCTTCGCTGGGTTAGAAACTGGCTGGATAGCCGGGCCCAAAGAGTCGTGGTGAATGGAGCCAAGTCCAGTTGGAGGCCAGTCACTAGTGGCGTCCCCCAGGGCTCGGTGCTGGGGCCGGTCCTCTTTAATATCTTCATTGATGATCTGGACGAGGGCATTGAGTGCACCCTCAGTAAGTTCGCAGATGACACCAAGTTAGGTGCGTGTGTCGATCTGCTCGAGGGTAGGAAAGCTCTGCAGGAGGATCTGGATAGGCTGCACCGATGGGCTGAGGTCAACTGCATGAAGTTCAACAAAGCCAAGTGCCGGGTCCTGCACCTGGGGCGCAATAACCCCAAGCAGAGCTACAGACTGGGAGAGGAATGGTTGGAGAGCTGCCAGGCAGAGAAGGACCTGGGAGTGATGGTGGATAGTCAGCTGAATATGAGCCAGCAGTGTGCTCAGGTGGCCAAGAAGGCCAACGGCATCCTGGCATGTATCAGGAACAGCGTGACCAGCAGGGCGAGGGAGGTGATCGTCCCCCTGTACTCAGCTCTGGTGAGGCCGCACCTCGAGTACTGTGTTCAGTTTTGGGCCCCTCGCTACAAGAAGGACATCGAGGTGCTTGAGCGGGTGCAGAGAAGGGCGACGAAGCTGGTGAGGGGCCTGGAGAACAAGTCCTACGAGGAGCGGCTGAGGGAGCTGGGCTTGTTCAGCCTGGAGAAGAGGAGGCTCAGGGGTGACCTTATCGCTCTCTATAGGTACCTCAAGGGAGGCTGTAGCGAGGTGGGGGTTGGCCTGTTCTCCCACGTGCCTGGTGACAGGACGAGGGAGAATGGGCTTAAGTTGAGCCAGGGGAGTTTTAGGTTAGATGTTAGGAAGAATTTCTTCACTGAAAGGGTTGTTAGACATTGGAACAGGCTGCCCAGGGAAGTGGTGGAGTCACCATCCCTGGAAGTCTTCAAAAGACGTTTAGATGTAGAGCTTAGGGATATGGTTTAGTGGAGGGCTGTTAGCGTTAGGTTGGAGGTTGGACTCGATGACCTTGAGGTCTCTTCCAACCTAGAAATTCTGTGATTCTGTGATATATTGAAACAGAATCTTGTTTACAGTAAGGTCTCTTTCTATTGAGCCAAATATATACATATATATATATATATTTTAAGTGCAAATATAATTTACAAGTTCTTTAAAGCCTTTCTCCCCCCATTTTCCCCTTTAAAAGTACAGTAAAAGGTAAGATAAATGGAAATCTGATCCAAGGGATCTCCATATTTTTAGGTCAATAGAATCTGAAATTACTGCTATGTAAAACTGAGTTCAGAAGAGTCTGAAAATATATGTTTAGGTTTTAGGTTATTCATGAGAGTCACAGAAGCAGGGCAGTTCAGCTATGTCATTGTGGAGAAAGACCAAGGAGCATTTCTGTGGACTTTCTGTAGTTATTCCCAGATGAACAGATAAATTCCTGTAATCTAGTTTATCCTGGCAATCAAATCAGATGGGAATTGACTAGTTGAGTTCTTGCCTTGCAGCTATAGAAAAAACTTTAACTGTACTAAACCACCTAAACCTGAGTAGAGTTTCCATACTGATGCTGTCTACCAATGCCAAAAATTTGTAAAGAACTTGACATAACCCTGGTGCTTTATGAGCTAAACCTAATGAGAGGTCAGCTTGGTCTCAGTGACTGTCAAGAAGGCAGTCTGTGAAAAGGCATCAGTGTCTTCCCAACTGAAAAGTCTCCTGGAAGGAAGGCTGGCTAGATTAACACCTTATTGAAATTGCACATAGTTACAGTCCACAAATGAAACTGTATTAATCACAACAAAGCTTTAGTGAAAGATCAGCCAGGCTCCACATGTAAACCTTTTCAGTTAGGCCGAAGAGCAGATGCACATCCTGGGTCTCTGAATGTACTGAATCTTGTTATTATCTTTATGAATACTCAGTGCATCAGGAACACAACAGGGATCCGATTATTTTCCCCAGGAACAATCAAGGGATTAACAGAATATAGACAGAGATTGAATCTGCATGAAAAATTGTCCATGCTGGGTTCTATTAGAAGGTGCTGCTGTGCAAAATTTGCTGCTAATCATGTGGCAAAATTAGAAGAGACTTCATAAAGAAAAAAATAGTAAACAGAATAATAAAAGAAATTTTAATTATTAAACTTAAATATTATAAATTATATGCCATTCATCACTGCCACAAAGAAGTATTAAAAAAAAGCCAAAAATCCATATGCTCCATGTACTCTAATTTAATTCTGCATAATTAATTAATGTAATGCAGAATGTTTAAAAATATGAATAATCGTCAAATTACTATCCATTTTTCCACAGGCAGTATCTAAGTTTTAATACAGAAAACTATTACTGTTAACCTATGCTTATGTTGACTGAAACACAATAAAACTTCAAATGGGTATTATAGACACAATTGCAGTTATCAGCCACTAATGATGCTAAATGATGAATCACTACATTTTTAATAGAATAATCAAAAACCAGTGTTTTCATGATCTTTCTCAGAATATTTTTTATGCCTTCTATTGTTCTTCCAATTAATCAATAACAAAGTGCACTGTTTGAACAGATATAGGAAATGTTGATACAGATATAACAGGTAATTCACTATACTGCCTGGAAATAAATGTTTTCTTGATGTTAGTTCTGGTCATTTTCCATCATTTTTCCAAGACACTGAAGTGACAGTGTCACTTTAGTACAGAAATCTTTTACTACATAAATGAAGACTATGGAAGTACAATAAAACATTTGCTAATAAAGCTTTGAGGGCCATATTGATCTGTATATTTATCTTCATCTCTCTACTACTTACTCTACTATTAGTGAATCCTCTCCTAAGTTAAAACTTATTATTTACTCAAAAAAAAAAAAATCCAAATTGGGAAAACTCATTTCAGTAAACATCTGTTTAACTACTTCCTTAAATGTCTTATTTTCATAAAGAAACAATGGGTAATCTAGTTGTTCATCATAAAGTAAATTATTTTATAACTAACATTATCCTGCTCACAGCAGAGAAGGAGTTGAAAAGATCTTTCATATATTGGAAGTAGAAAGATACAACAGTTTAAAATGATATTAAATAATCCAGAGATGTCTTCAAATACTTGTGTTCATGGGATTCTATTCTTAGAATATGCCGTAATAACCTATAATGGGGCAGCATTTTTCTCCAAAATAGTTCAGTTGAAATCACGGGGAGATTTTGAGTAATAATAAGTGTAGTTCTGAGTAAATTATTGCTACTGATTTTATTATTATTATTATTATTTTCCCTCAGAATGTCTTTTTTTGTTAGATAGACAAAACATTTTTACTTCTCCTTAAGCAGGTCTGAAGTTCCTGGTATTCCTCAGACAAAGGCTTTGAGTCCACTGCAGTGATGTCCCTAAGCTCTTGTCCAATACTCACAGTATAGTTTAGAAAACCATTCCCTAGCACACCAGGATACAGAGCACCAGTCATATATTTTAACTGCTTGGACCAGTTTCTTGGAACACATGAAAAAAAAAAAGAAAAAAAGAAAAAATAAATAAAAATAAATATAACCTGCAACTATAACAAATCTTCCCAGTTCAGAGGACTATTTTTGCACTAGTCTCTAAGTCTCGTGACCACAAGAAGTCCTGTTCATATTTGGCTTTGGCTCTTGGCTTCCCTGTTCTCTTCAGTGTCAATTGAGAAACATTCAGCTCTAAACTCCATTGCTTAGAAGTTCCCAGAAAAATCTTCTTTTATACATATCTCAAATTAACTAATTAACTCTTGTTCAAACCTGCCTCTAGGGGGGGTCCCACTTATTTGGCTGTCTCATTCTTCCGTGGCACTTATTATAATTAACATACAAGATGATTTCTCTGCCCAGTCAGTTGTAATAATTTAATTTACATCTATTGAACAAAATGCAGACATTAAAACCTTCCACCACAACATGAACTTTTCAAAACCTCAGTTAAAACTAATTTATTTAGTTCTTGTCTTTATTTTCCTGTGTCTTTAGATGATCCTCAAATGGACATATACTTGGAAAACATACTCTAATTCATGTAAAATGACCTTGGGTTCAATTAAGAGTGTTATTTGTATTTGGTAGCATGGGACGAATTGAAAAAAGTTTAAGAAACTATGCAAATAAGGAACCATATATGCAACCTATGTTATCGTTCACATTTGTGCTTGAAGATTGAAAGTTGGCAAATATGACACCAATCTTAAAAGCAATTCCCAGAGAAAACCTGGAAAGCACATTTACACCAAACAAAATAACGAAAGACATACTGCGATTGTTGACTCTTGGTCATATCATATGTTGACTCTAAATATAGTCTGCTAGAAAGACCCAACCATGGGAAGATCTGTGAACTACTTGGAATACCTGGAAAATCTATTATCTCCATATCTAAATACATGAGCAACACCAAGTAAAGAAAAACTTCTAACAGAAAAATTGTTATAAGCTGAATGAGTATTACCATTATAGATGTTTGCCCTATTCTTATCCATCTCTAGATGGCATGGTGATTTGTGGCTTCTACCACATTTGATTTCTTAGGTCCTTCTATAGTTCTTCATTGTAAAATTTCCTCTTGTTTTTGGAAGATTTAAGGCAAATTACTGGAGCTTGTGAGTTCAGTCAGCTTGGAGAGAAGGATATTGAAATTGGTAACCATCTTCAAAAGAGGGATTGTTATTCCCATGGTAGATATGACAGCCCTATATGACATTTCCAGGCTGCCTAGTTTAGCCTAGTATACTATCTACTCCACTGTCTTTGTATTTCTCTCTCTCTCTCTCCCTCCATATATATATATATATATACAAATGAACATGTCTGAGGCAAAGATTTGATTTTCTTGAATCCTTCATTATTCTCCTATGAGTTTTCCCTATGGGAGTCAAGCACATTGCACTTACCTTATTATTTCATTTGAAATAACCTGAACTGGATTTATGTACACCTTGAAACATATTCTACTTGCTCCCTCAACACTGCTAGATAGACATAATATAGCAGTATGCTTCAGGGAGGCAAATGACTTAAGTTGTGAATAAAACAAATTATATTAACTGAGGGGCACAGCAAAGAGTGTTGTTTTAATTTCTACAGAAAAGAGTATATAGAAATGATTTACAGCAGGAAATGATAAGTCTGGGAACACAAGGTGGTGCTATTTACGCTTTACATAATAGCGTAAAAGTTCAAAGCTCTGTGCTGCCTGCTGGCATTCGCCATTTTCCACATTAACTTTACAGGGCTTTGGACTAAGTGGGAGGTGCGATTGAGTCCATAGTTCTCCTCATGTACCTGTTCTAAAAATGACGGGACATTTCCTTGGCAACAGTTACCTGAGTTCAGCTTGACTGGAAGGTATGCTAATTTGTCCTTGTCATCTCTTGAAGGCAGGACAGCAGTGTTAGGTGTTTTGCTGTACCAAGTACCACAGGGAAATCCAGTATTACAAGAAATGACACACTTGGCTGTTTCTGGATAGAAGGAGGTTAGGAGCCAAAGCAGCAAATACTTTCTCTGTACTATTCCCCAGACTAAAGAACTGCCTTAGAAGGATTTAGGATACCAGGTGGCATGGTAGACAGATGATACTTTACTTTTTCACCAGCTTGCTCCATGAAATTGCATTGTGCTTTCAGTTGTAATTAGGCAAGGTCATTATCAAGCGTAGAATAATAGCTTCTATTCAGCTGGGTGAATCCCTTTGAATTTCTCCATGGATGGTAGATCTCCCACTGCAACTACTTTGTTGAAAAACTCAGGGAATAGTTGTCCAAAGAAAAATCGTAAGATTACTGTGAATGTTGCTTGGAAGGGAATAGGACGTTGGTAATAAGTGATGACTTCACTGAAATTTAAGTGTAATGCAATCACTGCATTCATCAACTGGATCCATCCAGCATGTCATATTAAAGACATTGTCAGAGTAAGATTTCTCTCTGCTTATTGATTCACGAAAACAAGAATAACTATTTCATTTTCTTCCAGAATGAACACAAGAACTCAAGAAAAAATATTTAAATTCAGGATTTTTTTTCTCTTTTCCAAATTAAAAACAACAACAAAACAACAAAAACATATAAGTATATAGTATATATATCTTCTAATTTAATAAGCCTGAATTAAATCAGAGCAAATTAATTTTTTTTTTTACCTTATACCAGATTACCAGATGGTAGATGACTAGTTTAGTGGCTAAGGAGCAGTAAAAAGCAAAGAAGTTCATAATGTTCTTCATAATGATCATAAGATTGTCTTTTTCTTCATAATGATCATAAGATTGTCAAATATTCATTGAATATTTCACTATTGGTATAAAAGAAATTTATAAATAATCAATTAATAATTGAGCCAAAAAAAAAAAGATTAATGGAAATATTTTTAACCTTACTTATAGGAACTTGAGATTTTGATAATATTCTTTTCTTTTTGCTAAAAATATACTTGAGAAAAAAAAAAAGGCAATTCCAAAATATTTGTGGGAAATAATACTAATTTTGATTCTGATTGAAATCAAAAGTAGGTAAGTTTCATACTGTTTGAAATCATACAATATATTTTATACTGTGTTTTTTTTTTTTTTCTGATGCAAATCTTTCTTCTTTTGTATGTTCATTATGAATAGAGAAAATAAAACACTACATGATAGTTACTTTACCAAGGGTTCATGGTTCACATACCAGGACAGTAAGCTCTAACTGATAAGCAAAAATATTTTCGAAGGAAAAATGAAATTATGATGATCAGAAGAAATCAGATAGTTTTTGACACTTTGGAGAGAACATCAAATAAAGTTTTGGAGCTCTTTCACCGTCTGCTAGTATCTTTGAAAGCTCTGTTTTTTCAGACTTTACCTACCTGGTATTTCACTGGTATTTCACTTAAGTTTAGCAGCAGTCTGTGCTTTCTGCTTCTCTTCATTAGCTTCAATTTATGCAGTCAGCTTTTTTTCTACTGTTTTGCTGAAATAGTTGTTTTTCTAAATTGTTTTGTCAAGCAGTCCTTATTTGCTCAGCTGCTTGTTTCTAGACCTTCACTTTGCAAGACATTTCTTTTACAGCTACCAGTTGTCTCTTCCCTGCGCCCCCCTCCTCCCCCCTACGTTCTGGGTCTGCTCTTCAATCTTTCTTTTGAAAAAGTTTCAAGTAATTTCTTTTTCTGAAAACCGAAGTGCTGAAATTTTAGGCTTTAATTTTTCAGCATGAATTGTTCAGTTCAAATAGTTTTGCAGAAATAAACTTGTTGATTTTTTATTCTTGATAGTATTAGCAATCTGAAATTTTTTCAAATAGAAAGCCCCACTTGGTTTAACCAGACATTTGGAAAAACCTCTAATCTAGAAAGGAATCCAAAAATGCACTTTTTTTTTTTTTATATCACTTGTTTAAAAGGGAGTTATGACAGAGTCGCTGCAAGTAATTCCAACTTCCCATTTATTTTCAAGAAGTTAACAGGTTAAAAAAATAAAACAAATGGATATGGGAACCATAGCCTACACGTGTGCTGTTATACTTGATGGTTTTAAATAATCCACATGAATTAAGGTCTTTTTGTTAATCTCTGAAATATGAGCATCTGTTGTGGTTTAACCCGGCCGGCAGCTAAACACCACACAGCCGTTCGCTCACCCTCCCTCCTCCCTCTCTGGGATGGGAGAGAGAAATAGGAAAGTGAAGCCCATGAGTTGAGATAAAGACAGTTTATTAAGACAGGAAAATAATAATAATAATAATAATAATAATAATAATAATAATAATAATAATAACAATAACAATAATGATGACAATAGTACTACTACTAATAATATGTACAAAACAAGTGATGCACAATGCAATTGCTCACCACCCGCTGACTGATGCCCAGCCTAACCCCGAGCAGTCCAGCCCCCCTCCCCCGGCTAGCCACCCCTATATATTGTTTAGCATGACATCAGATGGTATGGAATACCCCTTCGGCCAGTTTGGGTCAGCTGTCCTGGGTCTGTCCCTTCCCAGCTCTTGCTGCACCCCAGCCTGCCCTTTGGCAGGACAGAGCAAGAAGCTGAAACATCCTTGGCTTGGTGTAAACACTGCTCTGCAACAAAACATTGGTGTGTTATCAGCACTCTTCTCATCCTAAGCCAAAACATAGCATTCTACCAGCTACTAGGAAGAAAATTAACTCTGTCCTAACTGAAACTAGGACGGCATCTCTAATTGGAGTATAATGGAACAATCAGTAGCCAATGTATTTTCAAGAACAAAAGTTCACATTTGTTGTATTTTTTGTCTCTTTTTAATAGCCTGCTTTATTAGTTTGCTGTTTATTATTCAACAATTGAAATATCTGTATAAGGAAGTCATACAGCTAAGAATCATTTTAGGTATCTTTCTTAAATACCAAGTGGCAATTCAATAACAATTTACATCTTTAATCAATGTGCTTGTCTCTTCAAGTGTATGGTTACATTGGTTTGCAAAGGGTAACTACTGAAGGAATATGTTGAAGGAATTTAATTATATTTAAACAAGTTGCTTCCAATCTTCGGGTATTACGAAATTAAGAAGGAATGATCATTAATCTCAATGGAGCTATAACTAAAACTGGTGGAGGACTAAGACAAAGCCTATCAAATAGCAGATGTAATAAAATTTAATCCCAAACTATTCCGTATTTCACTTGGAAAGATGCATGACCTTGTCTTACTTATACAAGTCTTACATTTGTTTCTGCTTCTTCATTTGCTTCTGGTGAAGGTAACTTAGAGCAGAAGTGCAATTGGCTTACTACACCTGGAGTGCTTAAATCCAGTGATGGTGTAATATCCCTTGATTAACAAATTTGTCTCACCTACTGTTCAAGGTTGGTAATAAATGTACAAAATAAATAGAAAGATTGATTTCCCTGAGAGGACAATTGTATCATCCATGACAAAACAATTCATAAATAAAATCAACATATTGCGTAATACTTTCCAGATGTTATATTTCTGTGTGATATGGTTTGAAGGATGAAGCACAGTGTCTTGCCCAGTGCACCTGGCCAATTACTTTTGTCAGTTTCTTGTGTACAGACAGTGTGGTTTGATAACTTGATAACTGTAGAAAGTGTAGATATTTGGGGGAGAACTCTCTGAAAATGAAACAATGAAACTGTGTTTTTAATCTGGCGTGTGGATCACATCTCACAGTGCTTGTACTACTTGTTGTCAGTGCCATACAGTAAGGCTATGTAAAACAAATAATTCTTCTCCAACCTTCCAACTTTTTTTTTTTTTCCTTTTCCTTTTGTTGTCTATAGAAATCTTATCCTGCTGCAAGCTAACCTAAACTTATGTACGTTATGTACGTTAATTAGTGTTTTCTTCTTTTTATATTTGGGAGAAGTCTTTAAGTGACTTCTGAAACATCAATTAACAGTGCAAATTGCAATCCACTGAGTAAAATCTAATTCTGATTTGAACTTTTCCCTTCAGTCCCTTAAACCCCTTCTTTCCTAAAGGATAGAGGTTCAGATTTGTTTTCCTGACTCCAAGGAGATTCAAGAGATCCTTGCAAGCTGTAGAAAGGAAACAAGCTCTTATCTCAGTGAGTATCCTAATTATGTCTGGGAGGCAATAAAGTTGAAGTGATTTACCTTTTCCGTAAGATAGGCATTGAACAGGCATGGGACAGCCTTCTCTGAAAAACTTTATAACTCATACCTGTTTAAAAATATCCAGTCTCTTCCATCAGTTAAATCAATACAGCCCTACAAACTAAAATAATTACACATTGTAATTTTTATATTCTTCAAGTTGCATTCCACTCATGTTGGGTGTGATGCCTTTTCAGTAGGTAATCCATGAGATAAAATTGTGTTTTTTTCCACTAACGGAAAGATTGTATGGACAAGACTGGCCAAATATACTTCTGCAAAATTCCATGATGTTTGTGACAATTTTTTCGTCTATCCGTGTTTTACCTGGAGCACTAGTGGGGAGAGAGGCCATGCCCACTTCTTGTCTTGTAGAGTTCCAAACATTTCAATAATCTGGACTGTTGTCATTTATTTTAAGTGTTCTTGGACAGATTGTTCAAAATGTCTTTAGATAAATTAGAAATAAAAATATATTTTCTTCCTTGAATGTAACGTTTTAGTAAACCACTATTAAATTATTGAATTTGAACACTGGTTTTGTTATAATTATACCAACAGAAGTTACACTTAGTTGGGGGTGAAAGAAAATATAAAAAAATCCCAAACCATTCCTGTGCAGGCAGTTCTTAGAAGAAGACAAAACATCTCAAAAAAAACATCTAACCACACTATCTATACACCAGGAAATAGAAGAAAATGTTGCCCTTGATCTGGAGCCATACCACATTGTAGAGATTATAGGCTCTCAGGGTTTTTAGGATACATTATTCCTTCCCTAGCAAAATACCCTTTTATGCTAGTGCTGTTTTTTATTTATGGTAACTTATTGATCAAAGCAAGGAATGCCTTCAGGGAAACAAAGAGTCTTGCAAGGAGCTAAATCAACTGCATATCTTTCACTCACAGCACACAGACCTTTCTTTGATTCTGTGATAGGGAGGGAGCATACATATTCAAAACACTGCTTCTGGACCTGCTATCATCATCACTACCACCACAAGCACTAAATAGGGACTTTGGCAGCAAAAGCAAATTCTGGTCCAGGCTGCATATTTCCCTCAAATTCACACAGCTGAGAATATTTAAAACTGGATCAAAAAGTGAGGGATATTGGGCTTATTCACATCTGTTGTTTCATCCATTACTGTCACTTGATCATGCTGCTTTCTGATAGTCTCTGGCAGGCATCAGATATTTATAGTATGGTAACATCCAGGCTGGTTAGAACAAACACGAATAACATGGACATAGAAATAACTGCACGACACCCTTATAACACAGGAAATTATACTCAATTAAATGCAGCATTAAACGGGTGGAAGATTTTCTGGTGAATTATCAGAGATTCAATATCTTAGGATCCACCATTATATTGGAGAAATATTTGCCTTTTTGGGTTGCTCTGTGAAACAGATTGACATATCACTTTCATATGTTGGTAAAATCAACATTGCAGTATGATGACCAGCAAGGTGCCTCACAATGGCTTAAATTGAATGGCCCCCTGAATCACTTTATAGTGGTTTAGGAAGGAAGGAAGGAAGGAAGGAAGGAAGGAAGGAAGGAAGGAAGGAAGGAAGGAAGGAAGGAAGGAAGGAAGGAAGGAAGGAAGGAAGGAAGGAAGGAAGGAAGGAAGGAGCTTTGAATATCATATAATCATATACATATAATCATATGAATGTCATAGAAGCTGTAGTTGTGAACATGAAAAAGACTTCGTTGAAATTAGGTCTCTATCCAGCATATAAATCATAGAATCATAGAAACACAGAAAGGCTTGGGCTGGAAGGGACCATAAAGATCACCTAATTCCAAACCCTTTGCCATGGAAGGGATGCTAGATCAGGTTGCCCAGGGCCTCGTCCAACCTGATCTTGAACACCTCCAGGGTTGGGGCATCCACAACTTCTATGGGGAGAAAACAAAGTCTATACCAATAAATATTGGTATAAAAAATTGGTCTGTACCAATCCACTTTTTAGATAGTACCTGAATGCCAAATTACAATTTTCTGGCAATGTAAGAAAAACAAAGCAAAACAAAACAATAAAATTCAACTCTCCCTCAAAATCTGTTTGTATTGAAACAGACTTAAATTACTTTAAAAAAAAATACATAAAATTTTGTTTGGTTTGAAATTAAATTCCTATTTTGTATAAGACCATAGTTCTGAATTCACACTATTTCCTTTAAAACCAACTGGAAATATTAGTATTACTTTTTTGTTTGTTTGTTTGTTTTCAGAAAGAAGGCATTTATACTCAGATTATTATTTTTTTTTAAAGATTCTATTCAAATTTGAAAATATTTTAGATATCTAATCTGTTTATCTTTCCTGTGTAGTGTGTATTCAGTGAAGAAAGGTGAACATTTCTAGTGGGTTATTCATTCTTCCTACTTTAAATGGCTGAGAATAAAGTGTCCTAGAGATTTTTAGATTCCTTCTTCAACTACTAAAGAAATTTTGACAATGTAGTTCCATATCACAAGTAACTTTTTAAAGTCAGGATAAACAAAACCTTTTTTTCTCCTTATTTTATTTTATTTATTATTTTATTTTACTTTGTTATTTATTTTCTGGAATACTTAAATCTTATTATAAGCTTAGGCACATTTTATGTTTCCAGCTAAAGACTTACATATGAATATTAATATTTTCTCACTCTTCAGCTTAAAATGTCCTCAGTGATACATATACCTTTATGTTAATTAACTTGGCTTGCTGTGATCCTGTCAAGTTAGAATTAAATGGAGAACTTACTCCAACAGAACACACGTGAGTTTCAACTGTAAATAGATCCCCCTGCTATAAGTGGAGAGCCTGTATTTGCATATATGTGAATCTTCCTGTAAGGAGAACTACTGCTTTTGGTGTAAAGAACTTTCTATTTCAGAGTAGGTTTTATAGCTTACCTACACAGACAAGCTCTCTGACAATGTATATATGGTATTTTAAACAGTGTTCCTGATGTGTATTCAAGACTACAAATGTCTATTTACTTTAAAAGCAAGCAAGACTGCTTATTTATTTATTTATTTATTTATTTTAAACCTTGTTAGTACTCAATACCTGTCACATTTCAGAAAAGATTGTTCTGACCACAAATCATGAATTTCCAAGTCCTACCTTCTAGGAAAGTATCTTAAAGATGATTTCAAAGGTACTTTGAAAGTGTGGTATTAAGATACAGGAGTAAATAAGGTGGCCAGCAGAAAATGTATTATGGTGGTGTTGAGGAAAGAGTCAGCTCAGCTCAGCTTCACATTTCAAGATGAATTGCAATAATTTAACTTTATATATATATATATATATACATGCATATATATATATATATATATATATATATACATATATATCTGCTTGTGAACTCAGCAAATCTAGGTTGGCTCCAAGATAGAAATATGAAGTCATACACTGCCATTTTTCCAGGTACATTTCACAGCAGAACAAACTACAAGTTATTAGTTGGATAAATACTTCCAACCTGAGAAACAGTGGTAACAATGATACAAATTTAGCATAGGGTTGCATGTAAATCTCATAAACTTTCAAGATCAGCAAAAATTGAATAAAGTCAACAAAGACAGATCATTTAATAAAGTACTTAGATAAGTCCTAGACTGTGATCCACTTTTTGTCCTCCTTATTGGTTTCCCTGAAATAGACAGGTGAATCAAGCAGCGTGGCCACTAATAGTCTTCAAGATTATCAGTATTTTCTAATCCAGCAGATTATGATTATGTCCACACTTCTGTTCTCATGATTATACATGGCAGATTAAATTTGATATTTTGCCATGATTTGAAAGTGTCTGCAAAAAGTACTACGTTTGTGTGGACCCTAACAAGAAAAGTGTCCCATGTAGTTGGTCTAAAATGAGCAATTTTGATACCAGACAGGATAGCTGACCAGCAATTAACTTTGGTAAAAATTTAACTTTCACTGCAAGCTATCAAGTTAGGATGTTATTCTGTCTTCCCGCTATAAGAAGAGGTGAGACTGATGTGCTGAAAGGCCCCAGGACAAACCAGAGAAGGAAGAGGCTGTATCAGGGCAGCTCAGAACTGATCTGAGACAGAGGATTCCTCACCAGCTGGGCTTCAATGGAGCTCTAACTGTGAAGTCTACTTTTTCTTTACAGCTCACTCCCTCTTGCAGAAATTCAATAAAGATGACAATGCAACTATTGTCTTGTATTGGAGTGAATCCCATTCAAAAGAAGTGGTCCCATAACAGCATGTGTAACAATCAGGACCTGCCTTTAAAATCCAAATAAACCAGATAGAGACTTGGAACTTGATTTTCTGTGGACAGAAGATTCCAAATTAAATCACTAGTTAAAAAATGTGCAAGTCACTCTGTTTGGATACTTTCAAACTGAGGGGGAAATTAAATGGCAATTTTTTTATTATATTCTGTTTTACTTAGTGCAACAAGAAAACCTTTCTGAAAACAAGTATTTTGATTCAGTTTACATTTTCTTCTAAAATGGTCACAGGTGCATTCATGAAAGTCAGATCTACGAAGTAAGATTTTCTGATTGTTACTCTTAATAAAATCCTAGTCTGAATATTTTCTGTTGTGTCAGCAGTCTCAGCAAAAAGTTATGTTTGTACTTGAATATGTTCATACACTTATGCAAATCCATACATATATATAAATATATATCTATGAATATATATATTTACAGAATATATGTATATATACACAGAAAGGGAGAGACACGGATTTCTTCAGCTGAATGCCTATCTATCTTTCAGATGGTGATATGACAGAATCACAGAATCACAGAACTGTCTAGGTTGGAAGAGACCTCAAGATTATTGAGTCCAACCTCTGACCAACAAGTCCTAACAACACTAACAAGTCCTCCATTAAACCATATATCTAAGTTCAACATCTAAACGTCTTTTAAAGACCTCCAGGGATGGTGACTCCACCACTTCCCTGGGCGGCCCATTCCAACACCTAACAACCCTCTCAGTAAAGAAGTTCTTCCTAACATCTAACCTAAAACTCCCCTGGCGCAACTTTAGCCCATTCCCCCTTGTCCTGTTACAAGGCATGTGGGAGAATAGACCAACCCCCACCTTGCTACAGCCTCCTTTAATGTACTTATAGAGAGCGATAAGGTCGCCCCTGAGCCTCCTTTTCTCCAGGCTGAACAAGCCCAGCTCCCTCAGCCGCTCCTCGTAGGACTTGTTCTCCAGGCCCCTCACCAGCTTCATCGCCCTTCCCTGGACTCGCTCAAGCACCTCGATGTCCTTCTTGTAGCAAGGGGCCCAAAACTGAACACAGTACTCGAGGTGTGGCCTCACCAGAGCCGAGTACAGGGGGACAATCACTTCCCTAGCCCTGCTGGCCACACTGCTTCCTATACAAGCCAGGAAGTCGTTGGCCTTCTTGGCCACCTGAGCACACTGCTGGCTCATATTCAGCTGACTATCAATCAATACTCCCAGGTCCTTCTCCACCTGGCAGCTTTCCAACCACTCATCTCCCAGCCTGTAGCTCTGCTTGGGGTTGTTGCGCCCCAGGTGCAGGACCCGGCACTTGGCCTTGTTGAACTTCATGCAGTTGACCTCAGTCCATCAGTCCAACCTATCCAGATCCTCCTGCAGAACCTTCCTACCCTCAAGCAGACTGACACATGCACCTAACTTGGTGTCATCTGCGAACTTACTGAGGGTGCGCTCGATCCCCTCATCCAGATCATCGATCAAGAAATTAAAGAAAACTGGCCCCAGTACTGAGCCCTGGGGGACTCCACTTGTGACTGGCCTCCAACCGGATTTGACTCCATTCACCATGACTCTTTGGGCCTGGCTATCCAGCCAGTTTTTAACACAGTGAAGTGTATGCTAGTCCAAGCCAAGAGTAGCAAGTTTCTTCAGGAGAATGCTGTGGGAAGCGTTGTCAAAAACCTTGCTGAAGTCAAGGTAGACCATGTCCACAGTCTTTCCCTCATCAATGAAGCACATCACTTTGTCATAGAAGGACATCAGTTTTGTCAAGCAGGACCTGCCTTTCATAAACCCATGCTGGCTGGGCCTGGTTACCTGGTACCCTGCAAGTGCCACATGATGACACTCAAGATAATCTTCTCCATTAGCTTCCCTGGCACTGAGATCAAACTAACCAGCCTATAGCTTCCTAGGTCTACCCTCCAGCCCTTCTTGTAGATGGGCGTCGCATTTGCTAGCTGCCAGTCAACTGGGACCTCCTCTAATAGCCAGGACTGTTGATAAATGATGTTAAGCGGCTTGGCCAGCTCCTCTGCCAGTTCTCTCAGTATCCTCAGGTGGATCCCATCTGGCCCCATCAATGTGCGTACATCCAAGTGCCGTAGCAGGTCGCCAACCATTTCCTCATGGATAGTGAGGGCCACATTCTGCTCCCCATCCCCTTTCACCAGCTCAGGGTCCTGGGTATCCAGAGAGCAACTGGTTTTGCCACTAAAGACTGAGGCAAAGAAGGCATTAAGCATCTCAGCCTTTTCCTCACATTTTGTAACAAAGTTTCCCCCCGCATCCAGTAAAGGATGGAGATTCTCCTTAGTCCTCCGTTTTGTGTTAATGTATTTGTAAAAACATTTTTTTGTTGTCTTTGACAGCAGTAGCCAGACTGAGCTCCAGATGAGCTTTGGCCTTTCTAATTTTGTCCCTGTGCTGCCTCGCAACATCCTTATAGTCCTCCCAAGTGACCCACCCTACTTTCCAAAGATTGTAAACCCTCTTTTCCCTCCAAAGTTCATGCCACAATTCTCTGTTCAGCCAGGCCGGTCTTCTTCCCCACCGGCTCGTCTTTGGGCATGTGGGGACAGACTGTTCCTGCGCCATTAAGACTTCCTTCTTGAGGACTGCCCAGCCTTCCTGGACTCCTCTGCCCTTCAGAACTGCCTCTCAAGGGACTCTACCAACCAGTGTCCTGAACAGTTCAAAGTCGGCCCTCTGGAAGTCCAATACAGTGGTTTTACTGGTCCTCTTCCTGGCTTCTCCGAGAATGGAGAACTCTACCTTTTCATGGTCACTCTGCCCAAGACAGTTTCCAACCACCACATCTCCCACCAGTCCTCTGTTTGTGAAGAGAAGGTCTAGTGGGGCACCTCTCCTAGTAGGCTCACTAACCAGCTGCGTCAGGAAGCTATCTTACACACTCTCCAGAAACCTCCTAGACTACTTTCTCTGGGCTGTGTTGCATTTCCAGGATATATCTGGGAAGTTGAATTCCCCCACGAGAACAAGTGCTGACGATTTCGCAACTTTTGTCAGCTGCCTGTAGAACTCCTCCTCTGTCTCCTCATCCTGGTTCAGTGGTCTATAACAGATCCCCACCAGGATGCTAGCTTTGTTGGCCTTCCCGCTGATCCTAACCCATAGGGACTCAACCTTATCATTCCGAGCCTCAAGTTCCATGACATCAAAACTCTGTCTGATGTAGAGAGCCACACCACCACCCCTTCCATGCTGTCTGTCCCTTCTGAAGAGTCTATAGCCAGACATTGCAGCACTCCAGTCATGAGAGTGGTCCCACCACGTTTCCGTGATGGCAACCAAGTCGTAGCCTGTCAGCCGCACGATAGCTTCCAGCTCCTCCTGTTTGTTACCCATGCTGCATGCATTAGTGTACATGCACTTCAGCTGGGCCATTGCTTTATCTCCCGGCCTTGCCATTGTTCCCCTGGCACAGCTCCAACAAGCCTTGTTTCAGCCCTGTCCCCCTTCTTACCTAGTTTAAAGCCCTCTCAATGAGCCCCGCCAGCTCCTCACCTAGGATCTATTTTCCCCTTAGAGATAGGGACCCATCTGCAGCCATCAGGCCGGGTGCCAAGTAAAATGCCCCATGGTCAAAAAAAAACAAAATTTCTGTGTTGGCACCAGCCTCTGAGCCACGTGTTTATCAGGTGGGCTTTCCGTGCCCTCTCTGTACCCCTCCTTGCCACCGTAGGGATGGACGAAAACACCACCTGTACTCCCGCTCCATCCACTAACCGTCCCAGTCCCCTAAAGTCTCGTTTGATAATCTTCAGGCTTCTCTCTTCAGTGTCATCACTGCCAGCCTGGACTATTAAAAGACGATAATAGTCAGAGGGGCGAACCAGGCTGGGAAGCTTTCTGGCAATGTCCCTGACCCTGGCCCCTGGGAGGCAGCAGACTTCCCTACGGGTAGGGTCAGGCCGACAAATATGTCCCTCTGTTCCCCTGAGAAGGGAGTCTCCCACAACAATCACCCTTCTTTCTGTCCTGGTGGAGGCAGTCCTGAGGCGTGGAGTTGAATTCCTCACCCTAGGCATCTCTCAAGCTCCAAGGCCTTAAACCTGTTGCTTGAGGGCACCTGGGAAGGTGGGGCTGGTAGCGGGGGCATCGCCTGCGATGTTGAGCAGGGACCTGTTTGCATTCCTCCTCAAATCCTAGGTCCCCTGCCTCTGCCCAACAGCAACAGGGCAGGGGGTCCACCCCCATTTGGGGCGTCTCACCCCTGTACCTGTCCTTCAGGCCTTGCAGGGAGTTGCTCCACAAGTCTATCTCCTGCTCACACTCCCTGATATCCCTCAACCTCTCAACCTCCTCATTGAGTTCTGCCATGAGGCAGACCAGGTCATCCACCTGCTCGTACCTCATGCACTCAGTCTCTCTGCCCCCCGCAGGTGGTAGCAAGAGGCTCAGGCACTCCCTGCACCCGGAGACCTGAACTGCCGCAGCTTTGAGTGGGCAGTCGGTCTGGGTGTGTACTGACTTCCTGGAGAGCACACTGTGTCTGGTGTACACCATTGCAGCTGAGCTAGCAGTAGCCCGCCATTACAAGAGGTGTTTGTATGGGTGGGGGGGAACGCTCTGCCCTTCCTGCTCGCCCTGCCTACATGAACTACTGTGCCACTCCCTTCTGATGCGCCACGCCCTGTTTGCCCTTCTGGTTGCCATGCTCCTGGTCACTTGCGCTCCGTAGGGGCAGCTTCTGAACGGCCGGGGAGGGGACGCTGCTGGCTACGCCTATGCCTTGTTCTTGCCTCATTCACCTCCCTTGGGAGGGCTGTTGGGTCCTGGCAGCTCCCTCGAGTGGGCTCGGTGCAGGTGCAAAAATTAGCCCTGCCCGTCAGATCCCCCGCTCCGCTGCAGAACGCGTCTGCCCCAGAGCCTATCGCCTTGTCAAGTGGCTTGTGGTATTGCTATTTAAAGTAGTATTGCTATTTAAAGTATTGCTATTTAAAGTTTTATAGCCAAAGGCCAAAAGCTTTGCTCATGGACTTTAGACAGATGTACAGCCTGATTACTTAAGGACTTCAGAAAACAAGTACAGGCTAAAAGTATGTCAGATATAAAAGAAAAAAAAATAGATAAGGGGCTAGAAATTTGTCAGATCCTACAAATTTGAAATTTGCTTTATCACAGTCTTTAAGAGCTTATTTAAAGCCTGAATGCACTAAGAAAGTCAGCAGCAATGATCGAAGAACAAAATATTTCCCCAGTATTAATGACTGGCTTAAATCTCTATACCTTGGACAATGCATGTCTTCTAAAAGATCATTAATTGTCAAAGCCTGAAATGATGAATAGGCAGGAAGACGGGAGTCTACTGAGACCCCAGTTTACAGAAAGATGCAGAGGTCTGATGGGTGATACCTAAATATAACAGAAATATGTAGCTAACTGGAGAAGGCAACAAAGCCTACGGCAGTCTTGTGAAAAAAAAAAAATAAATAAATCATAAAACTTCCACTGTATATCAACAGCCTGAACATATGAAGGAAAAGACTGTGAATTCATTATCTAGTGCTGGAAGTGGCCTCCAGAGGTCACTTATACCAATCTAAAATTCAAAGACAGGTCTAATCAGAGTAGGTGTTTGAGGGCTGCATCCTGTTGGGTTCTGAACACCTCCAAAGACATAGATCTCACTACCTTTCTAGGCAGCCTGCCATAGGATTTGACCACTTGTGATTAAAAAGTAAAATTGTATAAATAAATAAATAAATAAATCTAATATCTAACTGAATCTCCCATGTTCCAGGAAATAACAATTTTCATGCCAATTAGCTTGTGTAGCTTTTATTCTACAAATTATATATTTATTAAAAAAATTAACTAAAAATGCAGTGATGTTGTGATATAAGTGGCTCCACTGAATTGGAATATGTCCCTCTTATACTAACAGAGATATGTGAATACAACATTGTAGATAGGAAATGCATTGATTCCCTCATCACTAAGGCATCTAGACATTTATCTAGTAATATGCTTTGACCTTGCAACAACATTTAAGTATACTATGAGTGTCATCAAAGTAGTTTTCTCAACATTAAGGGCTTTGTAATCCCCTTTCTAGCCAGTTTTATATTCTATACATTAAATAATAGGTTATAATTTAATTTTTAAATAAATAAACATTATTTTAACAAATTTAATTATTATACTATAAAGAAAAAATACATAAAGTTTCTATAATGTTAAAGCAAACTTACCAATATGTACATTTAGGTTACAGCAAGCCTTTTTTCCAGTTTCTTCAAGTTTATTATTTGCTTTGGGAAATGTTTTTTCTTCAGCAAATCATTCCAGGTGCAGCCCTCTGTAGCCATTTGATCCATGGAAACACAGGATTCTACACTGAATCCTCTCATATCTGTGGGAAAAGTTATTTCTCAGCCTGTAATGTGCATATCAACAGCAGAAACTTTGGACCTACATGTATTCCCTGACTACCTCTTGTCTTTCCCTGCCTATTCAAGGTTCAGTGTAGCCCCATTAAACTCAAAGTGTATGTAGCCTGCACCAAAGAATAATGATGTTTTTTATTTGCCATTTACATTAACATGAAAAAATACATTCATAATCCTGATCATTAATATTTTTTGGAACTACATAGCACATATTAATCAATGGAAAACTGCTAAAAGTCTCTAATATTTTGTTACAGATAATGTTTATCATGTTTTAGAGAAATACTTTGGAATGTAAAGTATGTTAACATTTTACCTAAGAATATTATGATGCAGCACATTTCTATATCATTTGTCTGAGATGTGGAAAACAAAACAAAAATGGGATCTTTCATCCTCCTCTCTTCCAAATTTAGGTAATTTAGTAGATGAAGAAAAAAATTTTGAATTTTAGGGACACACACACTCAGACACATTTAGAGATGTCTAAATATGACTATATATATACACAGTCATATGTATGTAAGAGTATATGTATTAAAAGCTTTATTTGACTCAATTCCTGTATATGTATTTGTTAGTGTATAGCATTCATAGTGAGACTATGAGAGTGAGTGTACACATTCCCTCATATTTCCATACATAATTAATTTTCAGTTTTCTGGCTTCTGAATTTAGAGAACTACATATGCTATAATGCCAACTGTGAGTCACTGCATTAGAAATAAATGCTTAATATAAACACCCAGTCGAACAATTGTATTTAATAGAATACGTCGTAAAAAGAAAAAAAAAGAAAAAAGAAACAAAAAGATAACAAGGAACAATGATCCTTCCACATGTTTTAGAATATTCATTTTTTTAAAACTTTTCTCTGTAAACAGAAATCTAATCAAAACCAGTACTGAAGAAACAAGTTATCTTTTGTTGTGGCCTTGAACTCAATCAACCCAAGTATGTAGTCATCTGGTGAACATATGGGCATTGTTCTTCCTATAGATAAATGCAGTCCAAATCCACTTTTTCTCTATTTTTTTTTTATTTTTTATTTGTTATTTATTTATTGTGTGTTTGTGTGTGTGTGTGATGTTTTAGGACTACCAGCCAGACAATACAATGGCTGGATTCCCCTCCCTGGACTTAGTCAGGTGGTTGGGGATATATTACCTCTGAGATTGTCACTTGAATTTATGCAATGGATTTTTTTAGTCTAATGACTAGGTGTTGGGTAAACATACACAGACAGCAACACAGTGCAGAAGACTTTAACCTTAAGACCTTGCCAATTCCAGAATCAAGTTTTTCTTGAGATAATCAGAGAAGTTGTACTGGTGCTATTTTTTCCACGTCTGTGTTAAAGATTGTTCTGTAAAGAGTTAGAAATCTGAAGCAGTGTGAACCATTAAAATAGGCAGCAATTGGCGTATTGCTGGTTTTTATTTTACATTCTTAGTGAGACAAATTTAGATGTAACTTAAACTGACTGTGCCTGTTATCTTTCATTTATATTTATTTTTTAGTGTTGTGGATAAATTCCTTATTTGCTACTCTACATAGGCAGTCTTGTCCTGGAAAAAAAAAAAAAAAAAAAAAAAAAGGGGATAAAATAAGCCAGTGAATATTATATTTAGCACCCAAAGGAAGAATTCATGCAGCATAGAAACAGACAAAGCACCATTTGCATTCTTTTCTCATCAAGCATAAATGTGTAGAACCAAATTCAGAAGTGTTACTGGTTACACATCAGTAATTCACATGAAGTCTGAGTGTAAACGGGCTAATGGAAAACAGAACGGGGTTGTAGCAGGTAGGGCAATAAGGTAAGGATATAAATGCTCATCAGTGTTACATATAGGATGTACTGAAAGGATACTTATTGCTGCTCAGCACTGGAAAGAATGGGGATGACTGAGAGAGAGTTTCAACTATATTTGTCCACACAAGGGATACCCCACTTTGGGGACAGATAGAATTTGAAAAACAAATTTTAAAATTTAGAATTTGAAAAACAATATTTCTATTGTTTTGGAGATGGAAGCACTCTTGTGCTGGCATGCATTTAATCAAATAGCCTATTAAATCTCCCTCACAGTAGTATTATTACTTATTTTTTAAGGGAAATATGGATGAACACTGAGCAGAAAAAAATTTAACTTATTTAAAATGGAATGTAAGAGATGTTTCTTAAGTTGTTAATTTGTGTAACAATTATGATTAGAAAGTTGCTTATATCAGGCTTTACAAAACACCTCGGTAGAAAAAATTCAACCTGTCAAGGCTGCTTGTTGTGCAAGCATTGCACAACACTTTCTTGGTATTACGCCAAATTAAATATGTCTGTGAATGGCTATACAATGTCTCTTGGCTGAGGCCTTAAATTCATCAGCAATCTTCTGTCTTTGCATTTTAATAAGATATTCTCTGAAATAGTGGAACTGATCAGAGTCTCGTTTAGACATCAGTGGACAAAAACCCTGTCTCCAGGGAAAACCTGCATTTTAAAAATGTAGACAGATGAAGGAGTGGGGACTTTTACCTGGTAGCTTACATGCTCCTGAAAATGCAAAGAATGAAGAATTAATTGATAGCATCCAATTAATGCCTTCTAGCATAACAATGCTCAGCCTTGCAAGAAAATTCATTAGGTTCATACCTTAAATAAATTGCTTAGCAGAAAGAAAGGCTTGTGGTAGGGCCAATGCAGAGGTGCATAGAGTCTCTTGTGTACTTGACCTTGGGATAAGGGACAAGAATTATATATATATATATATATATATATATATATATATATAAATAAAAAGCTCTTTAGACATTGTGATGAGGAATGATGGGTGACATGAAATCTAAGCCACTTGAGGAACTTGGATGCCAAATAAGCATGCATTTTAAGCATACTGCTGGTCTACTACATTGACTCCTACTTGCATGTCACCATCTTTGGAAGTGAAATTACCTTTGTTCAGTGAGGAATATCATCTCAGTGAGAATTATGATTGGATTGCCACTTACCAAGATTATAACAAGTATCTTGGTGGGTGTATTATAAACAAAGTCCTTGAATAATCTCAAGTTTAGCTCTCACTAGTCTTTATTGCAACAATTTTGAAACATGGATTTGTTGAAAAATTTCAGAGGATAGAAGACTGAGTGAATTTTTAAGTAGATGATATCATTTGGAGGTACAAGTTGTTTGTTTGTTTTTTTTTTTTTTTTTTAGAATTGACCAGGAAAAACAACAACAACAACATTAAATTAATGTAAATTTGGGAACCCTACATTTATTCTGCATAAAGATGAAACTAAAAGCTTGTTCTAAGACTTCACCTTCCCTATCCTACACCTCTGCCCCTCCACCCAAAATAAACAAACAAACAAAAATCTAAAGCATTCCATGTTATGAAAACCACTACATCAGTAAATTTGCCTAGAAAGGGTTAGCTTAGGATAAGAGATGATGGGATGAAAAAAAGATCTGAACAATTTCTTATTGTTCTTATTATTGAAAAAAGATCACTACAATTTCTTTGTTACCTATATACCAAGATCTGAATCTGTGTTTCCCACATTTACAGGCAGGTGAATGTCTGAAGGAATATTAATAGCCTGTGTCACGAATACCATTTTCATTTTGAGCAGAAATACAATCCTGCACCTAACACTTCACATGAAAGCCAATTCCTTTACATGAAAAATAATTTGGAAAAAATGATATTTGACAATGAAAAAAATGTTCTAAAACATTTTCCAGCCAGTACATTCAATACATACAACTCAATACATCATAATCGCTACAGTTAAATTGATAAAAAAACGATTACTTAACTGAAACTCATCATTCCTGTAAACAAACAAACAAACAAAAAACAAACAAACAAACAAAAGTGTAGAGATAAAACAATTTATGAAAACAAAACCAACCAATCAACCAAAAAACTCAAAAATTTATATACCATAAAATACAGTCTGTTCGCTGAAGTTTGCATGGAATTCAACTTTATGTCATTTAACTAGAAAACCTCTCGCTTTCATGTTTTGACATTTTCAACATGTTTTACTTTCCTTCTGACCCTTCCAATAACAAGGATATTCTCAGACCTTCTCCAAAGGAAAGAAAAGAATAAAAACAATGGAAAATGACAGAATGCAATGAAAGCAATTTTGCAGGATCAAAATTTAAATGAGCAGCAGGGTTTTTGGATGCTTATCAAAACCAAGACAACTAATATTTTTAAGTGTAGCCATTATTTCTGCGTACACTAAAAATGATAGAGTGAGCCAAACTCAGTAAAATCCTGTGGCATCCTAGAACACTACAATTTGCACCTGTTTCAAGCACTAGCATGTGCAGGGCTTCTGCGCTTCAGGCTATAGGAACTCATCTATAAGAACTCAAGCTGACTTTAGTACTGATATAACAGTACTGATATAACTATAACAACTGTTGCTTTATTCAGAAGCCTATGCACTTCATTGTTTTGCATACCTGACAATAACTACTTTGAATCACAATGACCATGTAAGCTAGGAAAAAGGAGTTCTTTTGTGAGAGCCTGGGTGTGTTTTCTGAAAACATTTTGTAAGCAATTCAGTTTCTTAATTTAAGTAATATTTAATTGCTCTTTCCAGAACTATAACGCATTTCTTACAACATTATTTATTCAGGGAAAAATTGAAAATAGTATTGAAAATACATACCTTAAAATAATAATAAATCATCATTCAGTTTCCCAAGATCAGGTCCAAAGGGTAACACAGTATGCAATGGGCTAATTATATTAATAGTATATTACTTGTCATCTGTATTTTTTCATATACTGTTTAACTGCTAAGCAAAAGCATCAGAAAAACAAATAAAAGACTTAAGACTTTAACACGGAAAAAAAAACACTCTTTTCAAATAAAAACTAAATAAACAAACAAACAACAACAACAACAACAACAACAACAAACACAGTTTCCCCAAGCCAATAGTAGTCTTCATACACTGATTCTTTAACATCAGCTTCATAACATTTACTTATTTCCCTCACGCGCTACCTCATGGCAGAGCAGATAATAATGGATAATCATTAAAACAGTATTTCATTGGAAAAGGACAACACAATACTCTTCACAGAATTGCAAAAGGTTTAGTTAAAGATTTATGTAGATAATTTCTTTAGGATAAAATTTGTTTTAATGCTTATGGTACTTATTTGGGATGTAATGGTAGCTCATATCTGGGGATTGAACTGATATTTCCCATCCCAGAGGAACACTCCATACTGTTGGATTCCTTAGCTGAGTGTCTTCACTCAGCTAAGTGAACTCCCAAAAGACTGAAAAAAAATGACATCAAGATGGCCTATGACCCCACAGCTGAGCACTCCCTTAAAGTAAGGGAGACATAGGTTCATACTTCTCTTCATGATCAGACAAGACAGAGAGAGAACAGGTTCTGGTATCCTTTCCTACAGTCATTATCTATGAAATATGTTCATCTGTAGTATTTTTCTATTAATAGTATTAAAATCAGAGTCTTGAGTCATTCAAAGGGAGAAAAACAGCCTTGCAATTCTTGGAAACATGCAGAAGGGAAGAAAGCCCTCTTGCATTTAACTCTACTTGCGACCCTTGCAACTACAGAACTTTTACAGTCTTAGTCCCCAGCTGTAGAATAGATCTTTCAGCGACTCTTCTTCTACCTCCTCTTGCTCATATCAGTTACTTTCACCCTGAAAATCAATCTACACCTCACCTATAGCCTGCTGCCTTCTTCCATGAACTCCTGCTCCTATATGAACTACCTCTTTGTAACACTGATGCCTGAGTTCCCATAGTTCTACTGGAGGAGACTGTATCTTAGTCATCTGCCAGCTGCCCCATTGATTACTCTTGGAAGCAGATGATGCTTGGTATTAGAGTGACCATGCCACCCTGTATCTGATGGGAAAGGAAATATTTTGATCAAAATTCATCCTGTGTTTCCAAAGTAATTCATATATTTGCAGATTCAAATTTCAGTTTAGTGTGGAATTCATAAGGAAAGTTTTGCATAACTCTGCTCTTCATTCACTTCATGAACAAATTACTTGAATTGATCAGCGATGTTTCATTTGGATAAGACTCTTAAACCTCATTTTCAAAATTCCATAACAATTTTAAGAGCTTCAGGAATTGTGGTTCCTTGAACACCTGACATTAAAAATATATCTATATAACCAGAACACATTTTTACTTTATGTCCTTTCTAGTCTTCTCCCATCTATTCTGATCTGAGGTAGTTATCAGTTCTTACTATAAATGTTGACTAACAGGTGAAGGAAACAAAAACAAACAAACAAACAAAAAACAACAAATGGAAAACTAAAATATGTATTTGAAAACTGTATTTTGTGTTGAATCCCAAAGAGGTAGAAATAATAAAATCTATTGTCTCTTTATCTGATTTGTGTTTGCAGTTATGGCCTGATACTAAAAATTACTTTCAAAAACAAACAGCTGTCACAGAAACATTAGGTGGTTTCAGTGCAAAACTGAAACTGAAAATACGCTAGTTCAAAGACCACCTAACAGTACAAATACCTCAATCTCACTTCAACTGCATGATTGTTGAATCAAGAACAGAGAATTCAAGGAGAAGAGACAATGAAAGTAAATATAAGACATATAGAACAACTCTGGTACCCAGCCTCTTTTCACACACTATTTTTCTTTTATTTAATCTTAGTAGCTGTTGGAGAAGATGTAGTTCAAGCAGAAACAAGTACCAGAAGAAAACAGTGCCTGTTTTTTCCTTGTTTTGGTGAAGATTATAAGCCTCTGAATCAGATCCATACTTCCTCTTGTTTTCTCTGCTGAAGAGCATTCCCCTTTTTAATATACTTTAATAATTTAAATATGCATATCATCAATATTCAATGGTATTTAACAAAACAAATGAAAAAAACGATAAAGGCCTGGATAGGTTTTGCACAAAGAATTTTTCATAATTTTATGTACAAAACTTTTCCAGAAAAGGTGAGGTAAAATAATAAAATAAAAATTATATATATATATATATATATACATATATATATGTGTATATATATATATATATATACATATATATATATATACATATATATAAATGACCAGTTCTGAATATTTTCAGCATAAATTAGATCTTGCAACAGTTCTCAGGAACTGTTATATCCTTTAGTAATATACTTTGTTATATCCTTTCCCATGTGAAGGCTCAGGAAGGCAAAGTAATTTTTTGAAAATCACAAGTGACTCATGAGTAAGACAGCAGTTTCATCCCTAGGGGTTTGAATTAGTCCCCTGAAATAGCAAGCAGATAGCATTGCTCCTTATACTGGCATCCTTACTGAAGTATGTGGAAGTGTTATCTGTTCCAAGTAGATAATTTTGACAGCAACTGGTATTGCTTAAACATATATTAGCTGTGTTAAAGTGAACTGAATGTGATGGTGGGAAACTTTAATGTAGGCCATTAGGAGACATTTGGAGATAAACTACACACAAGGAGAAAACTCTGTCTCTGGCCATCTGCTTGTCCTGGTAACACACAGAAAATCTGCAATATGCAACAATTCCCTCTTCTTGCTGAACAGCAGGTGCCCATCTTTTCCTTCAGCTGTCCAAAAACTGTTCTCTTATAACTCTTTCCCTTCTCCCTAAAGCACCCTTTCATATCTTTGTAATGCAAATTTACAATGGGAAAGAACAGATTCTGTTTGAACTAGAATTATCTCAATTTACCTGGTAAGCAATAGATCTAAAATCTTATTCTGTCCTGTGAGCATTCTACTTAAATGAGCAAACAATCACTCTTATTTTTTCCTAGTGTCGTCTCAGTTACAAATGAAAATGACAGCAGTATTTTACAAACAATAAAAAGCACAGAGTGTGAGGATTATGAAAAAGGAATCCTTTTTCTACTGTGCTAGTTTTCTCAATAAATACTAAGCAAAGCAATACACTATACCAGAACAAGATATTGTCTTATATCCTTGGAAATCAATTTTGTCTTCAACTGAAAGGGATCGCTGTTAGGTAAGGACCAGGGAATAAGAAGGTACAGAAGGTGTAAGGAAGAGTATTCTATTGAAAACATAACACCCACCAGTTAGAGGATCAAAAGTCAGGCTATGACAATATTAAGTTTGACAAGCAACTTCTACTAAGTCTTGCGTGCATAAATTTTGAACATCTATGTTTTTAATGACACATGCATTCTGGAAAGGTTTTATTCCTTGTTCTTAAACTTTAACGCAACACAATAAGATTTGTCACATACATTGAGATTGATAAAATAAAGAATTAAGGCTTGATATCCACAGTCTTATCAAAAATAAAATGTAAATAGCAAATGTGCTATTTACATATACAAATGTGTATTTAAAAATTTACAAATGTGTATTTACAAATTTACAAATGTGCTATTTAATATGCTGGGCACATAGTCCAAAACTGTGAGCTCTTCAGCCACTGAGTGGCTACCTGCCTTTATCTGACTCCTCATTCATCCTAGAGGATCTATTGGCATCTAGATACTTCTGCATATTCTGCACCTAATTTCTACGTAAGTGTTGTTATTCAGAAAGTAGGTGGCACCATGCCCCCAGTCCTAAGGAGTCTGACAGTTCTAGCTATATATCTAGCTGTCACAAATTGCAGTTGTGGTTGCAGTGATTTGTGGTGCTTCCACAATTCACTTTTTGCAGCATTTTCTAGGTTAGAGAAATTCTCAGAAAAATTAAAGGCACGAATTTTAAGTGGTCCTTAAACCTATGTTTGCGCAAGTGTTTTGGTTGCCAACTCTCTAGGAAAAATGGATTTTTAGCCCTTCCACTAGAGTGGAAACTCGTGAAAGAGTTATGGGCAAAGAATAGTCTTGGGCACTTATCAGGAAAACAATACAATGTGTTTCTAAATTCCAAGAGACAGGGAAAGGAATTAATTAATTTCTACATCCTAGGTAAAAGGTTCATCTCCTACTAAATAAGACAGGAAAAATGGCACGAGCACCTTTTTAACTTTTCAAAAAAACCTTTGCATTTTCAGAGTTTTCAGAGAGTTCTGATAGTCCTGTTGGATAGAACCCTGAAATGGGTTAAAGGAGGGTTTTTGACATCCTAATTGTGTTTTTCTAGGAGGCCCAAATCAGAACCAATCTGTGCTTGAGTAGGTCAGAATCTAAAGTACCAAACAGGCTACAGAAGACAAACTATGGGACTTAGTTTGTCTATGACAAACTATGACATGGATAATTTCTCTCATCAGTATGCAGCTATTATGAGGATAAATTTGATATACAGAGTTATTGTGATGATGATAGTAGCATCTTAGATAATAGATCAAAATAACATGACATAATACCACTTAAAATGTTGCAAAGTATTACGGATACATGTTTTGGTTCTTAACATTTTTTTCATTCTTTGCAGGTTACACTAATCTGTTTCGATGACCGTTTATCTCTGACATGGACTGCAATTTTAACACCAGCATCTCTCCTTTTGAAGTTGTTTAGTTTCTTAGCATTCAAAATTAGAGGCTACTTGTAGAGTCAGGGTTTACATCAGCCTAATGGTTGTGTGTCAGCTTCATTTCCAATAACAGTAAATTCTATTTATTTATTTTAGATTCTGCTCGCTTTTAGGGATATAAAAGGGCAGCAGAGAAGAAAGTTCTTTGCTTTGCTTTGTCCAAACAGCTCAAGTCTTCTTTGGGACAATCCTCTGGAAGAAGGGGAGATGCTGCTTTCCATGACAGCATCTGACCTTGCTCATTAGGGAGATGTTTGTGTGTGAGAAGCAGAATGCGAAGAATAGAGCAGAGGTTTTATGGCAGAAACAGAAACTGGATGACCCCAGAAAGCATGCAAGGAACAGGCAAGCAGCCAAGACTCCCAGAGAACAGAAGAAAAAAAAAAAAAAATTATTGGGACAGAGACTTTACTTAACTTTTTAGTCTAAAAGTCATTGGTGTGCTCACTCTACACAAAATGTTTCTGCCATTTTATCAAAATTCTCTGTTTCAATGGTAGTCTTATCATAGCCAGACATGTTTCTTATACAACCTCTTTTCATTCTTAAACAACTATTATCTGTTCAGTAAATCATTATGATTTCTAAAGATTTGTAGCTATTCACTTAAGGAAAGGACTTGCCATGTCTTGATCTAGCTAAGACTGGATGAGAAAGTCTCATCAAACTTGAGATTTACATAGATCACTTGAGTTTTCATAATGGGGAAAATAGTGACAGACACATACACCCCAAAGCAAAACAAAACCAAAACAAAAAAATGAAAAGCTGGATTTTCTTATCAGTGTCATTTCACATAATAAATTAGCTGTGTAAGGTACACTAGAAAGAAAATTCATTCCCATTAGAAGTTTGAATAAAAATTTATTCTGTTGCTTGAGCCTGAAGACAGCCTGAAGACAATATCCCATAGAAAATTGTGTCCACAAGGCATTGTCCAGAAAGGATAAGGCCAAGGATGTCATGGTCAGTTCAGTTCTTCAAGGTGCATCAACTTTGTGACTAAATCATTTTTGACTTTAGAAGGAAGGAAATCTAGTGGCTGCTGATAATAAATGGCAGGACCAACATTAAAGGGCAATCACATAGGAAATACTGCAGCCTCATATAAATGGACCATGGACAGGACATACCTTCTGGCAAAGGAATTATGATAGTGTTTCAGCAGAATACAAAAAAGGAACTGTGTTCCCTTGAACAACATTCCGAGTCATTCTCTTAGGACATGTATGTATGTATGCATGAAACCCAAAATCTGACTTGGCCATCTCTCTGGCAGCAGTATTGACCCACTTTGGGCATAGAAAAAGCAAATCCAATGAATAAATGTTTATGAACCAATATATGAAGTGTTTATAGGGTTCTCTCCCCACTTTGATCTCTTTTGCTATTTTTTAAAGGAAAAATAAAATGTGGCAGCACTATTGCTATGCAAGTGAGCACTCAGTTTATTCCTGTCTTTAAGATAAGTATATATTAAAAATGAAACATCTTACCAAGGCCATATCTTTTTAAGTTGTGTTACCTAAAGATGCTTTTTACAGCAGAAGACCTGTTAGAAGAGTACAGGAGGTCTCATAAGAAAAAAAATAATTGCAGTTTCATGCAACTTGTGAAATTATAATGCGTCTTATGAGTAAATCAAATCACTTTTTCTTTATAATTTCTGAATTCCATAGGGACTAAGAAACACATATTTAGAAGGTGTGCAGAAGGACCTTATTCATTAAACTGCAGAGAAAAGTAGTTGAAGTTTTATTAAAAATTGACTAATAGACATTCCAGATAATTGAACTGACAGCCTGTTTTGACAGCTGCAAGCAAAAATATGCTTGCTCCAAATGGTGTAAATCTTTTAGATTTCTAGAAAGAGAAATGATGTACTGGTTTAACTTTAATCAGTTTATAAAGTTAAAAAAGAAATTCCAACTGTTCACCTGACTAGTTGAAGTTATGCTAATTGGAGGTACCACCAATCATTTCAATGGTAGGTTTTGAATTTAAAGAATTGCTAAGTTCTCATACAATGAAAAGGGTGGAAGGTGAGTACTCATACATTATTATTATTGTTGTTATTATTATTATTATTATTATTATTTATTTATTTCTACAATATAATATACTATAGTTATGTATATAATTATAATAAATATAATATGCATCATGTAATATAATAAAATATATTTATATGTATTTATATATATTTATAATATATAAAATTTAAATAAAATATAAATTATATAATGAATACAATACAATAAAATTCAAGAAGAAGAAGAAGAAGAAGAAGAAGAAGAAGAAGAAGAAGAAGAAGAAGAAGAAGAAGAAGAAGAAGAAGAAGAAGAAGAAGAAGACAGAATAATAATTTTGGCTAGCAGAAAACATAAATTAAGATGAAAACATGATTTCCAGAAAGGTGCTGAAGACTAACTTTGAATAAAGTTAATGGATGATACAGGTGTCTATCTGTTTTGAAAATCAAGCCTCAACTAACTAACAAGCATGACAAACAATCTGCTCACATGAATTGATAGCCAATCATCTTGTCAGAATAGGAAGAAAAAAAAAAGGAAAAAAAATTAAGAGGCGTTATCAGATTTTACAAATATGAGAATTGGAAGTAGCAGAAAGAAAGAAAGAGAATAAAATTGTAAAAGCTAGGCAAGATGAAATTAAAATTGGACTTTGTAAATGTGGGTTCATTAAAAAGGAAAAATTAAACTGGCAGCAAGTCTTAAAAAAGAAAGAAAATCTTTAAAATTACTGTCAAAATATTCAAAAGGTAATGTGATTAACTTAAAAGAGCTAGCAGAAGGTTAAATATTTTAAGAATATCATCCAGGTACTGACATACTACATAATTAGAATTGACATGTGTGCAGAACTTGCCAATAAATCTTTGAGAACACAAACACATTGCTCTGTATCTCTGTATTTGACCTTTAGATGTTCTTTTAATCTATGTTTCCAAGTATACATTTAATGTCTTGAGTTAGAAAAGATCCATCCTCTTCATAAGACTTACAAAAAAAAAAAAAAAAAAAAGAAGAGCAAATAGGATGAATTCACCATAGGTATGTCTTTTCAACTATAGACACATAGGAATAGCATAGCACCTGCCAAGACAAGGGAAAAAAAAGAAAAAAGAATAGATGACACACTGAAAATAGTTAGTCTCATATTTAATTATAGTATCTCTAATACAGAGGGGTGAGCCATTCATTTTTTCTATTTTTTTTTAAGTAAGAAAAACAAAAGTTTTATTTTCCAAATAGTACCATGCTGAACTTAACTGATATTTGACTGATGTATTAAACTTATATATAATAAGTGAACAAGAAGACTACATGTTGTTTTGAAGAGTTTATTTTATTTGACTGTAGAATTGTTTTAGCCCTTCCATATGAAGAGTGTTGCTGAAAATATGTATTTCACAGTTATCAGCTTTAAACCAAGCTTTATTCCAAGAGGGAAGAACAATTGAACCACTGACTATTACTAGAATTGGTTTGCAAATGGAATTTTATTGCATATTTTTAGATTTCTCAGGACTATATGTGTTACAGTTTTGTATAAAATACATTTGTTTAAAATGCAACAGAGCTCAGAATTGCCAGGAACAATTTAAATCCCATAAATGTTTCCTCTAAATTGAATCAGAGAAGGCTGAGAAGCCTCTAAACACTGTACAGGGATTCAATGTTTAGATTTTAAGTGAAACAATTTTAAAAATTGGAGCCTTGCCATCATTTATAACATTGTCAGTCAGTGCTTCAGTAGAATAGGCTGATTTTCATCTTCTCTTTCTAGCTCATCTTTAGTGGGGGCTTTCACTGTTAAACATAGTAAATGAGGGGAAAATACGGGAATGGGGGGAAGGGAGAACAAAGACTTAAATGAAACCTTATTATAGAAATATATATTCAGTAATTTCATTTTATATTATAATAGGGATATTTTTGCTTGTACTCAAGCTTAAAGACCATTTTTATGAAACACAGGGAAACATCTCAGACATTTTCTTGTTTCATTGTATCCAAATATATTAATTTATTGGTCTCAATGAAGATTTATGCTACCTATATTGCACAAGGTAAGTGTAAATAACAGCTATAAATTGCTAAGCAGTTTATGTTGCTTGTGAATGGACCCATTGTTCTCAAAACAGCCTGATTTTTAGAGAATTCAGCTAACTTAACACCTATGAGGTGCCATACAGGAAAAATACTATAAAAATCTAATAACAATAAATATGCATTGGTATTATGTTATATTAGTTTGGGTGAAAGTGCATTCATTTAGAATTTATTAATATATATACAGTTAAAAGCAATTTAAATTAAAAATGGTGTGGGCCCATGTGTGTCCAGCTCACCACATATAAACTTATCAGCTCTTGATTTGATTTGACACTTAGTTATTAATTCTTGGAAATACAGGCTATCTGGAAGTGTCTGAACTGAAAAGAGTGAGATTATGGCAAACTTCCACTACTTTCTGCATTGAAATTCTCATGAGTGGAGACTTTTGTCTAACAACAGGGCAGTCTTTCTCTAATTTTCAAAAAATTAATGCTTTAAGGCATGACCTAGATCTAACAGCCTTGAGAACATACCAGATCTTAGACGAAATATTCTGTGTGGCCAATATCAGTATTCAAAGTAAAAGCTTAGATTTCAAAACCTTTTCTTCATGCCAAAATTCTAATGAGAGTCTGAGTATAGTGGCAGGGCTCAAAGCAATTCCTCAGTCCTCCACAGCTGTACTATACTGGAAGCTAGAGATAATTGCTACATGATATTAAAAAAATAGAAAAGATTAACTGGTACAAACAAGTTGTACTATAGCTAGTATCTGTAAGTCTAGCAAAGAAGAAAACATGATAAAGGAACATCAACCCTTAGGGAGGTTGTGGAATCTCTTCTCTGGCGATACTAAAGGCCCGTCTGGACGCCTACCTGGGTAGCCTGCTGTAAGGAACCTGCTTTGGCAGGGGGGTTGGACCTGATCTTTTGAGGTCCCTTCCAACCCCTTCAATTCTGTGATCCTGTGATTAACCCTCACTGCATCAACCTATGAGTGTCAAAGTGATGTAGATAACAGCAACAAATTACCTATCTGACACAATATGAACACACCATAGCCAGTGCCAGACCTAGTTAATTCACAGACAGTTTTCACACTACTACCATTCTCTGTAGCATATAATATAGCCATACTCTACCACTACTTTACTGCTTACTTGAAAATCCTTGGCCATATAAAAAATAATTTCTGAGCATTTTTCATGTATGATAAATAAATGTCTTCATTTATTTGAATATAAAATGTGCTAATAAGAAAAAAAAAAAAAAAGTACTACTAGTTTTATGTTAGGCCCATCCTGAGGCTACTATAGTGATTTTATGATTTTATGGTATAAGATCATGCCTTGAATTATAACCATTGCCTATAATAAAACAAAATTATCACTCATCTTCAAGTTAAACTATTCCTTAAGCTTGAATGAGGGTGGGAGGCATATAGGGGAGAAGACACAAAAGACAGCATCAATAAGAGGTGTGAATAGGATATTTCTTACAGTAACAGAAGAGAGTTTGAAGGGAACTTCCTCAGTTCATTAGGGTTCATTTACCGTGGCTTTTGTTGTTGTTATTTTCTATATTTATACAGGCCAAAATATAGCCTGTTGATTCAGGTTCTCAGGATTTCTTCAAAGACCTGTGCTCATAATGCTTTCTTGCATGCCTAGTTTGAGAATTCTCTTTCAAGTACCTTTTCAAGAGAGAATTACCTCATTTTCTCATTTTCACTTAATGCATGCAGTAGATAGTCCACCTTTTATTAAATACTTTACCGTCTTGTTTTATACCTCTCCAAATAGCAACTGTGTGTTTCTAAGTCAAATTTTTGAGAGAATTAAACTGGGCAGGTGATTAAAATAAACCAATATAGTACACAATATGTAAGCACTAAATAATCAGTGTCATTAATCTTTTCCTGAGCCACAAGTCCTCATAAACTGTAGGTATACTGCAGAGTGGCAATGACATAACAGTGAGTGCCCTCAGCCATCCTTTCCAGAATCACCACTGTTAGGTTGTAAACATCATTGATCATCTAATGGTTTTTTATGTTCTTATTAAATGTGGAATTGGTAAGGGCCCATCTTTACTTTGTACAAAGAAAAGAACTTAGCTAGGCTGGCCTCTGGGAACACTTTCTTATCAAGCTAATTTTGGCTGTTTTCAGCTAGTCACAGAAATAATTGTAGGCACTGGAAAGCCGGAGATATGTGAAACACAACAGATAAAAGAATAGCACATCATAAGTATTTTTTGTTTTCAATATTTTTTTTCTTTATTTGTTTTTAATAATTATTATGCATGCCTGTACTTTGGGCTATAAGAATAAAACTGAAACATTTCAGTGTTTTCTTTCTCTTCCTTAGAGGCTTTGCCTTTGCCTAAATAGTGTCTTCCTAGGCAGTTTCAGGAAAAAGAAAAGAGAAAGAAAGGGAAAACAACAACAAAACAAAACAAACAAACAAACAAAAACATGATGAGACTATTTGCTCATATTTGCCCTACAAATCTGGAATTGTGCTGTTTGGAGTTTCCTCTGGGATGGAAAGGAACTATTCAGTATTTTCCCTCTCTTTTCTTTGGTTTGAATGTGTGTATCATATTCTATCAGTCATGATCCAGAGTTAAAACTGGTTCTGAAATCTTTCAATTAAATAGTGCATGCTGATAAATAAGATAGATGTCCTAAACTTTAGCACTTTTTGTATGTTTCTCCTTTGCTGAAAATACCATAAAACCGTGATGTATTTTAACGGTAATACATCATCTATTTTTAAACAGGACTACATGATTATATACATTTGTTCCTTTCTATAAAAAACACATGCACATATATACAACTATATATATATATATAACTACATATATATAATATATATATATATGTAATGTATATATAACTAGTTCTCCACATAATTTCTGTTCAGAAATAACTTGAGTTGGTGTCTGGATACTAGAGGTATAGAATAAAATAATGCAGTAGAAGCATGTGAGATTTGATTCACTGAGAATTCTGCTGGCTGCTTTCAGAGACAAAGCTAGTGGTAAATCTATGGATAATACAAGTACCACTGCAGTGAAATCTGAAGACTAGAAAGACGAAGCAGAAAATGACAAGGGAGAAAGCAATATTGAACCTTGGCCACAGCAACTGTCTGACATTATCCCTTTCAGCAAGGCTCTTTGCATCTCTGTTACTCTGTAAATAGAACTCTATTCCAGGAAAACACGACATGAAAGTGACATGAATTTTATATTACCTTAAATAATCCAGGAGTTTTACTCAAAGTCGTCACTATTTGACTAATGAAAGTGTTTGACTCAAGGACTATAGGACTTCATAACACACAAGCTACTTCATGAACATTCAGGTCAACATATAGACTACAGGAAAGGTCAGCTTGAGTTCTGGTCCTTGCTCTTCTGTGAAGCAATTAACCATTTCTTTCCCATTCCTCAGTTTTCTCACCTGCAGAGAAGGAAACCTATGCTAGATGAAACATGCTAGATAAAGTACTATAAAATAACCAGGGCTGTCTACTCTTACACAAACCATCACCAGAAATTTTAAAAAGGTTGATTGTATTTTCAGAATGTGTACTGTGAAAATATACTTTCAAAAAATGCAAACTAAATTTATGATTAGACTTACAATCAGTGCAAACTCAAATTTTGACACACTAATTGGGATTTTTATTAATTTATTTTATTTATTTTTATGGTAGCAGAAGAGAGGTATTTGAGGAGCATTTACTATTTTTGTGTCCACAGAAGTTCAGGTGGACTTTGAAGAATTTTTAGATGAATACAGAATCATGCTGTTATGTTTTTATTGTTTCAGTGGATTTTTTTTTCCTCTTCTAGACTCTCATATTTAACAACAGGGGCACTAAGGAGCATGTTTCAGTGAAGTATTATCTCCTTAGGAGGTGCAATGAAGGAATTGCTGAGCTGAGAAATATTCAACAAGTTGCATTTCATACCTACCTACCAGTCTTGAGATGATTATTAAGGAGAGGCAAAAGGGATAGATTGTATCTTGTATAAAGACATAGCTTCCAGGACAGAAACACCCCTTGGAAAAACAAATCTGAAAAGCACCTATTTGTGTGCATTTATGTTTTAGCTGTTTTGGGAACCATGACAGTGGTGGAAGTGGACAGATACACATCATCTAAAGGAAAGGACATCTGTGGATTCCCATGAGATAGTAAGAAATCTAATAGCAGAGATTTTGATTTGCTCCAACCTCTTCTATATACAGAATCCTAAATTTAATGAAATAGTCCCTTCCTTTGCACTTCACATACTGTCACAAACTGTTGTGTTGATGTTGTGTCAGATTATATGTGCTGATATACTCCTTAATCTCATGGAATCAGGAAAGAATTGCCTCTGACTTATTTATGAGAAGTTCATATCATAAAGCTTAAATAAATAAGATCATGATTGGAAACTAATGCAATCATTTAAGACTTAAGCCATTTTGAACTTTTTTTTTCATTGAGTCACAGTTACTCTAACGTCTCTAAATGATGCTCTCTGAGGAAAATGTTCTCATTGCCATCTAAATTTGGATTATTCAATAAATTTGGAGGAAACCTTTTTTTTTGGGGGGGGGGACGGGGACGGGGTGGAGAGATTGTTTGTTCGTTCTTTAAGTGTTGTCTTTCCCTGAACATAATAATGGTTTATTCTCTTTTTCTCTGTAGATTGACTGATTTTTGATTGCTGATTGGTTATAGATTGTCTGATGATAGAATAGATTAGACAGTCGTGGGCTTCTTTGTTGATTAAGATAATATTTGTTCACAGAATGTAAGAAACCACGTTACAAACTGGAGACATTACTGCCTCTTCCTCTGTGCTTTTGATCAGTGAAAAAAGGGACTTTATAACCTATGTCACTCCACAGAGAAATATGCATTAGTTTTCAAACAAGATGCTAAGTGGACAGGTGGCATATCATTTTGGGGTAATGTTTGTAAATGTTGTAAACCTGCAAGAATTTTTGTGTTTGCCCAGAGATTACTTAGAAGCTTAGAGCAAGGTTGAGTTTAGAGTTCTGAATGGTTTTAAACCAACATCTTGAGTGAATTAAACGAGTCAAGGAAACATATTTTCAGAAGGGTTTTTTCTACTTGTTGCCCTTCTGTCTCCTTGTCTTCCTTTTTAAGGTGGACCTTTTCATTTTGCACCTCTTTTTTTTCTTTTTTTCTTTTCTTTTTTTTTTTTTTTTTTTCCCTTTGTTTCTTTTTGAGGGGGTTGTTTTTGTTTTGTTTCATTTCTTCACAATTCCTAGATGAAATCAAGACATTTTCTCTCTCCTAGACTGTGGTTCCAGGCAGTGGAACCACCAGTTCTTCAAATGTTAAGGCTTGACAGAGTTTGTTGAAGCTTATGACTATCCAAGTTCAGTGACCACCATAATCATCTAATAAATCATTATTTCATTCTTTTAGTGAGAAAATCTGTTGTATTATGGAGATTTATATGGATTTATTTTTCATTCTTTATATCCTTTGTCAAGAATCATATTATTCATTCACTTATTATGAGAAAAACAAAACCATAACCTTCTTCTTTATAGTGTAGGACTAGTCTATGGAATTAATGTATACTTTCATTCAAATGGCAGAAATAAAAATAGATGAATATAAGATGTGTAGTTAGATCTAGCTCTTCACATTTGGTGTAATTTGATGTTTTTCCATAGGCTTTACTGGAATTATAATCTGTGCCAACGGGTATAACATCAGGTTTACAGTAAACTTCAGTACATTCATTCACTTGGATAGACATGAATTTCTGTGGATGAAGCTTAAAAACACATATTTTCATATTTTTTCTTGAATATTTCTTTCAATGTGATAATTAGGATAATGGATCGTGCCCTGGCTACAATCTATGAATCAGTGAGTCAATAGTGCTTGTCTACATGTATGTTAATGCATATCACAACCCTGAGGCAAAGCACATGAGGCGAGGGGGGGAAGACATTCTCAGGGAGAGTTGTCTAAAAACCACATTTCTAACTAAGTGTCGTGGTTCCGCTCGAGTGGGCAGCCGAGCTCCACCACAGCCGTTCTCTCACTCCCCCTCCTCAAAGAGGAATGGGGAGAAAATATGTGAAAAGGGCTCAAGGATTGAGATAAGGACGAGAAAATCATGCAATAATTATTGTAACGGGCAAAACAGACTCGGCATAAGGAGATAGTAAGATTTATTGCCTACAACTAACAAGCGAGAGAAGTGAGAAAACAAAGGGAAAAAAAAAAACAAAAGCACCTTCCCCCCATCCACCCTCTTCCACCTCCTCCCCCCGAGCGGCGCAGGGGAACAGGGCAGCGGGGGTTATGGTCAGTCTACAGCACTTCTTCTCTGCCGCTCCTTCTCGGTCACTCTCGTCCCCTGTGCTGTGGGGTCCCACCCACGGGATGCAGTCCTTGATGAACTGATCTGGCGTGGGCTTCCCACAGGCAGCAGCTCTTCCAGAACTGCTCCAGATATGGGTCCGTACCACGGGGTCCATCCCTCAGGAGAAAACTGCTCCAACCTGGCTCCCCTACGGGCAGCAGCTCCTGCCGGGTCACCTGCTCCTGCGTGGGCTCCTCTCCACGGGCTACAGGTCCGGCCCGGAATCTGCTCCGGCAGGGGTCTTCCACAGGCGGCAGCCTCCGTCGGTGCAGGGCCACCTGCTCCACTGTGGTCTCCTCCACGGGCTGCAGCGTGGAACCCTGCTCCACCGTGGTACTCCATGGGCTGCAGGGGGACATCCTGCTTCACCATGGTCCTCACCACAGGCCGCAGGGGACTTCTGCTCCGGTGCCTGGAGCACCTCTCCCCCTCCCTCTACACTGACCTTGGCATGTGCAAGGCTGTTCTCTCACTCCCTTGACTCTCCCGGCTGCTGTGTGGTGCAGCGTTTTTTTCCCTGTCTTAAATATGCTCTCACAGAGGAGCAAACAACATCGCTTATTGGCTCAGATCTGGAAAACAATGGGGCCCTTCCCAAACATGGGGCAGCTTCTAGATCTTTCTCACAGAAACCACCCCTATAGCCCCCTGCTACCAAAACCTTGCCACGTAAACCCACTACACTAAGGCATCTAATTTCCTTTGAAAACTATAAGTCTGTGTTAGCAACTCTAACTTGAAGGGAATTCCAATTAGGGTGTCCTTACTAAAGATGTCTCTGTTATAGATAACTTTGGAGACCACCTATATCTCCAGTTAGTAGCTCTGGAGATGCATGAAATTCTTTCTTTAAATTAATATGTACATATTCTTGGGGGTTCTTTTGATCCGTCTATGCTCGTACTGCTTTGCTTTGTTTCTTCAATAACATTTCTTGTTGTGTCAGTCTGCGACAATGATGACCATTGAGCTAATTTTCAGAGGATCATATTAACGCTAACCTTTGGCTCACCCATCTGTTCCTCAGTTTATTGCTTTAAATGTCTCCTCTCTGGCTCTTTGTTAAACTGGAAAAGAAGCAAAATTCCTCCAAGCCCTGCACAGCTTTACTGGGGCATTTATGACTGCAGAAGGCTGCTAGCATGGCATTCTGAATCATTTGCTCTTACCATTGAGGCTTTCTGAACACATTCAGCCTCTTGCTGGATGTTGATTACAAAGCAAACATCTGTGGATGATAGTAAACTTTCCTCACAAAATAACAAATGAACACATCTCAGCTCCCATCTTTTGACCAGGGAGTTGGTCTCTTCTCTCCAGGGTATGCGTAGCTCCAAGCTTTATAAACTAAGCACAAATACAAGAAACTAAGAATATGACATAGGATAGTTCTGAAAACCTCTTCTTTTGTGTAATGACACAATAAATAGTTCAGCAAAGCTACAGGTAAATTTATGCTACAAGTACACACAGACATGTCAAATATGACAATATTTTCAATGCAGCCATTTATAATTCTATGTATACTTATTGGTAAAGACTTTAGTAGTGTCTGGGTTGTATAAACAGAGAAAGGTACTAAATCTAGTGTATACTAGGAATTTAATACTCACTGTATTAGCACTTCCCTCCTTCCCAGTAAGAGTAATTAATTTTTAGTTCTGCTTTATTTCTTATTTTGTCTGACATTACTTTAATAGACAGTATTCCTTCTTATCTTTCTCCCTCCAAAAATAACTATACAAATGCAATTTAAAATAAAAAACAAACTTCAGAATATGGGAACATAATAACACCATGTCAGATTTGTTGCTGCTGTGAAATTTTGTCCTCCAGATTGCCTTGCTTTCAGTGCACCATCATAAAATATATTTTTATGTAATTTAAAACATATGTTTTAAAGTGTGTTCTACAGCAACTGAAGAAAAATGTGAACAACCAACCCATTAAAATTGCTGTACATTTTGCATACCTTAAATGCAGATAATAAGAATTATTTTACATTGCAATAATCTTATTCTTATAAATTAAGTTCAGGTGTCAGGCTAAAACACTGGGTCTGGATGACAGCTAAATGAAGGATCTTTACTCTCCATTCTCCAGTACAACAAGCTACAGTAAGAAAGAAGGAAGGGGGAAGGGAGTTAACAAAATTGTCAAGTACATGAATACAGCTTCTTAATATCAGCAATAATGGAGAAACTGTTTGCCATCATGCAAATCTGTGCTTAGTGAGCAAAAAACATTCTTCAAGGTTTTCCATCAATGTCAGTTACATACCTAAATGGATTTTTTTTTTTTTTTAAGTAGCCTACTGCAATGCAAAAGTATCAAACATTTATTTCCCTTATTTCCCTTTTTTTTTTTTTTTTTTTTTTAGCAGAGTATTTTAGTGATTAAATTAGATATATATATCTATGTGTATCTATCGTCTTACTAGAATATATTGTGTTTAATGTAAAAGGGAAATTATTTGGTGCATATTTTGGTATGCCATAATCAATGCCATGGTGAAATAGAAAGTAAAACCATACTTCACTATAAAGAACAGATGTACTTTAGCTGACTATTTGCAAGTATAATAGGAGGCTATGAGGTTGGGACTTGAAAAATGGTTATCTTACTTACAGGAAACACATTAAAACTGGGAGACAGCTGGAAACCATGGTAGATGAGACACTGGAAAATTTCAGGATTCTCCTGCTGAAATCAGATATATCAGTGTTAGATCCAAATGGATTTATTTGCGTTTCATCTACATAGCTACCTGCATACGCGCATGTTATACATCACTTTGAATTAAGTCTTTATTACCAGCATATTTGAGAGACATTTGGGTTTTGTTTGTTTGTTTGTTTTTCTGGTCTAAGGGCATTAACTAGTTCAAAATTTGATCCCCCTCGAAGAGTACATGTATATTCTGACAAACTTGAGCAGCTAACAACGTGTCTACGTATAAGTGGAATAAATGCCAAAATCCTTCAGATTACAGTGGTTCTATTTGTACATATATATCGACGGGCTTCCAGAACTGATGGTTTCAAGACTGATGGGTATTAATAGGTTTCCAGAAAGACTTCCATGACTGATGTCATTTCAGTGTGGATGGTTCAGATCATATAATTTTTATATATAACCTCTTTTGAAAGTAGTTTTAATCCTTCCTTTTCCTGGAAAAAAAAAAAAAACCTGCTTTTTTTTTTTTTTGCTTTTTTTTTTTTTTTCACTTATTACCCCCAAACCACTGAGTAATATGAAGCAGAATCAAAGCATTCACCTACAGTACTGATAATATTTTTTGCAATTTAAATACAAGGGATATAATTGAACTCTTAGAAATTAAAGTCAGAGAAATAAAATATATCATCATTGTAGTTAATCAATTAAAATGAATGGGCAGAGTCTTGTCCTTACTGAAGACATCCCACAGAGTATTTCCAAATTCCCAATGTATTTTTTCAGTATATCTGTGCAAAATCCCTATGTAGAATTTCCTCCTTCAAAACAGAGAACAAAAACAGGTCTTTTGAACTGTGTGTTGTCTGATTTTGCCCTTATTCATTGGATCTGCTTTATGCATTGCCTGTTGTTTTTTTACTAATAATATATGTTGACTTCTTGATCATATATCTTGAATCTTGATCATATATAACCTCAGGAACTGCAGATTGATGTTAAAAGTGAAATGAATCAGGATTTTATTAAATTTATTTTTTCAATGAGAGAGTCATGAATTACATGAGTTACCTACCTTTTTTTAGCATGGATTTATTTTTCAGTGACAATGTATCCAGGGCACACCCTTGGCTTGTTTGCTCCCTGGGAGACAGAGATTTCAGCTTTGGACACAAAGGCTGGAGAAATTGCATTGCTGTGAATGTCAAATCATAGTTCAGATTAGTGTCCACTGAGATTACAAACTGGTCCCCCAAAAAAATCAGGTAGTGCAAGAAAAGTTCCAAAGAAGGTTTGATGATATTAGAAGATATTGTCATTCCAGTGTTCTGGCCAAAAGAACAAAAAGAGGAGTAATTTTTGAGACCAAATGTAATGGATAACTTACTTTGTTCTACTTCACCCTAACTTCCTTGATTTTTATCCTTTCTCTGCCTCACACATCTCAAAACTGAGGTCTCTGAAGTCACTTCAGCTCTACTTCCTCATGCTGAAGATTGTGTGTGTGTTACCTTTTTCTCCTACCATTACTATATATTTATTTTTCTCGTAAACAGTAGGATCATCTAGAGGGCACATTTTAATCTTAGTAACAAGAAATGGCCATGCTCTATAGCCTCAGTGAATATGATAATTTGATGCATTTTACTGTTGATTTTTATTGTTGAACTACACAGACAGTTTAAACGAAGAAAACGAAGAAGCCTTTGTCAAGAATTTTGTTTGCCCTACATTTCAGTCTTCTTCTATGTTTCTAATTCCCATGGAAGCTACGGGAGTTTTCCTTATGAGTTTTTTTGTTTTTGTTTTTTGAGGGGAGAGGAGGAATTGGGATAAGGGTTCTACATTTATACATGAAAAGATAAACAGAGAAAGGCTATCAGTGCAAATGAATAACTCTGCTTTACTTGACTAGTTGCTTAGGAATAATTAACAGTTTCATTGTTTGCTTTCCTACTTTGTGGAGTTTTGTGGCAAAGAACTCAAACCTGACAAAGTGCTCTTCATTAACACTAATGAAGTCTTGGAAGATGCCGTGAGCCAGGTAATTATTATTAGACTAATTCTACAAGTAGGTAAACTGCATCACAGGAATTAAATTACTTCTGTATCAAAGAAGAATTCAAAGACAGAGCTTAAAAGAGGTGTATTCCAGGTCCACTTCTTTTACTAGACAATGCTGCATCTCTTAGGATCGTCAGTTTTGCTTTTAAAAATCCCTCACCCAATGTATACACTGTTATTTTCAAAGAACTGGAATGATTAATATTTATATCAATATTTATAAAAAGGAAGACAAGTCCTTGACCTAAAAGGAAGGAGTTACACGCTGATGTGGTTGCAGGCAGTAGAAGAGACAAGGGACTGAAACAAGCAGGTGTTAATAGCAATGGATGAGGAGCAGAAAGAAAAATTAACCCTCTGATTCCCTCTCGTAAGTCTCATTTCCCATCCTTTGTAAAGGGATGGAATGATGCAGCAGTCTGGTCATTCCTCAGAAGAATAACATTTATTTCAGCAGAGTATTTTCTCATTACATACCTCCTCCAGAATGGCTGAGAAATTTCTGTCAAGTAACCCCCAGAGACAATATGAGATTTGGCTGCTAATATTTGCTATTTGTCTTGATAATAGTACTGAAAGAATAGAATAGGAAGTAGTAGTAATTAATTTAAGTATGGAAATGTTACAGGAATAGTAAGAAATGTAGAGGAATAGCATAGGAAGAATCAAGACTGTTGAAGTCATCCTTCCCTAGCACTACAGAGGTTAAATCTTAACAACTGTCCTTATGGCATATACATAAACTGAGTCTCGCTGAGCTACCAGTCTTCTGAAATATCATTTTTGGACAGTGTACTGGGGACTGGCTGGAAACAATAGTATGCACTGAATTTCGCAAAGGAATATGGCAAGTGAAAATACAAGAAATGTATATGATACTATTTATCCTCTCTGATTATGGTCCACATTGAACAATGATTTACTTCCTAAAATAAAAAGAAGCTGAAGCCAAGCATCTGAGGTGTATAGTAATTCAAATTCAAATCCATTCCTTTTACATGAAGGCCACAATATCCCTGACAGGTTGGGAAACTAACCAGGGAATTTCAAAAGCTAAATGCCTAAGTCTCAGCAATTTGATCCCAAGCTTTTCAGTTGAGACTATGACAAGCCAATGGTCTCTAGGTGCTCTAGACCTCTCGCAGGAGAACCTGTGAGGCATACTAATGAGTCCTGCATCATGTAGCTCTTCACTATTTTTTTTTTTTTACCTAGATACAGCTATGTATTTGTGATCCATCAAGACAGCTTTGATCCTCTGAAACAGCAACTAACAAAAAACAAGGCTAAGAAGGGACGTACATATAAAGAATTAAGGATTATAGGGGTTTGTCTATGATGGACAAACACAGAGACTCTCTAACTGGTATCACTGGGTATAATACTTTATTATTATTATTATTATTATCATTTAGTTTTTATTACTTTTCCAATACCCTGTATTTATTTATTTATTTATTTTATTTATTTTACACAGAGAAACACACAGATACTCCAAATAATGATTATAAGGAGCAAAGGAACAAACAGACAAAGACTTGGCAATTTGAAAGGGAAAGCTCATTGATAAAACACCCATGGAAGAGAAAGAATCCAGTCAAGCTTTGCTGTATCAGACTTTGTTATAAATAACTTTGTGAAGGTTTACTCTAACCTTTGTGTACAACACTTCAGTACGGTAGCATTGAACACTACAGAAAACAAATCAATACAGATATGTGGATATATTCAAGGAGACTGCTCTCTTGACTGCTTTTTTTCAAGCTGAGCAGAGAATTTATGCTAGCATTTGTTTGTCAATATTTGACTCCAACTTTTCATTCCCACTGCTTAAACAAAAAACAACACAGGCAATTCAAAGTAGAGAGAGGGTCCATTTATGATGAATAAACCAGAAACTATGAAATAATGGGAAAATAAAATATTTCAGGATTCGTGAAATTCAGCTACTTCACAGTTATAGCAAAAGGCTCATACCCTCGACTTTAAATGCTGTGATACACGATTATGTATTTAAAACAATAAGTGGACACCACTCTAAGAAAAGACATTAATGGGAGTGAAAACATGCAGTGAAACAATATTCCAATTAAAATGCAGTCTTATTTATACTGGAATGCTTGGCCAATTTCACATTAAAATGCCAATGATAATGTTAAAAAAAAAAACATTCTGTTTTTTTGTTTGCTTGTTTGTTTTGTTTTGTTTGTTTGTTTTTACACTAATACTTCAAGCATATATTTATTTTCTTTTTTTTTTTTTAATTATTTCATATTCATAAGCTTATGTATTTTTATTATAATGGCATATTTTAAGACAGGCTTATTTTTCTTTATGTATTTGCCATGATTTTTGTAGTTTACTGGTGTTGACTGTTTTCAAATACATTTTATTTTGTCAGATTTAGGGAGCAAATCTATTTAAAATTCAGGATATTGACACCTTTAATAGCAACATACCTATTAATGAAAACACAAGGATTACTGTTCTTGCTAATTCTAAAATGTCTTTTTCCAAAATGTTTACTTTGTGTTAAATTTAGGGACAGTGCCTCGGATCTCTAGTGCTTAGTTTTCTGTGTGATTTTTTTCACCAGTTTTCTGTTCTAAAATGAGTTTTATTCAAAGAATGAAAATATATCACGCTGATAAAACTTCCACAAAACATGAGATATTTATAATATTTTTACAGAATATAACTGAAATTATCCTAATGCTCTTTCTTTGCAGTAAACTTTCCCAAACTGGATCAGTATCCAAAAGTACTTAAAGTAGTTTTTACTATAGTACTTATGGACTGTCAGGGAGAAAAAAAAAAAAAAAAAAAAAAAAGAAAACACTCGGCATTTCAGTGTGAAGAGCTGCCCTGAACATCTGGACTAAACCACCCTGATATTTCAGAAAATGCTACATATGGTTCTATGCTTCTTTTCTTTACTGTACACTATTGCCTTTCTTTTCCTCTCTTTTCTCTCAGACACATTTTAGCTTTATTTCTAAGACTATGCTTGAAGTGGCTTAACTCCTATAGGCTCTTTCCAGCATCTCTGCTCCCTACTGTTACTTCACACCTAAACAGCTTCATTACTGATGAAGTTTGGCAGCTTATGTCTCTGTCTTGCCTGCTCATGTTCATATCCTTCACTTGATCTTGTCATATTCTCCAGTCCCTAGAAATGATTAGTAGTGCTTCTGTGGCTCATCCCTGGTTTATTCCTTACACATTTTGCCCCTCCCCTGTCTCCCTTGGAAAACTTTCAGCAGATTTCTCCTAGGTTGCTTGTTTTGTTTCACACAGGTTATAGGGTTGTTTATTACTGCTGTTATTACAGGATGTTCACTCATCACTATTCTGATACAAATCCCTTCCTCCCTTTCAGGAATAGTTTTTGTTTTTACTGACTGCCTTTCAGAAGGACCTCTTCACTGTTGTCAACGGACAGTTTATGAAACTATTATTCAAAAATGGAAAAAAGAACTAGCCAACTTAATGAATATGTTTACTGTGATGCCAAAGTATTGTTGGATAAAACATCAAAGATATAAAGGTTTCTTGCACAATTGCTACAGAAATATGGATTCCTTTATATTTCCCTGTGGTACTGAAGAAGCATTTCATTCATTACAAATACTTTCAAGATACGTATTTTATTCTGGTTTTACCTGGCATACCAAATTCTACATATATACGGAACTGTAAGAAGTTCTAACACTTATCAACTTTTGGCCTGTTCTCCCACGTGCCTGGTGACAGGACGAGGGGGAATGGGCTTAAGTTGAGCCAGGGGAGTTTTAGGTTAGATGTTAGGAAGAACTTCTTCACTGAAAGGGTTGTGAGGCACTGGAACAGGCTGCCCAGGGAAGTGGTGGAGTCACTATCCCTGGAAGTCTTCAAAAGACGTTTAAATGTAGAGCTTAGGGATATGGTTTAGTGGGGACTGTTAGCGTTAGGTTGGAGGTTGGACTCGATGACCTTGAGGTCTCTTCCAACCTAGAAAATTCTGTGATTCTGTGTGAACTTATTGGGTCATTCCATTCAACATTTTCATCCTGATGTTAGTTACTTACTGAAGTCTTGTAAGAACATAGCAAAAGATTTGTAGTGTATCTCAGCATTTCTCTGGGACTCATCTCTTTTATGTGCAGAAAAGACTGAAATTTTCATTAGCCTGGGCATTTTGCAGACAAACTTTGGATAATTATATATCTTATTTATTTATTTATTTATTTTCCCCCATGGAAAAATTCTAAATAAAGTGGGATTTTTGTGAATTGATGTCTTGAGGAAAAAAATATAGTATAGAGTATACATGTATACTTAAATATATTTCTAAGTTGAAGAAAACTTGAAACTTGTACTTATTATATGTTTATCTCACTAAAAGCAATATTGTGACAAAACTGGGATGAAATCCCATTTTTTTCATACTCCAGGGATGATGGAAGTACAATAGATTTTATAACTTGGACGCCTATGTCAGGAATAGTTGGTTTCCAAAATTTATTTAGGAAAATTAGATACCTAACTCTTTTGAAGTTGCTTCAAAAGTCTTTTGAGATCTAGTTTTCTTAAATAAAAAAAACTTACCTTAAAATTACGATCCCAGTCTCCTTAAGTTTCAGCAAAAATATCCCCATTGACTTCTGCTTAAGTTTTCATTCTCTGAAACGATGATCATAATGAAGAGTTAAGTAAAAAATTTAAATTTCTTTCTCTTTTGGCATATGTTGAGTTATTCTTTAGAAGGACACTGAACTAATGTCCTTGCTGTTGTAAAATATTAAACAAAAATATATAATGTTATTTGACATGCGAGAGTGCACACTTAAATGAAAGCAGAGCTCACATATTGCTTTTACATAGTATCTGCCAGTCAAGTTGAAACTTTATGAAAAACAGCAAAGTGATTTTCAATCATGTATGGTATATTGTGTAGGTCAAATTCTTTTATGTAAATCTCTTTCACTTGGGTGTTTAAATTTCAATAAAAATGTAATGATAAAAAGTGTGGCTTTTATATCTCCATCTTTCTCTAATCCATTCTGAGTTTTGGAGAACAAGTGTTTTATTGAGCATGACACCTAAAAGGGGCATTGTTTTAAAAAGGTGTTAAAACAAGAGTCACATATGTTTTGGATAATGGAAGTATTACAGAAGGCTTCCTCACACAACCTTTCTTTCCTGTAAGCTGAGGCTCATGGATCTGTTTATGTAGGCTAGCTTGAGTCTATCTGAATTCTTCAGATCAACAGATGAGAGTGTTACACCTGATTGCTAACAACAGCATGGTCCATTTCAACATTTCCCATTGTTCATTTGCCTTTCATTTCTGTGTTTGTACAGGAGATTCCTTGTGCTAGGCATGTGCTGAAGTTTCTTAGTGCTAAAATTGTGCCTAAAGTTAAACTGTAACCTATCTCTCTCAGAGCCATTCAAAAATAATAAATAAATAATAATAATAAAAAAATGCCCAGTTTCAGTGCTTGACTAATAAAAGGTGCTTTTGTGAGTCAGGAGTCAATTTGCATGTCAAGATTTCACTGTGTAGTGAACATCTGAAGAAAATGAATAATGAACTGACCCCTCTTCAATATGCAAATGAATGTATGGCCTCTGAAACAGCCTTTTTCCCTACCTCATTATTTGCTTTTGAAGTGAAGAAGAAAGATGACGTGCACCTCTGAGAACTAGGGTATTTCTTAGCAGGGAGGTTTGCTTTCATATGTGATGTGGGTTAGACCCCAACATTGGATAATATGGCACATACTATGCTATTGTACAAGTTGTGAATAATAAATATTAGAGAAAACCACACAGGGAATACCATATACTTTGGGCCAAATTCTGATTTCAGGAACATAACTGCAGCTCAGAGGAGAATTTAAACACCAAACTTATGAAATGCATTTAGCTATATCTTCAGCTGAATCACTATCATTCCTCACAAGTATGAGAGGATAAGTTGGTTTGCACCAGCTGAGAGTAAAAATTGTGTTTGTTGTTGTTGTTGTTCCAGAATATTTTTTTTTCCAGGATTTTTTTCAACCAGTTTGTACCTATACAGTTAACACAGAACTGAAGAAGGGGTGGAGGGAATACAGCTTAGTAAGAATCAATGGTTCTGATCCTTAAATTACTTGGAGATTTATTTATTTTCCTGTTCTTAACAAAAAGTTAGAGTAGGAAAAAAAGGAGCAAAAATATGAAAACAAACTGAATCTAAAGAAAATTCTTTAGTGAGATTTACTCAACAGTTAAAAAAAAAAAAAAAAAAAAACTATCTTTGGATTTAGTCATAAAAAAAAACAACAACAACAACAAAAAAAACTGTGATAATGACATGAAACCAACAACAAAAAAGAGTTCTAAACAGCAATATTCCATTCAGTCTTTTTCCAAACAATTTCAGGCAGCACAATGAAATCCACTTTTACCTCCCTGAATTGTTTTAACTTTGACAAATCAAACTTGTTAATTATTTTATTTTATTTTATTTTATTTTTCTGATTCCCAGTCACTGGCAGTAGGATTGACCTAGTCATTAAGAATGAGGAAGGGGAAGAAATAATTTTCAGTTCAATTAATGTTCCAAAAACTGTACTGAAACCTGGTCAGATTAAAAAGAATAAGCTGAGAAAGAATAAGCTATAACTTTTTTTCTTCCTAACCATCCTCGCTCTTAGAGACAAATTATTTCAGCTTGTTCTTTAAGTTGTTCTCCCATATGTGATACTGTTTATATTTATGGCACAAAATATAGCACCAGTGCATGGTATACACTGATACACTGGTGTTGTCAGTGATATCACTATATTGGATAACATTGGTGACATTAATCTTTTTGAAACTCTTTCAATAGGTTTATGAGAGTTCACTGCCTTAGTCAATAAAAAGGATTCAATGACATTTTGAATTTTGAAATATAAAGAAATCTATTTCCTTTTGTCATTTAGTAACTTGTCAGGAATTACATAAGTGCACTTCCACATGCATTATGTAGTTTTACATATTTTTTAATTTGCTAACATATAATCACCTGATAAATGCTCTTGATAATATCTCAGCATGTTATCTAATGGAGATCAACTCCCTTCACTTTCTCCTGCAGCCTGGAAGTCCCATCTGGAACAAATCGAGAAGTTATATTCCTCACTAAATAGTCCTACCAACAATTCTGAATGTTTTCTGTTCAAGAAAAACATTTATTCCTCCTCACTAAAGAAATTTCTTTCATCTACAAGAAGGGCCGGAGGGCAGACCCAGGAAACTACAGGCCTGTCAGTTTGACCTCAGTGCCAGGGAAGCTCATGGAGCAGATTATCTTGAGAGTCATCATGCAGCACTTGCAGGGCAAGCAGGTGGTCAGGCCCAGTCTGCATGGGTTTATGAAAGGCAGGTCCTGCTTGACAAAACTGATGTCCTTCTATGACAAAGTGATGTGCTTCATTGATGAGGGAAAGACTGTGGACATGGTCTACCTTGACTTCAGCAAGGCTTTTGACACTGTATCCCACAGCATTCTCCTCAAGAAACTGGCTGCTCTTGGCTTGGACTGGCGCACGCTTCATTGGGTTAGAAACTGGCTGAATAGCCGGGCCCAAAGAGTCGTGGTGAATGGAGTCAAATCCAGTTTGAGGCTGGTCACTAGTGGTGTTCTCCAGGGCTTGGTGCTGGGGCCAGTCCTCTTTAATATCTTCATCGATTATCTGGATGAGAGCATTGAGTGCACCCTCAGTAAGTTTGCATATGACACCAAGTTAGGTGCGTGTGTCAATCTGCTTGAGGGTAGGAAAGCTCTGCAGGAGGATCTGGATAGGCTGCACCGATGGGCTGAGGTCAACTGCATGAAGTTCAACAAGGCCAAGTGCCGGGTCCTCCACCTGGGATGCAATAACCCCAAGCAGAGCTAGAGGCTGGGAGATGAGTGGTTGGAAAGCTGCCAGGCAGAGAAGGACCTGGGAGTGATGGTGGATAGTCGGCTGAATATGAGCCAGCAGTGTGCTCAGGTGGCCAAGAAGGCCAACGGAATCCTGGCTTGTATCAGAAACAGTGTGGCCAGCAGGGCTAGGGAGGTGATCGTCCCCCTGTACTTGGCTCTGGTGAGGCCGCACCTCGAGTACTGTGTTCAGTTTTGGGCCCCTCGCTACAAGAAGGACATCGAGGTGCTTGAGCGAGTCCAGGTAAGGGTGACAAAGCTGGTGAGGGGTCCGGAGAACAAGTCCTAGGAGGAGCAGCTGAGGGAGCTGGGGTTGTTCAGCTTGGAGAAAAGGAGGCTCAGGGGCGACATTATCGCTCTCTACAGATACCTTAAAGGAGGCTGTAGCGAGGTGGGGGTTGGTCTGTTCTCCCACGTGCCTGGTGACAGGACGAGGGGGAATGGGCTTAAGTTGCACCATGGGAGTTTTAGGTTTGATTTTAGGAAGAACTTCTTTACCGCAAGGGTTGTTAGACACTGGAACAGGCTGCCCAGGGAAGTGGTGGAGTCACCATCCCTGGAGGTCTTCTAAAGACGTTTAGATGTAGAGCTTAGGGATATGGTTTAGTGTGGACTGTTAGTGTTAGGTCAGAGGTTGGACTCGATGATCTTGAGGTCTCTTCCAACCTAGAAATTCTGTGATTCTGTGATTCTGTAAAACAGATATAAGTAACTCCAAGTCTAGACTTTAGATGAAATCTCCTAGGTGGATAGAGATCTGAAAGCTGGCAGGAACATAGACTGTAGTCTTCCTGCTAATGAGAAGATGAAGACTTGCACAAATGGGTCCTTTTCATCTTAACATATGAACAGCTTTGAGTCCTTTCTACCATATTTCTATGTTTTTATAAAATAACCAATACATTATAAAACCTGATTCGGATAATTCTGCATTATGCACACAGTTTCTGTCACTTATTCTATAGTATGGAACAGGAAAGATACTACCTTTCCAAGTCACCTAAAAGTGGTGTAACTTCTAAGATCCCAGTTTTACAAATATTCACCCATCAGTTTATCTTTATGGTCTGAGAACAACTTCAGTGGTTTCTCTGGAGTTGCCTGCTGAGCCCTAGAGTTAACATGTGTGCAAGTTTATGTGGGATGACAGTCTAACGAAACAAAAATCTTCCTGTTAGTGCAGCAACATATTATCTACTGTGAATGAGCTCAGGGCTTGGCATGGGATTTGCGGTGGTAATATTGTAAAGCACAATCACATACACAGTACGATACATAGAGAAAGCATGTCTAGATCATTGTTTTAGACTACAAAAATTAGCCTGATCACACAGAATCCTAAGAATACTGACAAACCCCTCCATGTTTAAAACACATAATTTCTTCTGGTATTAAAATTGAATGGTGACAAGTTATGTGTATGCTTCTACACACTTGGATTGCATTTGTGAAATCAGTAATTTTTAGTAACATAACATCGTGGAAACCTGCTGTGATAGCGGACCATATGTCCTCGGATTCTGTAAAATCCTCATTTTTTATTAAATTTAACACAAGCCTTGGTAACTTTTGTGTATGAGTGTTCTGAAGGCAAATTACTGAATACCCCTGCTGAAAAAGATTACCCATGTCCTAGGTGCACAGTACTAATATTTAACTGAAATATATAAGAAATTTAATTTCTTTCTTCCTGTCTTTTTTTTCTTTCTTTCTTTTTCTCCTCCTCCCCCCCCCCCCCCCCCCCCCCCCATTTAATTTTAAAACACCAGGCAATACAGTAAAAAAATGTAAAGTAACAGAATAGGTCTCTGTAAAATTGGCTTGACTGCATTTAAATGTTTTGGGTTTTATTTTTCCCTTTTAACTGCAATTAGTGTTAATGAGAGTAATGCACAAGTATTAAGACTGAAATCCTGCTCTGCTGATGAAGAGCTCTTTCAAGGCTGCTATGCACATATCAGTGACTTCAACTATATTCAGAAAAGGCACTTACAGAACACCAAAAACTTATGGAGAGGAGAAACACGTTGTTAAGACTGATAAACAACAGAAATGATGGAAAGAGAATAGCTTCCTTTTGTGCATATTACAGATACTTTAAAAAAAATTGCTTTTAAAATTTGTATTGATGTCAGTTGCTTATAATGAAGCAAAATGTAAAACTGGACTTGGTAATTGCTCTTCATTGCTTCAAATTAGTATTGATTTCCATTAAATCTTAGTGATAATTATTGACTGATAGTAAATAGCCCCATGATTTACAATCTCAGCACAGTTTGCATGGCAAACATCTTCAAGAGTATTTCCCCACAGCTACTTTTTATATTAGCTACTTTTATATCAACATCCTTGTGAATATGAATAAAAATAAAAGATTTTCTGTAATCTCACTGATGCTGATTTGATAGGAGAGTGTTACCACCTGAGGGATACACAGAACTTAGAATTTAAATAGAAGCAAATAAAATGAAACGTTAGTAGTAATTAGTTTCCTATGGACCTGCCTCTAAATGACTATCCATACTTCTTTTAATTATTCCACCCCAATATGTTCACTTTTCTGGTCTCTGTGCCAAGCCAGTAAAGTACAGTTGGCTCTTTTCCTTTTTTTTTTCTTTTTTTTTTTTTTTTTCTTTTCCCCAGGGACTGACAGTGCAATACAAAACCCTTACAAGTGTAAAGCCAAAGCTGACTGTGTACCATACCATATAACCACAGAACAGCCTGGGTTGGAAGTGGTCTTAAAGATCATTTATTTCCAACCCCCCTGCAGGAGTGCAACCCACTAGATCAGGTTGCCCGGGGCCTCCTCCAACTTAGTCTTGAACATCTCCGGTCTCTCTGGGCAACCTGTTCCGTTGCCACAACACCCTCTGAATGGATCAGTTCCTCCTAACATCTAATCTAAACTTCCCCTCTTTTAGTTTAAAGCCATTCCCCCTCGTCTTGTCATTGCCTGAGCAAAAAAGATGCTCTCCATCTTTTTTATATGCCCCCTTTAAGTATTGAAAAGCTTCAGTAAGGTCCCCCTGAGACTTCTCTTCTTCAGGAACATCCCTGGCTCTCTCAACCTGTCTTCACAGGAGAGGTGCTCCAGCCTTCTGATCAACTTCATAGTCCTCCTCTGGCCCTCTTCTAACAGATCAATATCCTTCTTATGCCGGTGTCCCCAAACCTAGATGCAATACTCATCCAGGACAAGGGCAGAGTAGAGGGAGACAGTCAACTCCTTCCCTTAACCAAATGGCCACTCCTCTTTTCATGCAGCCCAGGGCTGTTAGCATGCACTGCTGGCTTATGTCAAGATTTTTGTCCACTAGCACCCCCAAGTTCTTCTCTGCAGGACTGCTCTCAGTGAGTTTCCCTCGTCTGTACTCATGCCTGGGATTGCTCTGACCCAGGTGCAGTACCTTGCACTTGGACTTGTTGAACAACAAGTTGAACTACTTGTTGAACTACAGGCTGGGAGATGAGTGGTTGGAGAGCTGCCAGGCAGAGAAGGACCTGGGAGTGATGGTGGATAGTCAGCTGAATATGAGCCAGCAGTGTGCTCAGGTGGCCAAGAAGGCCAACGGAATCCTGGCTTGTATCAGAAACAGTGTGGCCAGCAGGGCTAGGGAGGTGATCGTCCCCCTGTACTCGGCTCTGGTGAGGCCGCACCTCGAGTACTGTGTTCAGTTTTGGGCCCCTCGCTACAAGAAGGACATCGAGGTGCTTGAGCGAGTCCAGGTAAGGGTGACAAAGCTGGTGAGGGGTCCGGAGAACAAGTCCTAGGAGGAGCAGCTGAGGGAGCTGGGGTTGTTCAGCTTGGAGAAAAGGAGGCTCAGGGGCGACATTATCGCTCTCTACAGGTACAATAAAGGAGGCTGTAGCGAGGTGGGGGTTGGTCTGTTCTCCCATGTGCCTGGTGACAGGATGAGGGGGAATGGGCTTAAGTTGCACCAGGGGAGTTTTAGGTTTGATCTTAGGAAGAACTTCTTTACCGCAAGGGTTGTTAGACACTGGAACAGGCTGCCCAGGGAAGTGGTGGAGTCACCATCCCTGGAGGTCTTTAAAAGACATTTAGATGTAGAGCTTAGGGATATGGTTTAGTGGGGATTGTTAGCGTTAGTTAGAGGTTGGACTGGATGATCTTGAGGTCTTTTCCAACCTAGAATTTCTGTGATTCTGTTTTTCTGTGAACCCCATTAGGTTCATGTTGGCCCACTTATCTAGCTTGTCCAGGTCCCTTTGGATGGTCCACCCATAAGTTCTATAGCTCTCCACAATTTGGAGATCAGGATGTCTTGTGGGACCATGTCAAAGGCCTTATGGAAGTCTAGGTCATTGGTCAGTCTTCCCTGCTCACCTGATGTAGTCACTCCATCACAGAAGGCCACCATGCTGGTCAGGCATGATTTGCCCTTGGTGAAGCCATGCTGGGTGTCTCGGATCACCTCCTTGTCTTGCATGTGCGTTCATGTTGCTTCCAGGAGGATCTGTTCCATGATCTTGCCAGGCACAGAGGTGAGGCTCAACAGTCTGCAGTCCCCCAGGCTCTCCTTTCTACCCTTTTGAAAAATTGTGGTGGTTTCATCCAGATGGGCAGCTGGGATCCACCACAGCTGCTCTCACTCCTCCTCTTCAAAGGGAAAGGCAGAGATAATTTAATGAAAAGGGTTCAAGGGCTGAGATAAGAACATGGAAATCGCTCAACAGTAATGATGATGGGTAAGACAGACTCAGCATAAGGAGATGAGAGAAATTTATTGTCTATTATTAACAAGCTAGAGAAGTGATAAACAAAGAAAAACTAAAAACACCTTCCCAATCCACTGTCTTCCATGTCTCCAACCACCCTGAGCAGCGCAGGAGAACGGGGAATGGGGGTTGCAGTCTGTGGCACTTCACCTCCACTGCTCCTTCACAGTCACTCTCTGCCCTGTGAGAATAGAAAGGAAAGGGAAGGGAAGGGAAGGGAAGGGAAGGGAAGGGAAGGGAAGGGAAGGGAAGGGAAGGGAAGGGAAGGGAAGGGAAGGGAAGGGAAGGGAAGGGAAGGGAAGGGAAGGGAAGGGAAGGGAAGGGAAGGGAAGGGAAGGGAAGGGAAGGGAAGGGAAGGGAAGGGAAGGGAAGGGAAGGGAAGGGAAGGGAAGGGAACCCTCCCACTGGATGCCGTCCTTCCCAAACTGAGCCTGCAGGGGCTGCCCACAAGCAGTCGTTCTTCAAGAACTGCTCCAACATGGCTCCATACCACGGGGTCCATCCATCAGGAGCAAACTGCTCCAGCATGGGTCCCCCATGGGTGACAGCTCCCCCCAGGCCCCTTGCTCCTGCGTGGGCTCCTCTCCACGGGCTGCTGGTCCGGCCCAGGGCCTGCTCCTGCAGGGGGTCTCCATGGGCCGCAGCTTCCTCCAGGCCACATCCACCTGCTCCACCGGGGGCTCCTCCACAGGCTGCAGCGTGGAGATCTGCTCCATGTGGGGCCCATGGGCTGCAGGGGGACAGACTGCTCCACCAGGGGCCTCTCCACAGGCTGCTGGAAAACTTCCGCTTTGCCATCTGGAATACCTCCTCCCCTTCCTTCTTCACTGACTTTGGTTTCTGCAGGACAGGTTCTCACTCAGTCTCCCAACTGCTGTTGTGCAGCAGTTTTTGTTGTTGTTGTTGTTGTCACACAGAGGCCTGTGTGACTTTTCTAGCAGATATCCATGTGGCTGATGTTCCCCATCAGGATGAGAGCATGTGAGCATGACGTTTCTTGTAGTTGAAGCAGTAAGGCCTAATCAGCAGGTTCCCCTTGATCAGGCAGCCTGTAGTAAACCCCAAACACAAGGTACTTTTGTTGGTGTGGTCCTTTTTTTTTAACTGCAAGCTCTCGACCTGTCCATGGCTGTTTCTCAGAGGTATCTCTTTGTAATCACTTCCTTCCCTAACACAAACGGCAACATCCCCTCCCCTCCTTTCCTGCCTATCTCTTCTGAAGACCTTGTAGTCCTCTATTCCAGTGTTGTCTACTTCTTTTTGGAGTCCCAGTCACTAAGGGGACAGAGAACACTACTCGCACTCCTGATCCCTTTAACATCTTTCTGAGGGACATAAAGTCCTTTTTGACATTTCTGAGTCTCCTTGTTGCAGCCTTGTTTGATCCTACGTAAAGAAGCAGGAAAGGGTGCTAGTCTTTGAGACCCACCGGGCTTGGTAGACTCTTCATAATATCGCCAATGTGGGTCCCAGGCAGGCAGCAAACCTCTCTGGAGAGAGTATCTGGACAGGAAGTGGGTGACTTAGTGACTGTCAAAGAGGAGTCTCCAGTTACTAACACCCTTACTGTCTTTTTTTGTGACACTTGTTCTGATGAAGGTGGTAGACTGAGCCAACTTTGTATGGTTGGCCTTTCTGAGGTTTTTGCTAGTTCTCTTGGAGTCTCTTCTCTCCTGTCCTAGACTATCACGTGTTGCCCATGAGCACTTCAGGGGTGTGATATATGGAGTGGTAATTTGTGTCAAGAAGATGGTTGATATTAATAAAGAAGGGAGTGTGGCCATGGGGGTCGGCAGGTCCTGTGGTTGATGATAACATCAGACTCTTAACGATGAGGCCATTAGGACTGTAAAAGAGTTTACTGGGAACAAAGAAGGGTGATTCAGGAGACCCCATGCCATCTCCAGTTGCTTGTTCTCCAGCCATTAAGACATGGAAGTTTCTGGGTGTTTGCTGTTACTGTTATATGCAAAGTTGTTTGACCAATGAAAAGTTGTTTTTAAAAAGGACTGCTGTGAGGTAAAGGGTATAAGAGGGGAGCCTGTCCTCAAGATGAAAAAGACAACACAATATAATGAAGTTATGTCATCAATAAAGAAGTAGAAAGAAGGAATGAAAAGGAACAGGCAAGCAGGATGGAGACCAGGACGGGAACAGGCACATTGATTGCCTCATGAAGATAGGTTCGGCCAAACTCAGCAAACCGCTCGAAGAAGCTCATACTGAAAGTCACTGGAAATAGGCGCACCAGTGCTGGGAAGAAGCTCAAGCTGAGAGAAGCGGACCCATGCACACAACTGCCCCTTGCTGGTAAGCAGTTGCACATTATGGGGAATCGTATGTCCTTAGAAACAAAGTCTGTACTGGTAACCTTACAGCTTATTCTCCTTATTAACAATCAGACAGTTTATGCTCCTGAAATATGGGACCAAATTGAGGTCAAGGTGTGGGACTCTGCAACTAAAAATGGCAAGGTTGTGGTGGGATTGCTCAGCACCTGGCGAGCAATCTCTGAGGCCTTAAAGAGCCATGTGTGGGACCACAGTCAGAAACATGTCGTTTGCCAGACAGTGAGGGAACTGCAGGCTCATTGACTGATCTGACTGCTATGCCATCGGCCCCTCTGCCACAACAGCCATCGAAGGCTGTTGCTCTTTCGCCCCCTGGTGATGTGGACGTGCCTTTTGACCCAGGCCCCCTATTGGCCTTGAAAACGAGATGGATGTTTTTCTTCGATCCATGAAGAAGAGGATACATAAGGCCTTAAGGCTGAGTTGCTTAACAACTTAAAGCGAGACATATTGTTCCCATGACTAGCCCTGGAATTCTCTGGTGTTTGTAACCAAGAAAAGGAATAGAAAATGGATACTGTTACAAGTCATGGAAGATATGGGAGCACTTCAGCCAAGCCAACTATGTTCCCCCAGTCATGGACATTGATAGTAATAGACTTAAAGGATTGTTTGTTGCCTTTTCTGATTGTACATATGTATAGGCATACATATGTATGGGTGTACTCGGGTTTAGTATGTAAAAGCAATGTTCTGTGTATTTAGAATGTTCAATGTTTGTGTGTGTGTGTTGGTAGAGCATAGATTCCCCGTGCACCCAGCACTGTTTACTTGTCTTTCATAAATATTACTAAATTGAGATTGAGACTTCATTTATAACAGGGGCAAGGGTGGGACTAATCCTCCGGCTCTGAGCAGAGACAAGGGTCCACTCTCCCTTGTTCTGTGAGTCTTTCACGTGTTTTTTTTTTCAGGGCTGCAAGCTTGTTTACCTTCCCCTTGCTAGGACTTAAGGCAGGGATGTTACTCGGAGCATGTCAGTGCATAATACCATTTGTCAATCTCCCACTCAGAATCCTGGATGCTACATTGCCTGGTGAGTTCCTCTTGTAACAGAGTCACCTATTTGAAAAGCTCATCAATTTGCACACACTTACATCCATGACACCCACCTCTGCCTTCAGGACTTATGGGGATTTCCAGAAGATGGAGTTCTCCAAAACTGAGAGTCTGGGCAGCTCTTTCTATCCTTGAGAGGTCTGTTTAGTTATAGGTATCTGCCTTGGGGAGGTAGTGGCCCCTTCATCTGGGTTTCAGCCTCAGACCAACAGGCTCTGCAGATGGACACCATTTCTGTGAGTATAAGAGTAGAAGACCCTTCCTCTGCTACTTCCAGAATGCACAATGACCTACCTTCCACCCTCCCTGCTCACCCGGCCTGTGCAAGCTGCATCACAAACTGCCACACTGCACCCTGACTGTCCGTTCTGTTCATTGCACTCCCTAGGGACTGCCTTCAAATGAGGGAGCCTTCAAATGAGGGAGGCGCCTGCTCCTGGCTCTGCCCAAGCCTCATCAGCTGCTCTTGCAAGGGCTGCTGTCCCCTGGCGACTCCTTTGGCTGCCTTGAATAGCCTCAATACAGAAAAATCCCTGCATGCTGCAATCCCCAGATCTGCTCTAGAATGCATCTGTCCCAGAACCAATCATGTTGGCAAGTAGCTTGCATGCTTTTTCTGATGGACTACCCAGCAGGACAAACAGATCAAATGACTACTCTAAACCATGGTCTTCTCCTCAATGAAAGTTCTTGTTTTGTTTTGTTTTAGGCTTCCCAGGAAAGTGGTTGAGTCACCATCCCTGGAGGTCTTTAAAAAGATATTTAGATTTAGAGCTCAGTGATATGGTTTAGTGGAGGACTTGTTAGTGTTAGGTCAGAGGTTGGACTCAGTGATCTTGGAAGTCTCTTCCAAGGTAGATGATTCTGTGATTCTGTTTTGTTTGTTTGTTCATTTGTTTCTCTATACAGGTATTGGTATAAGAAGTACATACAGCCCGTACATGAAATAGAAGAGTCAGACCTCCCTCTCCTAAATTTGGCTGAAATAAATATCTGAGGGAAACAAAAACAAACAGGTGAATAGACAAAAAGGAATTACAATCCAGTTGCAATCGATTTTCTGAAATTATGCTGGGGGGGAGGGGGGAAGGGGGAGGAAGGGAGGAGGCAAGGGGTAGAGGGAAGGGGGTATGGTGTGGGTGGGTGGGAGGAAGGAATTTAAAGAACTGATGTCCCAACCTGGGATTCTGAGAGGAAAGTCAGGGGAGTTGCTGACATGAACTGTATTACTTTTAGCCACCTAAGTCTGCTGCTTAATTTGCTTTGGGAAATTCAGGGATGTATGAGCCCAAGGCCCCTATCTTAAGCAAAGTATTAAGCGCCATTTCCCCAAAATCTACTATACATTATTTACAGGTGTATTTATTATTTTAAAATAAACAAATAGAAACTGAAGTCTATAAGCTCTGTTGAAACACAATGCATTGTAAATATAGATATAAAAGGAAAGGTACAAAAACTAGGAGTTCATTAAACAGTATTTAGCAAACATATTTCATATTACGCACTCTGGAAAATGAACTGTATTCAGCTAAAGATGTTAAAAGGGGAAAATATATTAAAAATAATCAATAAAGATGTGCCACAAATTCTGGAATGAAACAAATACCTAATTTTTCTTCTGAAATTTTTATGTCTTTCCTTTTTACTTAATACAGTATCCACACCTAGGGAATGCACTTTACAATTATATGTAGCATTGTGTAAAGGATTATTTCCCTGATTAACCCTTGGAAATATTTGTGACAATTAACAAATATATACCTCTTGTTTCCCCTCTGACTCTGGAGAAGAACTGATTTACAACAGTTTTAGATCATTATCCAGGTATTCTCAATTGTATGGCATTCATAGCCCATCTGTGCTTTTGAACTCTAAATGTCAGTTTTGAGCAGCTCCCTGAAAAATGTGAATTGCAGTAATTAACTACTAAGGAATCTACAATAATGGTTTATTCTTATGTGGTTGTAGCTCTATTATTATTATTATTATTAAATACTACACATTTTACATAAAAGATTAATTTTCTTCATTCTATTTGACACAGTTAAACAGTGTTTTCTCTCATGAGATAACTTTTTTTTTTTTTTCCCCAGAAATTCCCTGTTTAATTCGTCTTTAATTATTGCACAATTATTTTGTAATTAATTTGATTTGCATTCACATATTGAATAGCTGGAAATATTCCATATATTTTAGGTGAAATTTTTTAAAATTAATTGTGAAGAGTAGTGTTAAAGCAGTTCACATAGAGTTACGGTGCACTCCACATCATTTAGAATTATTATTATTTTTGTTTAAGTTGTAAGATTACTTTTAGAGAGGTTCTTTACTCTGAATCCTCTGAAACTGTTAAACAGTCTCTGCAAGCAGTAATTTAAACACAGTTGTTTACTTTTTGCTTGCTGAAATTTTGGGGCCATTGTGTTCATCTCCTCTCTTTATGCTAGCACTAATACAGATTCATAGGATGGGCAGATCTGCATGGAGACAGCAACATCAATCACATCTCATGCCTCAGCATTTCAGCCACTCAAACTTTCAAAAATTTTCTCTAGAACAAAACTATATGGATATATTCTGGCTCTGTTTTGATTATCTACCCATTCCTGTACCCCTGCAATCTCTTCCTTCTGAAATAATAGAAATGAAGCAATGGCTGGGGCAGATAAGGGACATGATGAAAAACACTTTTCTAAATGCTTTGGTGGCAGCTGGTACTGACAGCTCAGAGACTGGCAGACCACAAGATCTGAGGTCAGGAGGGTAAATGTCCTCCCCGTCAGATTGCAGTGAGAGTCAGAATGGTGTTCCTTTCAGTTCAGGATATTATGTTTTTTTCTTGGTGAGAATATCTAGTTGTATGTTCCCCAGGCAATTTCCAACTGAAGGAAGACATTTCTAAAACTGGCAACCAGCTTTATGTCTTCTGTGATCAGCCTGAAAATATATGTTAGTTGCCTGGCAGTGCTTTAGATTAAATACAGTAGATCAGACTTTGAAGTGAACAAAGGATGCTTCATTAAAATTTAGTGTTTGCAGTAGACAGGAGACATTACTTTACACTACTCAAGACATTTCAGGTAAAAGAGAAGAGTTTCCTTCATTTCTTTTCTCCTTTCTTTTCTTCAGTATTCAACATGAACAGGAAAAAAAAATGTAGGAAATTCCTATTTAGAATCTCCTCAGACATTGTCATCTAACTCAATGGAAAGGAACAGAGTCAGAAATTTTATCTAGTTGGTCTTCCATAGTAATTTTACCTTTCAAAAGTTTCTGCAAAATGTACCAGAATAAAAAACTTTTAGTAAAATTAATTTAGGCTGTAAATTTTAAATTGTAAATTTATTTATTTATTTTCCTGGGAGGAAAAAATTTATAATCCCTCCACATAGTAAACTTAATAGGAAGTAAAACATCAACTACAACTTCGAGTCTATTAATGAAAGTACAAAAGTAATGGCTTGACAAATAAGAAGAGGTGCAATTTTTAAGTAAGATCTGGTGTCAGAAATACTGAAATTGTATCTGCCAGGATGGAAAAGGAGAAATGGGGACACACTAAAGTATTGATTCTACTAACAAATTATATACAGCTTCTGATGAGACACAGAAAAGGTTGCAACTACAAATACACACTCAAAGAAATATGTGAGCCACATCCAGGGAAATAAATAAAGCCCTTTCAATGGGCATTCACTATCAGTTTTATCTCATTTTATTTGGTCATTATTCTTCTGCAATGTGTATAAGAAAAAAAGGAAGAGTTTGCTTCGTACAGAGGTTACAAAGATGTAGTGAGGGTTCCTGAAAATGAATGTTTGTGGTTGTAGACATGCAGCCTACTTCTCCCCCACCCTACTCCCCCATCATTTGGTATATAGGGAGGTGTAGATACAAATTAGTTTAGGTTTGCCATAAGAGGAACACAAGGTAGTCATTAAGATCTTTGAATGGGAAAGAGGACAGGTAGTTCTCACAAAAAGCAGAAACAATGAAACAACATGAAAATGAAACAACTTGAGATCTGAATTGGTCTCCTCAGCCGCACTGGCAGTTTGCTGTAAAACAAAACAAAACCCTAAACATGCAAAAGCTCTTTACCAGTAAACAAGTGAGTTTGGAATCATGAAGAGCTTGCAGCTTCAACACACAAGCAGGTGTGACATCTTATTCCATAAGTGGCTTTGTTGGTCTGAAATAGGAGAGCAAATAATGTGTAAGAATAGCATAACTGTCCCTTAGGAATATGTCTCAATCCAGATGTAAATTCTATGGAAATTGTAAATTGAAGTCAGTGGGGTTACAGTTAAGGGAAGAAATTAAAGCAGTATTTCTGTTTTTTTTGTTGTTGTGTGTGTTTTTTGTTTGTTTGTTTGTTTTTTGTTTTTTGTTTTTTTTTTTCAGGACAACGATGAAATAATTCTATTGCAGTAGAGGTAGATTTGCTCATTATTTAATAGCTTTTTCTAAAAATTGTGTGTATATTTTCATTGGCTAAGCTTAACATACATAAATAGTCTTTCTCTATTTGTTATAAATGTTGATTTAATATAGTGCATTTGCTTTGACACTACATTTTCAATAAACCTCACTTCAATGCTGAGAATACTGAATGGATTGAAAGAATTAGCATATCTATTTGAAGTAGTATTTATGGAGAAGGAAAAAGCCTGAATATTTGATTTTCAATAAAACTTCTGGTAAAATTAGAATTTGTATAAACTGATTACTGGCTTTTTGAAAATAAGAGAAACCAATTTAAAAATATGAAATTGAAGCATAAACTGGAGCAGGGGAGAGTAAACTAGCAAGAAAATAGTGGTCATTATATTATATATTATCAACAGACTCCCATAAATAGAATCCTAGTATCTAAAATTAAACACACCATATACAGGGGGATGAAGAAGTATCATTGGTTTATTCTGGGTTGGTTGGTATATCCAAGTCAGAGGCATGTATTTTCAATCTCCTATTCTCTTTGTTGACTGCCTATTTTATTTTCTTGTCTTAATGCAATTTTTATTTGTGACCAGTATTTTCAAATGAGATTTACTGTTCACTCGTCATTACATTGACATTGGGGAACACAAACATTTTGTGTGAAAATAAAAAATACAAAATGAACTATTACCATTTTGAAAATCATTTTGTAGGAAACTTGTAAGAGTTCTATGGCTGTAGAAAATACATGTAGATCCTGCTGAAGGAGTTGCCAATTCTTGATTATAACAACTGCTGAGTCAGCTGTGTATTTAAACAATCATATGAAATAAAGTATACAAAATAAAGTAAACACAAATATAGTATTCTATCACTGCTGTACAGGACAAAATACAGCACACCACATGCATTTTAGATTTTACTTTGAATTCTTATTTTGAATTACTTTGAATAGTGGAGGATTTGTTAGTGTTAGGTCAGAGGTTGGACTCGATGATCCTGAGGTCTCTTCCAACCTAGACGATTCTGTGATTCTGTAATTCAGGTATGGGAAAAAACATAAGATTTTAAAATGTATGCATATTTACACCAGAATACATATACAGCATAGTCAAATCTAAACTGAGGTAACCAACAATCTCTCATTTCATGTTTCACCTGTTGCTTCAGTGTTACAAATTTATAAATAAACAAGCCAGGTACTACGTGAAGAGATCTTTCTTCAGTTTTGCACTAGAGTTTCATTAAGACGGAAGCCAAGGCAATCAGCTCCAGGGCAGACATGTTCTGCAGGGAAGTGGGGGATCGAGACGGGCAGGGCTTTTTTTTTTTTTTTTTGGCATCGAGGCCACTCGAAGCAGTCAAGTGAGCCACCAGGGCCTGGCAGCCCTCACGAGGGAGGATGACGAGGCAGCAGAGCTCAAGGAGATGGAGAAGTTGAGGGCCATCAGGGAGTGTGAGCAGGAGATAGACTGGTGGAGCAACACCCTGTGAGGCCTGAAGGAAAGGCAACAGGGTGAGACAGTGGTGGACCCTCTGCCTTGTTGAGCAGAGAGAGGGGACATAGGAGATGAGGGCAACAGAGGGCCCTATTTGTAGGCGTTATCCTACCCATAGGGAAGTCTGCTGCCTCCTTGGGGCCAGGGTCAGGGGCGTTGCCAGAAACCTTCCCCAGCTGGTTCACCCCTCTTATTGTTATCCCCTTTTGACAGTCCAGGCTGGCAGTGATGATTTTACAGAAAGAAGCCTGAAGGCTATCAAACAGTGCTTTAGGGTACTGGGATTATTAGTAGATGGAGCAGGAGTTCAGGTAGTGATTTCCTCCATCCCTACAGTGGCAGGGAGAGGTACAGAGAGACCATGGAAAGCACACCTGAAAGCACGTGCTCAGAGGTTTGTGCCAACACAGATTTTTTATTTTTATTTTTTGTTATTTTTTTTCTTTCACCATGGGGTGCTTTACTTGGCACCTGGCCTGATAGCCACAGATGGGTTCCACCAGTCTCTAAAGGAAGAAAGGATCCTAGCCCAGGAGCTGGCAGGGCTCGCTGAGAGGGCTTTAAACTCGGTAAGAAGGGGGGTGGGCAGAGTGCTCTCCCTGTGGCTCTCTATATTAGAGAGTGTTTTGATGAGGTGGAACTTGAGGCTGGGAATGATAAGGTTGTAGTCCCTATGGGTTAGGATCGGTGGGAAGGCCAACAGGACAAGCATCCTGGTGGAGGTCTGGAGACTGCCAAGCCAGGATGAGGAGACAGATGAGGAGTTCTAGAGGCAGCTGGAAGAAGCTGTGAAATCATCAGCACTTGTTCTTGTTGGGGGCTTTAACTTCCCAGACATATCCTGGAAATGAAATACAGCTCAGAGAAAGCAGTCTAGGAGGTTTCTGGAGAGCACGGAAGATAGTTCCCTGATGCGGCTGGTTAGGGAGCCTACCAGGGGAGGTGCCCCGCTGGACCTTCTGTTCACAAACAGAGAAGGACTGGTGGGAGATGTGGTGGTCGGGAGCTGTCTTGGGCAGTGAACATGAAATGGTAGAGATCTATATTCTTGGGGAAGTCAGGAGGGAGAATCAGTAAAATTTCAGTCTTGGAATTCTGGAGGGTAGTCTTTGAGCTGTTCAGGACACCGCTGGTTGTTAGAGTCCCTTGAGAGGTAGTTCTGAAGGGCAGAGGAGTCCAGGAGGGCTGGGCAGTCCTCAAGAAAGAAATTTAATGGCTGAGGAGCAGTCTGTCCCCACGTGCCCAAAGATGAGCTGGCACGGAAGAAGACCAGCCTGGCTGAACAGAGAGTTGTGGCTAGAGCTTAAGGAAAAAAAATAAAATAAAAAAAAAAAAGAGGGTTTATGACATTTGGAAAGGAGGGCAGATCACTAAGAAGGATTATAAGGATGTTGTAAGGCAGTGCAGGGACAAAATTATGAAGGCCAAAGCTCATCTGGAGCTCAGTCTGGCTACTGCAGTTAAAGATAACAGAAAATGTATTTATAAATACATTAAGACAAAATGGAGGACTAAGGAGAATCTCCAGCCTTTACTGGATGCGGGGGGAAACTTAGTGATGAGCGATGAGGAAAAGGCTGAGGTGCTTAATGACTTCTTTGCCTCAGTTATTAGTGGCAAGAGCAGTTGTTCTCTGGATACCCAGCACCCTGAGCTGGTGGAAGGGGATGGGGAGCAGAATGTGGCCCTCATAATCCATGAGGAAATGGTTGGCGACCTGCTACGGCACTTGGATGTACGCAGGTCGATTGGACTGGATGTGATCCACCTGAGGGTACTGAGAGAACTGTCCGTAGAGCTGGTCAAGCTGCTTTTCATCATTTATCAGCAGTCCTGGCTATCAGAGGAGGTCCCAGTTGACCGGCAGCTAGCAAATGCGACGCCCATCTACAAGAAGGGCTGGAGGGTAGACCTAGGAAGCTATAGGCTGGTTAGTTTGATCTCAGTGCCAGGGAAGCTCATGGAGCAGATTATCTTGAGTGTCATCATGTGGCACTCGCAGGGTACCAGGTAACCAGGCCCAGCCAGCATGGGTTTATGAAAGGCAGGTCCTGCTTGACAAAACTGATGTCCTTCTATGACAAAGTGATGTGCTTCATTGATGAGCGAAAGGCTGTGGATGTGGTCTACCTTGACTTCAGTAAGGCTTTTGACACCGTCTCCCACAGCATTATCCTGAAAAAAACTGGCTGCTCTTGACTTGGACTGGCATATGCTTCATTGGATTAAAAACTGGCTGGATAGCCGGGCCCAAAGGGTCATGGTGAATGGAGTCAAGTCCAGTTGGAGGCCGGTCACAAGTGGAGTCACCCAGGGCTCAGTACTAAGGCCTGTTCTCTTTCATATCTTGATCGATGATCTGGATGAGGGGATCGAGCGCTCCCTCAGTAAGTTCGCAGACGACACCAAGTTAGGTGCGTGTGTCAATCTGCTTGAGGGTAGGAAGGCTCTGCAGGAGGATCTGGATAGGCTGCACCGATGGGCTGAGGTCAACTGCATGAAGTTCAACAAGGCCAAGTGCCGGGTCCTCCACCTGGGGCGCAACAACCCCAAGCAGATCTACAGGCTGGGAGAGGAATGGTTGGAAAGCTGACAGGCAGAGAAGGACCTGGGAGTAATGGTTGATAGTCGGCTGAATATGAGCCAGCAGTGTGCTCATGTGGCCAAGAAGGCCAATGGCATCCTGGCTTGTATCAGAAACAGTGTGGCCAGCAGAGCTAGGGAGGTGATCGTCCCCCTGTACTCGGCTCTGGTGAGGCCGCACCTCGAGTACTGTGTTCAGTTTCGGGCCCCTTGCTACAAGAAGGGCATCGGGGTGCTTGAGCGAGTCCAGAGAAGAGCAACAAAACTGGTGAGGGGTCTGGAGAACAAGTCTCACGAATAGCAGCTGAGGGAGCTGGGTTTGTTCAGCCTGTAGAAAAGGAGGCTCAGGGGTGACCTTATCGCACTCTGTAGGTACTTTAAAGGAAGCTGTAGCAAAGTGGGGATTGGTCTGTTCTCCCATGTGCCTCGTGACAGGACGAGGGGGAATGAGCTAAAGTTGCACCATGGGAGGTTCAGATTGGATGTTAGGAAGAACTTATTTACTGAAAGGGTTGTTAGGCATTGGAATGTGCTGCCCAGGGAAGTGGTGGAGTCACCATCCCTGGAGGTCTTTAAAAGACGTTTAGATGTAGAGCTTAGTGATATGGTTTAGTGGAGGACTTGTTAGTGTTAGGTCAGAGGTTGGAATCAGTGATCTTGGAGATCTCTTTCAACGTAGATGATTCTGTGGAGGGAAAAAAAAAGTCATCAAAGGAGGTAAGCAGGAACATTATAAAAGCCAAGGAGCCTGTTCCTGATGGTTTCAACAATTTTTCATCCTCAGTTTTCTCAGTTAGAGAATTAATGACATATTTCCTGTACATAAAAATTGTTTATACTACTTCAATAGAAGGCAGTTTAAAATTTCACTGTTATTCTAAGTACTCTGGTGCAGCTGGGTGCCAACCAATGCCTTTCTGTCATTAAAAAAATATACAGTGGGAATATGAAGTATTTTACAGAACAAAAAAAAAGAAAAGGTTGAGAATATACTTTTGGACAGAGAGACAGTGCAAGAGAAAAACATACCCATTAATACATATATATATATATATACACACACACACACACACACTCTTTTCAGACATGCTTAATTTATTGAAGTATGCACTGGAAATAAAGCAGCCATTTCAAGTGCAATTTTTTTTTCTGGTCGTCTTTATTTTTCAATTTTTTTCAAAGAGTTACACATTTCAATTTGAAAATAATTCACTCTGTAAATTATATTTACTCAATAAAAAAAAAAAAAGATTTTAAAATAAATAAAGGAATGAGTGAGGCTCTCTCTTCTGATATTTAATGTCCCTTCCAATCCAAGCCATTCTACAATTCTATGATAATTTTTTCCTGAAATTTCTTTCATTTCTCATAGTCCTAAATTCTGAAGACATTTGTGTGCACCAGTTTGTCACCAAATGTTTCACTTACAGAACTTTCTTCAGGAGCATCAAGAGCTAGACGAGAAACAAACAAACAAAATCAAATGTATTTTTTCTTTTTCAGAGTTTTTTTTTTTTTTTTTTTTTTTATACAGTAAACTAAATTATCTAATTTAAGATTTTAAAGCAGGTTGCCCAAACTTAGGCTGCCTGGACCATTTTCTCTTTATTGGCAAGTGATTAATCTCATTGAAAAATAGGGGAGATTAATCCTCTATACGTCCCTTCTTTTCTTCACAAAAGAAGCTCATAGTGGTCAAAATTAGTGGTCAAAATGTTAGATTCTTGTAATTATTTAATTAACCTTAAATCTCTCTTTATTTGAGACAGCTTAACTCAAAATTTTGAATTTCTGAAGTTAATAATGTTAATTGATCAGGAGATGATTATATCCTGTAATATGATTTTAATTTTTACTTGAATCAGTATTTGTCAGTACTTACTTGTCATAGAAATGTTCATTTTTTTTCTACGCAGTAGCTCAGATACATCAAAATTAAAACGTAGACTAGAAATTATAAGAGATGTATGGGCAAAAAGCATCCTGATATTTCTAAGAACTCAGCTCTGATCTCTCTCCAGAGAGAGTATGATGATGTAAATATAATGTAAAATATCATGGTGGGCCTGGCTGCGTGGTAGTACTAGAATGTCTGAATCATGAAAAACAAAGGGGTGGATTCTGAAAGGTATTATATTTGGCTTTACCTAGTGTCTTTGTGTTGGTCAGCAGAAATGAGCTGCATAATAATAAAGGACTGCAAAAGGATTAAAAACAAAACAGAGCAAAACAAAAACCAACCAAGCCTACTGATCCTGCTGGGGAGACACCTACAAAAAAAGGTTTTATTTGTTTGAGACTGATTTAAGTTTTTATTTATTTATTTGTTTGTTTATTAATTACCAGTGCTTAAGTGCTGCTTTGGATCAGGGCCTGCACATTTAGCACGTAGGCTGAGCCCATCAGGGTTGATAACTAGCTTCCATTCCAGAAGCAAGACCAGATTAAATGCAGAATGATCTTCAAAAAATGTCCAGTAAATATAGTGCTTTCTGCATATGGAAATCTTTTTTTATTATGTGGTGACACAAGCTGGGGAATTAATTGTAACCACCCCAGAACTGTAATTTTAGTTTGGTTATTGTTACTGTGTATTGACTTGGATATTTCCCAGTTCTTTGCCTCAGTTTTCCTGCCTGTAAGAACTGGAGATAAGTGAGACCTAATTAGCTGTTTGTATAGCACTGTGGAAACATGACCTCTTGCAATGCTATTAGTATGACTGCCTAAGAACTACTGTAAAAAGCAGCTTAGTGAAATCAAAAGTGGTTTTGTGTCTTGTATTTATGTGTACTTGTCCCTCTACAAGACCTGAATGGGATTATCGGCTATTCCTAGGTTAATTGGCTTCCATGGCATCTTTCTTTCTGAGTCTTGAAGGGATATACTGTCTGCAAATCCAAATCCCCAGATGCATTTTAGCAACTAATATGGTAAGTGAATCAGCTGGTTTTTATTAGTTATTCAAGCAGTCTGATGGGTTTTAGTTATCTAGAATGGTCCAAACCAAATGGCAGCTGTTTTTGCATGTTTTCTCTGCAGATGTCATTTTAATAACTAACATTAGAGCTATGTATACCTCCCACAGGCTAATGCTGGAATTCTTCAGCTTTTCAGATACCTTCTGTGCTGAAGTATCTTTGTAGAAGAATAAGAATAATAAAAAAGGTCCTACAAATCAGAACATCATTCTTCAGAGTTGTAGGAGGGTGGCAATGCTTCCCTAGTTTTGTGTGTTGGACAGAGAAAAACAGTTGTCATCACATACTTTTACTTCAGTTCACTTTCCAGCACCATTCAAAATGGTCTGATATGCATTGCATTATTTGACCAATTATAACATCCTTACAAATGTTTTCAATAGCTACAAGAACTTTTCAGTAGTGGAAAAAATATTTCAAGGGAAGTTAGACTCCTAACTGCCTTTAAATATCTAACCCTTGGTCTTATTTTCTAGCTATTCAGCCAAAATTATCTTTCCAGTATGCCAAATTATTGAGTTTCCAAGCATCAGACGGACTATGTTTATTCATTGGGGCATGAAATCACATTGTTTCTAAACCTATGAAGCTGTTACTCAAAAATAAATCTGTAAAACTTGTGATGAAAAAAATGCAAGGCATAGATTGACTATGAAAAAATTACAGGATTTAAAAAGCTGAAATCTTGGAGAAAGCAGCACTGTACACACAGATTTCCATAACGAGATTTAGTGTTTGATCACAGGATACTACAGTAAGAGTTGCATGCTTTATCACAGAATCACAGAATTTCTAGGTTGGAAGAGACCTCAAGATCACCGAGTCCAACCTCTGACCTAACACTAACAAGTCCTCTACTAAACCATATCACTAAGCTCTACATCTAAATATCTTTTAAAGACCTCCAGGGATGGTGACTCTTGAGCCCATTTCCCCTCGTCCTGTCACCAGGCACGTGGGAGAACAAACCAACCCCCACCTCGCTACAGCCTCCTTTAATGTACCTGTAGAGAGCGATAAGGTCGCCCCTGAGCCTCCTCTTCTCCAGGCTGAACAAGCCCAGCTCCCTCAGCCGCTCCTCATAAGACTCATTCTCCTTTTATTTTTTAAACTACAAAATTAATTTTAAATAAACCATTTATGAAAAGAAACAGCCATAAACTTGATAAGACTATGTGCTCTGGACTGCCAGAAGATAGTGTATAACTATTCTCAATTAAACACACAATGTTTATGTTGTCTGCTGAATTTATCAAATGATCTTTATAGAAACGGAGATGAGTTGTTCTAGTAGTTCATTTAGGGTTAGTGCTGCTCCAGAACAGTAGAGAGTCTTTCAAGTGTTGTAACCTCTACGGTTATTTTATCTTTTGTTTTCTAGTTAGCTCTTGATTTATGTTAACCTTACCACTGGAAACGTTGCTATATATCATTCAACACAAAGAGAACAGGGACTTTGGAAAATGTACACAGATCTGTGTATTCTTATCAAAGATCAAGTAGAGCAAAAGATACCCACAAGTAAGAAATTCTGGGTATTCTTTAGCTTGTGATTATAACAAACTAACATATAACCTACAAGCATAGACAGCAAGCACTCAGTGGCATTCTGGTGCTGGCAGTAAAGATAATATTGATCCTATCAGTGACTCATTGTTTGGGGAAAATGGGGAGAGGGGTATTAAGGATTGTAATTTGTCTTACTTTTCCTGTGGTTAAACTTTTTTTTTTTTTTTTTTTTTTTTTTTTTTTTTTTTGTGTGTGTGTGTGTTTTTTTTTCCCCTAAGATTATTTATAGCAAATTACAGGACAGACCAGTATAGAAAACAGAGTATGTGGATTGGATATAAAGATCCAGTGGCAGAGGGAAGTAGAGCTATCTAATGGCAAGAAGCAGAGAAAACTTTTGCAATGGAAAATGACTGCATCATACCATGAATATATGAATATGAAGGTTAAAAATACAGAGGTGCCAACACCACACATGCATAAAAGCATCTGTTAGTTATCATGTAAAGGGTATAATAACAAGGAAAATTTTCTGTCATATGAAGGGCTGACCACAGGAAAATATTGAGCTTGGTTTTTACAATGTTTTTAGAGAACAGAATGGAAAGAAAAGGGATAGAAACGATACCTCTCCTCTCCTCTCCTCTCCTCTCCTCTCCTCTCCTCTCCTCTCCTCTCCTCTCCTCTCCTCTCCTCTCCTCTCCTCTCCTCTCCTCTCCTCTCCTCTCCTCTCCTCTCCTCTCCTCTCCTCTCCTCTCCTCTCCTCTCCTCTCCTCTCCCCTCTCCCCTCTCCCCTCTCCCCTCTCCCCTCTCCCCTCTCCTCAATTCTTCAATGCAGGTGCATTTTGCTTTTTTACACTTACAACTTTAATGTATAAACACAGACTTTGAGAATAAATGTTTCTTTACCTTTCTGTCTATTTATCTGTATATATGTGCTCACCTTTCATTAAGCTGTATGTGCACTAAGCTGCTATTTGATTAATGAGTTGTATAAGATGGTACTATTTTGCTGATGATGTATAAGACATCCTATATAAGAGGATGTTATTTTACCAGGTATGCATGTACATTTAGGGATTTTTATTCTTTCATTTTCTGAAAGACGGAGAGTGAAGGTTGTCCAAATAACATCAGTAACACCACCACCTTGAAAGCCTGAGAGCAACGTGATGAACTTATACAAATGCAGAGAATCCCCTAGCTGATACTTCCAGTCTTGTTGATCATTAATTATTTTATCATGTTGCTTGGCATGTGACTCATCATATCACAACATGATGCACTGAAAATAGCTCACTGCAGTATAATATATCAAACGTAGAGCAGCACTGGAGGAAATTGATGCATCTCACCCTAATGAATTTTTTTTTCTTCTATCCATTTTGTTAATTAGTGAAGTACCCAAGATCTAATTATGAATGTATCTTTAATGTGCTTGCTTCACCCTGCACATCATGGGTGTACCATGATAATTAGCTACATACAACTAAATAGAAGTTGTTATGTCCTCTGGTGTTGCACTGCAGAATCTTTAATTCTGTGGTTGGGATATTTTAATTGCCTGATGAATTTTATTAAAAATTACTTAAATCAATTCTTCCTTCCAATTCTTAATTTAGCTTTGGAAAATCTGCTATGAATGTCATGTTATGAATTTTATCTATCACATCTTTCATACATGTTCTAAACATGTATTGGCAAGCCAGTCTTTCCTGTGTCATCTGAACTGCCACATCCTACAAAAATGAAGAAACAGTCTTCATGAACAATCATCTCTTTTAAGGAAACATGAGGGGAAAACTGTTTTGTTCCTTTGATATATAGAAACTATGGACTAGAGGTCAGTTCTGGGGTGCTTTGGAAGTCTAGTAGCACTGTCAGTAGGTAGTGCATGTTACATCAGACAGCTGAGTACCAAAGCAAAGGTTGTTTTGGTTGCAAAGCCTATATGATTTTCTGTACTCCTTGTATTAGCTCATGTTACATCAGACAGCTGAGTACCAAAGCAAAGGTTGTTTTGGTTGCAAAGCCTATATGATTTTCTGTACTCCTTGTATTAGCTCATGTTACATCAGACAGCTGAGTACCAAAGCAAAGGTTGTTTTGGTTGCAAAGCCTATATGATTTTCTGTACTCCTTGTATTAGCTCCCAAGTTTCTTCTAGTGTCCAGGATTGAACAGCAATCCTGGGGCAGGGAAGAGATCATCTCTCTGCGAATTGGAAAGAGAGAATCTTTTTTTTTTTTTTTTTTTTTTTTTTACTACCCAGTGTGAGAAACAGGAGAATATATTGCATTTTAAAACTCCATAACAATGAGGCAGAGCTGGCATAACATCTGGTAGGAAAAATGTGTGTGTGTATGTGTGGAAAATGTAGTAAGATTTCTCTGAAAACTCAGTGTAAGCAAATACCAATCTGATTCAAAATTTAAATGCCTCAGGAACCTTTTGAATTAAAAATGACTTAAAAAGGTAGGATAATATAATAGTTCTATTATGCCTGAGAACTTGAAAGCAGAGACAACAGGAGAATTCAGATCTCATGTTCACTGTAGTAGTAGGATGTAGCACTCACATAAAAGAAGCAAGATGTGTTTATAAAAATGTCTTTTGTCTCATTAAGCTTTTGTGCCTTTTTATACCTCAGTTATAAATTAAGTCAGTGTATCCTAATAAAAGAGGATTTTTTTAAAGGAGAACACAGATGATTAGAAAACTAATATGATCTGCTATTAAATGTAGAACAAAAAACCAGTAATGCAGTACATTAAATACACGAGACAGCTATCATATGCATTCTTATTCAATACTTGAAAATATATCAATTTCTCAAACTCATCCTTAAATAGGAATGTTGGCATAAATGTTCTACTATTACACATAGATTTTTAGTGTCTATAAAATTATAACCTGTGTGTTCATATCTTTATGATAACAGCTATTAGATAAAATTAATAAGAAGTCAGGTGCTAGTACCCACAGGATTTGATTGTTATTTTCAAGGAAGAAGCTGAAAATTTAGTATCCTGTCCTTGTGTCCTTGTAAATTTAGTATCCTATCCAATATGTCCTTGGTCAATTTTTAACTGTTTAACTGTTTAACTTCAAGTGAGTGTATTTTCATGGCCATCTCTCAGTTTAAGAGCTGTCTTTCAAAGTTAATGAACACAGGGACAGAAGAATTGGAGTTAGGAAACGAGGGGATACCATGCGCATTCCTCTGGATACTCTACTTCCACTGAAAATAAGAAAATAATCTTTGAATTGGAGTTTGTCCATGTTATTATAATTTTTAATGAGGAAAACAGACATATAGCTTCAACATATATGTCAACATATATGTCAACAGACATATAGCTTTTGTATGAACTACTAGAGATTGCTGCAGTTCATGCTCTCCCTTAACTAGGAAAGAGATACCTTATCCATTGATTTCTAAATTGACTTATGGTGAAAAGAGTTCAAATTCTATGTCCGTGTGTCTTTTTTTTTTTTTTTTTTTTTTTTTTTGAGAGCTGAACTTTAAAGTAGAGGGAAAATCTGGCCTGGACTGAAAGCAAAATAAAGTGATGTCATTGAGAAGCCAAAGTGGGAGCTGTTATTGGCTGTTATTGGAAGATAATGTGGGAAGTAAATGAGAAGTATAATCTTTGATCATCCTAAACAAACACATGGCATAGAGCATGCTCATATCGTTATGAAATTCTGGTTTCTATGTAAAGTATTTTTGTCTTGTCATTATATCTCCTCTTCATAACTCCTCTTCCACTGAATGACAGTTTTTTAATTTCACTGCCTAGTATTTAGTAAGTCTTTCCTAATGCACGGACAGTTTATCCTTGAGCCAAAGAAAATGCTTATTGCATTCATAGGAGCAAAAGTATACTAAACACGAGTTAATAAACATTAACTTATTTTAAATTTAGACTTAAACACAGTAAAAAATAGTTATAGCTGTAAAAACATTTTTGCACCCTATGGCCCTCCAAAGAAATTGTAATGCCCTTGTTGTCTATAAGCTTCCCACCTTATGTGTCTTAGTAGACTGTGCAAGGTGCCAGTCATGGTCTGTTATGACTGTTGTCAACTTTCTGTGAGAACCTGCAATGTAATCTGAAGCTTAGCACCTGGTGTCTCTATTTTTAGAATGCAAACTTTGAAATTAATTCAGCATTAAGGTGTTTAAAATATGGATATATGTTGAAACCAGAATTATAAATGGCCCATTGGAGATCAGTTGCTGTTTGCTAAAAATATACAGCCTTTAAGAAAAGGAGAAGTCATGAAGGTACTGCTTACTCACTGAAGGTGTATCATGTGGCTTCTAAGGACTAACAGCTTTGAATGTACGGTGATAGTAACCAAAAATGAGTAGGAAACTATTAATGAAGGGTGTTGTTAATAAAAGTCAGTCTAGTTAAGTTCAGCTCTGGATTTTAAGCTTATCAATGTTATAATCACAGAGATTTGTAGGATCCTGATACATATTTAGCATATATTCATTTGCTGAAATACCTATTTATTTATTACAAATATTATTTTCAGTAGTTTTAGCCCCACATGCTGTACTTACAAAACAGACCTCTGCAAGATTTTATTCTTTCTCTGACCTCAGTCTTCATATTGCAAAGATAAACAAGCCAAGTCTCATTTCCTTTTCTGTTAGGGCCGCAGGCAGATATTGAAGCATCTGAATAAGCCCTGGCCTGGGGTTAAGCTGACTGTACAGGACATGAGAAACTATGACATGAGAAATTGCCAAGCATGACAGATAAACATGGTAAGAAGCTGGCAAGTTACAGATAGTGCTGTGAGGGCTGCAAGGGATGCCTGGGTCTCACAGATTATTAAGGGGGAGTTAAGTGAAAAAGGGCTGAACATCACAGGCAACTGAAGGGGACCTTCTGGGAGAGAAAAGTCTTGCAAGATAAACACCTAAGTAGGCATATCAGTAAGGACATAAGAGAATATATGACTGAGATTACCTAGGCAGAACAGTATGAGAAATTCCATATTTTCATATGGATGTAGCAAAATTGATCTTAAAGGGAAGAAAAAAAAAAAAAAAGAAAAAAAAAATAATCAGGGAGTTTCTTTATTTGGGTCAGAGCTGCAGTGAAGAAAGATTGGCAAAAAGGAGAGTAAATGAATAGGAAAAAGGATAATTAAATATGAAAATAATGTATTCAGGAATGTCCAGGGATATCTCCTGTGTTCCACTGCAGCTGGAGGAGAACAATAAAGCAAAGTTGTTCCAACCATAACACATGCTAAACGTGTTTCCATAATCAGGAGGACTTTGGGAAATGGGATGGGGTGTCTTCTAGCAGGGAAAAACCTGGGATATAATAACAATATAATTGAGCGTAATGATATCACAGTGTCCATACCTGTTTTAGGCTTGAAAACATCAGCATTCTCCTAAGCATTCTTTGACACTTTTGGTCTTCTCTATTATGGTAGATGCCTAATATCACAGTTTTGCTAGCTATTGCTTAGGGAACTTCATGTTTCCTGGTATTAATCAGACTTACACATGACATTCTATACATGTTTTACAATGATAATTTACACTTTTCCTATTGTATCTATTTGAATTTGTTTTAAACACAGGCTTGACTTTTCGACCAATATCTCAACAAACTCTAGAAACTCAAGGGTAAATTAAAATATAACATATGGTGATCTTCTGACACCTATTATAGAGTTAACATCTAGGATCCTGTTTCTGTCATAACACAAAAGCTCTTTCAGGCATGGAATTATTCAAGAGCTTACCAATTCTAAAATTTAATATGTCAAAAGTCAAGAAACATCTAGGCTTCTTTCTCTTTCACAGCAATGGGTGTTAAAATAAGAGAAAAACAGAAAATATCTAATTTCTCTTGTATCTATGATTCAATTAAAGATAATGAAGAACTTTTAAGAGAATAAAATTCCTCTAAAGGACAGTAAGTGTGAGTACATATTTCCCTTGGGAAGTGCTTTGTTTATGATGTACTCAGGTATATTGATCTTTCAACAAAACAAACAAACAAACAAAAACAACAGTTGATTTAATTTGTCCCTGGGCGGTAATTATACTCAAAGAGGAAAAAGTGAACATGTATTTACAGCTAATGAACTGTATGATAGGGTTATTATTCCAGTTTCCACCATGTTTTGTAGAAAACTTTACAGTGAACTCAGTATTTGTTTCTTCATATGGTATCACCAGCAAAAAGAATACATTCTACCTTCTCCAAACTATCACTATGTCACTCTTCATTGTGAAAATAGCAGTTGAATTTGAGACTCAGATTCAAAATAGAAAATGTGTTTCCTGTAATTCCAACTTGAAATTTTAACTTTATTCCTTATTCTTACTAACGCAGTATAAACACCCATGGACCCCATATTTGCTGAGTAGGTCAGATTCTGTCTGGATAATTTGCCATAGTCCAATAAATTATAGTGATTTTTTTTCAGTGTTGGCATGCAAATCTAAATTGCTTTTGTAACTATAGATCAGCTTGGTCCAGATTCTATGTTAAAACAAAATAGATTTATCTGGTAAATGTTATTGGTAAGGAAATATGTTTTCTGTCAAATAATGCATTTTTTATGTCTTCTCACATTAAGAGAAATTGATAGGAAATGAGGTGCATAATGTTTGCAAAAGTCAGTGAAGAAAAAGGCATGGAAAAAGTAAAAGATATTTATGATAGAATCATAGAATGGCTTGGATTGGAAGGGACATAACAGATCATGCAAATCCAAAACCCTGCCAGAGGCCAGGATGCTACCCATGAGAACAGGTTGCCCAGGTTGACCCGTCCAACCTGGTCTTCACCATCTCCAGGAATGGGACATGCACAGCCTCTCCGGGCAACCTGTTCGAGTGCCTCATGACCCTCTGAGTGAAGAATTTCCTCTTAAATCTAATCTAAATCTCTGCTCTTTTAGTTTAAAGACATTCCCCCTTGTCCTGTCATTGTCTGCCTATGGAAAAAAAAATCACTCTTCATCTTTGTAGTGGTTTTATTTGGGTGGGCATCCAAGCTCCACCACAACTGCTCTCTCACTCCCCCTCCTCAAAGGAAAAGGGGGAGAAAAATATGATGCAGAGGGCTCAAGGGTTGAGATATGGACACAGAGATCACTCAGCAATTACTGTGATGGGCAAAACAGACTCAGAATAGGTGGATAGTAAGATTTATTTCCTATTACTAACAAGCTAGAGAAATGAGAAACAAAGGAAAGAAACCAAAAGCACCTTCACCCCATCCACCCTCTTCCACCTCCTCCCCCCAAGCGGTGCAGGGGAATGGGGGAATGGGAGTTATGGTCAGTCTATAGCACTTCGCCGCCGCTCCTTCTCGGTCACTCTCATCCCCTGTGCTTCCCACGGGATGCCGTCCTTCCCAAACTGATCCTCTGTGGGCTTCCCACAGGCAGCAGCTCCTCAAAAACTGCTCCCACATGGCTCCATACCATGGGTCCATCCATCAGGAGCAAACTGCTCCAGCACGTGTCCCCCACGGGTGGGCAGCAGCTCCCCCCAGACCCCCTGCTCCTGCGTGGGCTCCTCTGCACAGGCTGCAGCTCCAGCCTGGGGCTGCTCCTGTGGGGGTTCTCCATGGGCCGCAGCCTCCTCTAGGCCACATCCACCTGTTCCGCAGGGTGCTCCTCCACAGGCTGCAGTGTGGAGATCTGCTCCATGGACTGCAGGGAGACAGCCTGCTCCACCAGGGGCCTCTTCACAGGTTTCTGGAGAACTTCTGCTTTGGCATCTGGAGTACCTCCTCCCCCTCCTTCGTCACTGACTTTGGTGTCTGCAGGGCCTCTGCAGACACCTGCAGAGTCTGCAGGGTGTCTGTTTGTTTGTTTGTTTGTTTGTTTTGTTTTGTTTTGTTTTTTTTGTCTGTTTTTTCCCTTTCTTGAATCTGCTCTCTCAGAGGTGGAAACAACATTGCTCACTGGCCTATCTCTGGCCAGCAGCAGCTCCCTTTGGAGCTGGCTGAAACCAGCCCTTATCTAACATGGGTTAGCTGCTAGATTCTTCTCACAAAGGCCACCTCTTCAGCTCCCCACTACCAAAACTTCACCAAGTAAGCCCAATATGAAAATGGGAGTGATGTTTCCCCTTTTCCAGTCAGCAGGGACATCACCTGACTGCCAGGACTTTTCAAATATGATGGAGAGAGGCTTGGCAACTACCTCAACCAAGTCCCTTAGGACCCTGGGATGCATGTCATCAGGCCCCACAGACTTGTACCTGTTTAGTTTCATCAGGTGGTCCTGAATGTGCTCTTCGTTTACAGATGGAGGGACTTTGCTCCCTCAGCCCCTGCCTCAAGGTTCAGGGACTTGAGAGACATGTTAAGCCTGGTTGGCAGTCAAGACTGAGGCAAAGGATTTGTTGAATGCCTCAGCCTTCTCCATTTCTGTCATTACCAGTTATCTCTTCTCATCCATCAGAAGGGGTATACACTCCTTGGCCTTTCTCTTCTGAGCAATGCAACTATAGAATCCCTTCTTGTTATTCTTTGCATCCCTTGCCAAGCTCAGTTCCATCTGTGCTTTGGCTTTCTTGATTCCACCACTGCACATCTGGACAGCATCCATGTACTCTTTCCAGGCCAGAAGTCATCGAGAAGTCCCCGTTTCCACTGCCTGTACATTTCTTCCTTGTGCTTCAGTTTGACCAACTGGTCCTTGCACAACCATCCTCATTTTCCTTCTTCCCTGCTCACTTTCTTACATAGGGGGATGAAGAGCTCTTGTATGGTAGAAGTGTGTCCTAAAAGATTTGCCAACTTTGATTTCTCCCTTTGTCCATGAGACTTGATTGATAGCAAATATTATTTTTTCTCAGATATCTAAGAGAGATGTTTATTCTTATGTTGTGCTTTGGCCCTTCCAAAACATCAGGATGAGACAGTGTACTGCAGATTTTGTGTAAGGACTTAGATATAAATCTCTTCCTAATCATATTTCATCATAATTTTGACATTATCTTTACCAAAATAATACAAAACTATTGCCTTTTTAGAGTCTATGTAAAGAGTACATCATCTGTTGCATGCTGCAGCAGTACACATGCATGTCTGCCACACACATGCTCACTCCACACATGGAGATTGAACTTCTGCTGTCTTTTGTTGCGGTCTAACCTGGCTGGCTAAGCACCATGCAGGTATTCCGTCACTCTCCTGCAGTAGGATGGGGGAGAGAATCAGAACAAGGTAACACTCATAGCGTGAGATAAGGATAGTTTAATAGGAGAGAAAAGGAAGGGAAAATATTAGTTATAATAAAAAATAATAATGATATATAAAACAAGTGATGCACAACGCAATTGCTCACCAGCTGCCCCAAGCAGCAGCAGCAACCCCCAGCCAATTTTCCCCCAGTTTTAATGTTCAGCATGACACCATACGGTATGTAATATCCTTTGGGTCAGTTTGGGTCAGCTGTCCTGGTTCTGTGCACACAGCTTCTTGTGCACACCCAGCGTCCTCACTGGCAGGGCAGTATGAGAAGGTGACAAGTCCTTAACTTATTTTAAGTGCTGCTCTGCAACAACACTGTGTATATTTTCAACACTACTCTCATCCTAAATTCAAAACACTGCACCATATCAGCTAAACACAGCACCATATCAGCTACTAGGAAGAAAACGAACTCTATCCCAGATGAAACCAGGACTTCTTTTACATCTAACAAAACAGATTTCCCACTACCCAGTGTCCTTTTTCAAGCTCAGAAACCAAGCAAGGCCTCAAGGCAAGTAGGATAAATCAAAGAGAAAGTAACTAGTAACTCCTGTTTTCCATGACATATCTTATAAGCAGTTGGGGAAAAAAAAAAAAAAAAAAAAAAAAAAAAAAAAGCAATAAATACAATTATTCTTTCTTAAATGTCTGTGTCTGACATCTCTGATTGCTCTTCCATTGAGAAAAAATTAGTAAGATATCCAGTAATCCTATCTCTGCTTTCTGGAAAGCTTGGTCTTTCTTTTCTGTATAGCACTTCTGTCCCAATGTACAGTTGGATGCTGAGTTCTTATTGCAGACACAGGAACAGAGCTCAGGATGGTAAACATTCTCCTGGTTCCTAGAAAGCTTTTCCTTTTTCTCTTCCTTTATGGGATAGAATAAGACTCTGACAATTTTTAATTTTATGGTAGCTGTAATGTCTTCTTAAACTAATACACATTTTGAGGTGATGATTGTTTGTTAGTTTAAATGGCTTTGGCCTCATTAGACTATAATGCCTTTTCAAGGTTAGTACTGCATCATGTAGGTAGTAATAATAAATAATTTCCTTGTCAGCAGGGAGTCAATGAATATTTTGGGACTCCATCTGCAGACTATTTGGCTAGCAGGAATATACTCTACATATAGTCTGGTATTGATGTGCCTGTAAAACTCCTGTTAATTATAATGGGGATTTATAAATGAACATCAAAGGCCAGTTTGTGAGCTCTCCGAAGCCCTGATCCTGCAAAAGCTTATGAATGTGCTTAATTTTGCACACTGCTAGTAGTACTGTTGAAATCAATGTGACTTACCATTAGCTACATGCTGAGTGTTTGTAGGATTGGGGACTGGTGGTGATTTTATATAGATTTTACTTCACTTACTCCAGTAAGTATACTTGTGATTTGCATTAAAATGACAGTCAGAAAACTATGACCTGAAGGGGAAATGCAATCCTAATTCTAAATAGATTAAAGATCATTACAGACCTTTACACTGAAACAAGACCACCCCTGCACAATCAAACTGAGTTAAAGGAACAGTTAGGCCTTGTATGCCATAAATGTAAGTTATGCAAAAATAAAATTATATACAAAACGAATCTGGCTCTATAAAGAGGTCACAAAAGCATTAATTGAAAAAGCATTTAGGTTTGTTCTTCACAAATTTTTGTGCTTTTTTTTCATTGAACAAATGTTATTTAAAATTATCTTTTTTATTGAAATAATTCTTCCTAAAATTTAGAAATTCTAAAATTTAGGAAGTCTTATCCTGTGAAATGCATGGCAATACAGACTTTTACACAGGACAATTTCAGCATAACTTTTTAAGTCAGGAGAGTCAGCAAAAAGATCAGAACTGTTCACATAAAGAATATGGCCACTGTTTGCCACAGCTCTGTTGTAGCAGTGTAACCAGAAAGTATTAGATTAGCACCTTTAGCAGAGAGCATTGAGGGTATCAGTAGGGGAACTAAATTATTTCAGAACCCTGAACAACATGTCTATGCTAAAAAAAGATAAAATTTCAGGTTCCTTAAAAATAGAAAAAGAAAAAAAAATAATTAAAGGAAAGGTGTAGGGTTGAGCAGAAATATATCTCTGTTTCTCACATCGTAAATCAGGGACTTCAGAAAATTAAACCTCTCCTCACATCATATAATGCATACAGGGGGAATCTAAGTGGGCTTCATTTTCTCACACAGTGGAGGCAAAATGTCCCTTTGTCCTTGCTTGGTTAGTGCAGTCCTGTGCTATTTGTCTTTGTCAAACCTGTGCTTTTGAGTACCAGCTCTCCAGAGTCCCAGTTTGGGCAGTGCTCCTTTGCTAAATGGATGCGCTGTAGGATATTGACTACTGTGAGTTTGACAAGGCTGCCCTTTTGACAAGGTGAAAGAGGTCATTATATTCACCTCTGGGATGCAGCCAATATAAATCTCATTCTTAAGGAGACACAATGTATTTAGAGGCCAAGCCACAAGTCTAATGGTCTCCTGGATACTGCCTCAACAGCAGAGCTACCCAAACAACACAGATTTTAAAAAATTGTTGCATAGGTCACCCAAATATGATAGGAAGCAATCAATACCATTTATTGCTCTCTGTGGTCTAATATCTTTATGTGACACAATTACAGGAGACCTATCTTGGGGCTTTCTGTGACAAACAAGAGTTTCTGTTTGAGGGCAAATTAATGAATGCCAACCTGTCCACAGGGGAGATGAAAACATATGCAAATGAGCAAACATCCACAAACTACTGCATTTCTTAATCTTCTTCTTCTATCCCACCCCTTTTTATGGTTAAGTGAGTTATTACAGCCCTAAAGCTGTAGAAACCTTAGCACAGTTGCCACCAGAGAAAAGGGCTGAATCCCAATGAGTGGAAAGCACTGATTAGATGACAGAACAGTCTTTTCCATTCCAGTAACTCCAGTGGTCAGACATTGTGATAGCAAGGACTTTGAATGTCACTGAGCTACAGGAGCTTTCACACTCATTATCATTCTTTGCATGTTCTGCTACAAGACAGGCCCTAGGCTTCATGGCCACCTTAATGATCAGGCTGAACAAAATTAGGGATTCTCACTAAAGAATCCTATATGGCACCATGGAAGCTGGCCCACTTTTACAGACCAACAACTGATATTCTGCTGTGAGGAAGTCTTTCTGATGCCCAAAGGAAAAGCCTGGCTCAAATGTAACAGAACATATACTGTCACTGAAGCTTTAAACTGCAAAAACCTGAGTAAATGCAGAAAAATATTATACAAGCATGAGTCCTCTGAAAATAAATAAATAAATAAAATGTTAAACTGTAAGGGGCTTCTTTGCATAGTTGTTATATACTCTTCAGTAATTTTCTGTGTAAGGAGAAAATAATCTATAACACCTGAAAATCTGCATAAATTGGTATCTGGATTATGCCTCTCCTATAAGTCCTTGGGAAAACTGATCATTTATAAGACAGATTTTGGTCTGATGGCAGATATGCCTAGAATCTTTAATAAATATTTATAATCAGAGATATCTATATCTTTGCCTTTTTCCTTATTTCTGTCAAATTAAGCCATAGAATGTGCCTGTGGTATCTCTACATTGAAGTCTAAATAATAGATACATAAAAGCCTTTTGAATTATACTCTGAAATAAGCATAGGTATGCTGGTAGAATGACACATAAAAGACTTAATATGGTCTAAACCACAAAATAGGATGCAGGATCTAATGAAGCAAAAGTCCTTGAGTCTGGCCCTGCTAAAACCAAGTGTTGAACCAAATGACCTCCTGAGATCCCTTCTAACCTTAAGTATTCATTGATACTACATTTTGAAGAAATTCACAAAAAGTTTTCCTGCTACCCGCTTTTCACATATTTCTCCCCTGTTTTGAAGGCATAGCTTAAGTGGAAGGATTCTGCTGACATGCTGAATATCAATGAAATGAAGGTTATGTTTGCAGGAATGCCTAACAGCTGTACAATTGTCAGACTGCGGTACATGCTTTCCTTTCAATCAATCCCTAATCATTTCATTTTCCAGATCCTTTCTTTTATATTTGCTTCATATTTCATGATCTGAACATCTCTCTTAACCTAAATCTCTACATTTTGCTATGCATGGCCATAGGCAGCTAATTGTAAGAATCACATTCATTTATTTATTTATTTATTTATTATCTTTCTGCCTGTTTCACAATTGCCTTTCCTGATGGCTCCATGCAGTCTCCTGTCAGAGCATCTTTCTTCCCCTTGTTTAGTATTCAATTCACTGCTCATTGGCTTAATCCTCTTCAGTTTCTTCTATTAAAGGGGGATTAAGCATATCTAAAAATAAAAATAAATGTTTAAAAGTTTGAAAAGGTGATGCATCAACTGTGAGTGACTAGCAGTTTAAAGAGTTCAAACATTCTTTAATTAAACACCAGTGTCAAAGAATGCTAAATTATCCTAGGAGATGAGATCTTCAGGGGCTGGAAGATGTCATTGATACAGCTAGGAAAGCTGCACACTGTTGCTGAAAGAACAATTATAGCCCTACATTCTGCCAGAAAGTTTGAAAGTTAGACTATTTTTTAAAAAGTGACTTAATGGAAGATGGACAGTGAATCAAGTTGAAAGCTCAAGCCCATTTTCTTTATATGCTCTGAAATATGTTGCTCCAAGCTTATTCACTACTGTTCCCAATAGGAAAAAAAAAAAAAAAAAAAAAAAAAAAAAAAGCTACTCAGCAGAAAATTCTGCAGAACTTCAAACTTTATCTGCCCATTACAAATTAACTACTTTATAACTGTAATCCTTATTTCTGCCTTTGACTTTGAAATGCTTACTACCAATCCCCAGAGGAAATGGAAGCTTAGGTCACCTAGGCTTTAAAGGAAAATTCTGGAGATGTTGATAGACACTTCTTGGCATATATTGTAGACTAATGCAATTATACAATCAAAATTGGGCTTACCCTGCACTCTATAATTCTCTTGTAACACATAAACTCTAGTTACAGAGAGGGAAAACTGAAGAGGTTTTGGTTGGTTAGGGGTTATCTATCTCACTGAAGATATGAGTCTTTGCCAGTTCAGTCTGTCTATACACCAGTTATGCATACCCTTTTCTCTGCCATTTACTAATCCCTCACTGGCATTGAGATGACAAAAGGCTTTCATAACCTTGGGGAAATGCTGTGTGATTTTTCTTAAAGTATCTGAAAAATCAGGTAACAAATGGGTAACAAAACAGGGTAATTAAACTGAAAACTATAATGGGGAAAAATTATTATTATTATTATTATTAATAATAATAATAATAATAAATGAAGTTTTCAGCATTAAAAAGAGTGCATTTATTTCTATTCCAAAATTAAGACAAAGTGCATTTTTAAATTTGGTGAATACTCTGCAGTGCATAGATATAATGCTGAATAACAATTATGAGAAGGTATGGTGGCAATGAGAAGATGGTGGTTTAGATTTTCATGCTTGTAAAATGTAAATGTCAGTGGAAGATCTATACTGAATTCAAGACCTTTAACTGAGGCTTAAAGAATGTGATAGGGCATCCACAAAACTAAATTTGTGACAAGAAATTAATAAAAGCTGAGTGACTTCAGAAAAGCACCATTTAGAGAGAAAGCTATAAAGGTCTAATCAGTAACAATGGTGTTCCTAAGAAAAAGAATATGGAAAAGAAAGATCATGTACATAAAGCTGATAAAAATGTTACATGAATGTAACATTTTTGACTACAAGGTCATCGCAAAAGCCACCACCTGTTCCATGGAGTTTCTAGAGATAGTTTAGAGAAGTAGTTGGGATGTAGAAGGTGTTTTTTGTTGTTGTTGTTGATGTTGTTGTTGTTGTTGTTGTTTGTTTTGCTTTGTTTTGTTAGTTTTGTCCTGGACAAAATACTTATGACAAGATTTTTCCGGACTGTGACTGACCACTGACTTTTGGACCATTTAGAACATTTTTAGTCACATCTTTTTTGTCATTACAACCAACAAAGTAAAGCAGTAAGTACAAATTATTGCAAAAATCAGAGAAGATTCAGAGGCAGAAGATAAGAATCATGAGGGAGACTAAATATTTCTTTGAAGAGGAAAGACTGAAGAGATTTTGATTGCTGCACTCATAGACTTGATGAAAAGGTTTGTCCAACATTTTAACGCTGTGATTAACTCCGTATGCCTCTTTTTTTTTTTTTTTTTGTGACTTCAACATGTGTAATTTCTAACTTCCTTAAAAAGTATTCAAGTGGCATTGGGGAAAACATAATGATCCATTTCCAAATAATTCTGTGCATTTGTACTTCCACGTACAGGTACATGCAGATCTTTTTTAACATATATATTTAGATCTAAATTAGTTTTTGATGTGAATAGATAAGTATTGTGCCATATTTCTGAAAGTTAAGGCTGTTTATACATAAGCTGAAGTGAAACAGTGCATCTTGTTAAAGCCTATTGTTCCAATATGTTGTTAAAGTAGGTTGAAAGTATGGAAAGATTTACACTGAGAAGTGTAACATGGTAATTTAAAAGCTACAGTGAATGCTAAGGAGAAAGGAGGGGGAGGGAGGGGAGGAGATAGCTACAAGCTTTTATTTAAAAATAACTTACAAATATCAAGGAAAACCATACTGCCAGATGCATTTCTAAAAATACAAAGTGTTTTATGCAAACATTATATTAAAAAAAAAGAAAAATAGTTGTAAAATAATCAAGCAAAAGAAAATCATAGAAATATAAAATAGTATGAAAATAAAAAATATAAAAAATATAAAACAGTGTTCATAAATAAAATTTCTATGTTTAAGGACAAAAATTATGTAAAAAAGAGAGAATAATAGTTGAGGTTATTATACATCTTTACTCCACAGCAAGGAGTGAAAATGTATAATAAAGATCAGAAAGCAGGAAAAATGCATAGAATCGTAGAATCATTTATATTGGAAAAGACCTTCAGGATCATCAAGTTCGACCTTCAGCCTGACCTACTGCATCCCATCACTAAACCATGTGCCAAGTCTGGATTCTTTACCTCCAGAGATAGGGTCTCCACCACTTCCCCGGACAGCTTGCATCAATGCTTGAACACCTTATTCATGAAATAAATTCTTCCTAATATTCAATCTAAATCTCCCCTGGCAAAACTTGAGACGATTTCCTTGCATCCCGTCACTCGTAACCTGAGAAAATAGACTGATAGTCTCCCTTCTGCAGCCTCATTTCAGGTAGTTGTAGAGAATGATGAGTCCTCTCTCCCTTCAGCCTCTGTTTCTCCAGACTAAACAACCCCAGTTCCCCCAGTCTGCAAACGTCTTGCTTTCTAGTCCCTTCACTATAAACATGACCTGTTCTGGACCAAATCAAAGCAATAGCTGTTATAGACTTTGAGGTTTTCTTATGACAGGGTTACAGTGGATGCCGTTTATTGAGGACAATTAAAGAATGAAATGAAGGGCTAAGAATAATAACAGTAACTCTGTGAGGTTAATTGTAAACAAACTCAACTACATGTGCTATTTTCCTTGAATTAGTGAACTGGTATGACTGGCTAGGTTTACAGAGAAATCAGGTTAAAAAAAAAAAAAAAGAAAAAAGAAAAAAGAAAAAAAAAAAGTATTTTAATTGGAAAATGGCAATCTATTTATATCAAAACCTTTCTTGTATGGATGTGAAGTATTTTTAAAGTTACATCGTACAAATTTCATGATTCTTATGTACTTTTTTTGTCAAACCAAGTGTGTGCCCTACCTGAGAGCCTTGTGGCTAGGCTAAATATCCCACTAACTTATGTATACCACATTTCACAAGATTAATCAACAGTCTGAATTTTAAGACAGTATGATAAATTTATTATGAAAATTTAGATCCTGCACTTGAGAAATTGCTGTCAAAGTCAGTACCTTAAGGTTTCTACAAGTCAGAATAGTAGATGATGAAAATTGTTTTGTCAGAAAATGCCCTAGTTACTTGATTAACTCCAATACTTTTCTTAACACTAGTATAAGTTTGAATTTCCTAGTTTTTGGGAGAAAACCTATGCTCTTTACCCAAGCTTGTCCCATTACCCTAGTGGAAACAAATTCATCTGTTAAATTGGATCTTTTCCTCTGAAGTTTTCAAAAAGCTGATAACTTATCCAATGTCCTCTTTGATGCCATATTTAAGCTAAATCATGAGAACATAAATCAGAGACTGAAGTTAACAGTCCTTCAGTTGACGGATCAGGTAGGAGGGAATACTTAGTCACAGTGATTAATAGGTCTTTTCAGGAAGCACTTAGATACCATGGTGATGGGTGTTATAACAAATCCTCAGATAGTCCTTGATGACTTCATATGGTCTAATTCCTTTTTGACAGTAAAAGGAGGGTAAAAATTAGACTTCAAAATTGCCTGTTTGGTATTCACTTGGAAATAGACTGAACAAACTACCATGACTGCTGAGGTCTAGGTTGAGACTGTCATTTTCAAGGACTCTTGAAAGGACAGCTCCTAACTTCCTTAGACGATTTTGAAAAACTGTTAGTTTTTCAAGGTATCATCTTCTGAGCTGTTATGCACAACTCCACATAGGTCAATTCCTCTGAAGTTTTAGGTAGATTGTTGTGTAAGCACCAATCTTTTATGGATCGGTGCTTAAAACACTATTTATAATTCCCTGATTAGAAACCTTGGGCATAGACTCTAATAATTTTACTATTATTATTATTTTTTCTCCAGTAAATGTTTATGCCTACAGCAAGTTCCATGTTCTGGCTGCAATCTGATAGAATTGCCACAGTTACCTATTTCACCCGTGCCTCAACTTCAGCAAATCAATCTCATTATTCATATTGATAGAATAATCAAAGACTGTGGGAAAGCAGTCATTACCCTGATGGAACAGTTGCTGCCGTTATTCGTCCTGTCCCACAAGAATAGGGAATAATGCTTATTATCAGTGTTGTTTAATACGCTCAAGAGCTTTCATCCCACCTCTTTCCCCTTTCCCATGGAATGAACAACTATTTCTCACCCTCCTTCAAGTCAAAATATTTGAGTTTCATGTACAGCATTCCCAAACATTCTGAATCACTTCTTTGGCTTAAATGATAGCTACCATTTCCACTTTGAAATAGTGCTGTTGTAGCAGTTTTAGTATGAATTTGCCTAGAAAGAAAGAAAGACTATTAAGAAGAGAACTAATTTTTGATAGGATGACTTAAAAAGCCTGTTATATTTAATATGACTATAAATTAGAAAGAGAAATACAAAAACTGTGGGGTTTTTATTTATTATATTTAAATAAGATTCCTAAGCATATTAGAAAACACAAAAAAAATTGTTGGTGGTTTACCTTTCAGAAATAAAAATAGGTACATTCCTTGGACATACGACATTTTTGATATGATACTGAGCTGGAATAAGTTATCCACTGAATATCCAGAGATATCCACTCAAGTGAATAGAATTGTGTTGATTAGCAGCAGCAGTGAATCTAGCTTTTATATCTCAGCTGCGACCTAATAATTACTACATCAACTCTTGTACAGAGAACCAACACAACCTACTAATTTTATAAGGAAAAAAAAAAAAGAATAAAAAAAAAAGAGTTCATAGTCTTTTATTGTGTTTGCAGAAGCATTGTGTGAACTGGAGTGAAAATTGTAAGCAACTTACAGTCTTACAGTGTACTCTGTAATCTTTCTGCCTCCTGACAGCCCCATTTCTGAAGTTATTTTAGTGCTGGCATACAGATGATTTTGAAGTTCATTCTGAAGCATCAAAAAATAAGTGATCAAGTGAGAACTTCTAGAGCTCCTGAACAACAGAGGTATTATTGATGAGTCACATCCCTCCCCCAGTGTTGACTTGCCTTCATTTCTAGCTGGAAATCACAGAATCACAGAACTGTCGGGGTTGGAAGGGACCTCGAAAGATCATCGGGTCCAACCCCCCTGCCAAAGCAGGTTCCTCAGAGCAGGCTGCCCAGGTAGGCATTCAGACAGGCCTTGAATATCTCCAGAGAAGGAGACTCCACAGCCTCCCTAGGCAGCCTGTTCCAATGCTCTGTCACCCTCACCGTGAAGAAGTTCTTACGCATGTCAGTGCGGAACTTCCTGTGCTCTAACTTGCAGCCATTGCCCCTTGTCGTATCCCCACAAACCACTGAGAAGAGGTTGGCTACATCCTTCTGTCCCCCACCCCTCAGATATTTATATACACTGAGGAGATCCCCTCTCAGTCTTCTCTTCTCCAGGCTGAACAGACCCAGGTCTCTCAGTCTTTCTTCATAGGGAAGATGCTCCAGGCCCCGTATCAGCTTTGTGGCCCTCCGCTGGACTCTTTTCCAGGAGATCCCTGTCTTTCTTGTACCAGGGCGCCCAGAACTGGACACAGTACTCCAGGTGAGGCCTGACCAGGGCAGAGTAGAGGGGGAGGATCACCTCCCTTGATCTGCCGGCCACACTCTTTTTAATGCATGCCAGGATCTCTTGGCCACAAGGGCACAGTGCTGGCTCATGGTCAACCTGTTGCCCACCAGGACCCAAATAAGATTCTGTTTCTTCTGCAAACGGGAACTCATAGGCTGAGTGGGATCATCTCTTTTTTAATACGTTCATTCATTTATTCACGTTAAATACATTCCCTTCAACATCCCATATTTCAATCCATTTGATTTTTCTTTATGCTTGGCAGAAACAGCTTTTCAAAAGAGTATATTACTTGAGCCTAGTGTACCAAGAACACAGTCTTATCCTTAGGGCTCCTTACCTCAGGAAGAGTGGAGCTGCTGATCGTTATTGGCAAGCACAGCTGAATGAGAAAAAAAGATATTTAATAAGGGTTGAACTTTTTCATTTCTATGAAATGATGTATTCCTTTAGCAAGAGAAACTTAACATTAGTCTTCCTATGATTCTGTGCCTCTGGTTAGAAGAGATCTCTGGAGGTCATCTGTTCCATCTCTTCATCCCCAGGCTGAAACAATTAAACCTTTAGCAACCCTGACAGTGGTCTGTCAAGCTTGTTCTCAAAGTCCATAGCTGATGCAGACTCTTACCACTTTCATTATCTGTCTATTTCTTCACTGTTCTTAAAGTTAGAAAGTTTGTGTAATGTCTCATAAGGCTCTTATGCTGCAATTTCAGCTCATGGCTTCTTGACCTGTCCTCCACACAGATAGAAAGCAGATTGTTACCTCTCATTTTGCAGGAGCCTTTTACATATTTCAGAAATGGTATCATGTTTTTTTTCTGTCTCCCTGTCTAGACTAAACAACCAGTTTTTTCAAGCCTTCTCCACATGTCATATAAGTAAAATCCTACATTATTCTTGATAATTTATTTCACTGCCTCCATCTTACTTGTATCTTGATGCTCTTAAAAGACCACGTTGAAGATGTGCTAACATTGGTAGAAGGGTAATATTGCTAATTGTCTTTCAGATTTGGTTTATGTATTTTATTGTGCTGATCTACACGTTTACCCTCCCTCTCTCCAACCACCCCCCCAAAAAAAAAATAGTAATAAATAATAATCATTAATACATGCCTAGATAATTTCCCCTGTTCCATTTTTTACCATTATGTACTCAATGGGACAAATAACCATTCTATTCACACTTACGTTTATTGACTTTTTTTTCCTTCCCAAATATGAATTCAATTTAACAATATTGTTTTGATTTTGGAATCGATCCTAAAATTTATGTTTACAACTTCCAAAATGATATGCTATGTCAACTTAATAAATGTGATTTCTACTTCTACTTTCTAAATTTTTATATATTGAATAGTATGGGATCTCAGCCTTCCATTCCAACTTTTAATTGTCACTGCTTTCTAGACAAGTTTTCCCATCACCTTCTACAGTAAGCCTATTGAATTACCAATGTTTAGGCCAAATTCAGCTACTTTCCAAGAAATCACTTGGGTCCTAGGTACATGTAATCAGGAGATTGTAACATTTTTCAGGTTTGAAGGGACCTTGGGACCATCTAGTACAATCTATCACTCAGAGAAGAATGAATTTAGACTGGCTTGCTTGTTTTCCACTTGATTTGAATCTTGAAAATTTCCAAGGATTATGATCCCATAGCCTCTCTGGGTATCCTGTCCCAGTGCTTCATGATACCACAAGAACAGATTCTTTTCCAATAAGAATCCTTATTTCTTTACCATCTCCTTATCTCCTTATTTCTTTTTTATTTCCTTCTTTTCCTTGAGTGTATCCTGTTTCACTTTATTACCAGTGTGTCTTGTTCTCTCCCTGTCCAGTCTTTTAAAGAAACTGGATCTGTCTTCTTGGTAGCCTCTTCTTTGATATTAGAAAACTGTTACATTCATTCTTTTCTCCATTCTTTCAAGCTCTCCTCATAGAACAATTGCTCCAACCCCCAACAATCTTGGTAGCCTTCTGCTGGACTTTGGAGTCTTCTGCGCTCATTTAACTTTACACTTCTTGTACAGAAGTCCTGAAAACTGATTGCAGTATTTATAATGTAGTCTATTAACTGCTGAGTAAAAGGCAAGAATCACTTCCTTTGGTCTACAGGTGATGTTATTTTATTATTTTATTTTATTTTATTTTATTTTATTTTATTTTATTTATTTTATTTTATTTTATTTTATTTTATTTTATTTTATTTTATTTTATTTTATTTTATTTTATTTTATTTTATTTTATTATAACTCTATATATGATGAGTTTTTCTGCTAGGGCAAAGAGCTGACTCATATTTGGTCTGCTGTCCAGTATGTCCTTTCCAGCAGAACTGCTTTCTGGCATTCATTCCCCAGCCTGTACTGCTTCATGGTGTTCATCTGCCTCAAGCACAGGACTTTGCCATTGTTATTACTGGATTTCATGAGTGTCTTTCTAGCCTGTTCCTCCAGCTTCTTTATAAACCCCTCAATAGCAGCCCTACCCTTGAATATACTGAATCGCCCAGCTGAGAGTTACTCATAAATTTAATGAAGGTACACTCCATCTAGTCCTACAGTACATTGACAAAGATATTAAACAAGATATGTACACAGATTAGTCCCTGAGGAACTCCACTTGAAATCAGTCTCCAGGTATATTACGGATCATTAACCACTACTTTTTAATTAGATGATGCATCCAATATTTTGCTTGCCTGGTAGTCAATCCATCTAGACCGAAATGTTCCAACAAAGACACAGAGGAAGAGTCAATGTAAACACTGTCCACCACATTCACAGATCTAGTAATTTCATAATAGAAGTTGAGCAAATTGAAGCATAATTTACCAGTGGTAAATAAATGTTGGTTATTCCCAGTCACCAAAAACAGCTTCTAAGGGAATTTGATCCCTGGGGAGTTCTGGTACACCAAGATGAGACTGACTGATTGTAGATCCCATCTTGATTTCTGAAAAGGGGTGTGATGATTCTTATTTTTCTGCAGTTCTAATATAGTACTACAGAAAACAGAACACCAAAGCAATCATCAAAATATCAACACATTATTTTGGATCTGGGTCCTGGGGGCAAACTGAATTTACACAGTGACATAACAATATTCTATTTTGCTCTCTATTCCCTTTCTAACATTCTATTTAGTATTTTCTACTGGGCTTCACTTTACATTTATCTTCACTGACTTTAGTTTGTTATTGATGTCTCTGGTATTAGATTGTGTAAGAGTCTTCAGTCTGCAAAACTGCTTTTCTTCTTTCTTAGATAACTTTGTTTCATTGTAAACTTCATCAACTCACTGTTAATCTCTCTTTCTGGGTCTTTTATTAAATTTTCAAAGGTTCAAACAAAGATTTCACTGAGATTCCATTCAAAAATGTCCTACACTGCAAAATGTGATCTTTAATGACTTTTGTCCTTCTTTTCTGCTTTTTAATTGGTTATTAATTTGTGTGAGGATCTTCCCTGGTCTTCTTCTTACATATCAGAAATTATTAAATATACAGAAAGAGTCATTTTGAACAGAAAGTAGAAACATACAGATAATTTAGTTAGATGATGTGTTTACCCTACTTGGAATTGGCTAACATATAGGATTTACACAAGCCTGTCTATAAGACATGACAAAACAATTGCAACAATTATATTACCCAAGATACTAAAACCAGAGTTCCAAATATGACTTTGAAAGGGTTCTGATTTAGAGGTAAAAGTATTACTTACTGAATCAATAGTAACATCTTTTTCATATAAGTACATGGTGAAGTCAATAGAAGTTTGGTTATTGATTTCAATTGGATTTCACATTTTAATAGCTCTTAGATTTTTAGACATGCAGAAAAAGCTATTGCTGACCTTATTCAGAATCTTAGATATATGATTCCCATGAAAGTTGATATAGCTGCAATAAATTCAGTCACTGGATATAGAAAGAAAATATGTTGCATTGTCAGATTGTGAGTAGGTAAATACGGGTAAACAAAATTATAACAACATAAGGATGTTTTTATAGTCTCTGCTTGCCATTCATTGTTGAAAGCATACCATCTTTAATTTTGAAATATTTGTTACTGTAATTTAGTAATAAATCATAAAGAATCTATGGTGATAATAAATTTTCTGACAGTTTCTTAATGTTGGTATCTCTTAACTATGCTTATTGTTACAATTCCATTTCTCGTGCTAGATCTGAAGATTTTAATAGAAGCATCTTCTGCAACTTACAGTATGATACACAAGGATACACTTTGACTTGTTTTTGTAATAAAGATTTTGAGTCAGTGAGTGAGGATGAATCACTTAAACTGATCATAATTCACTTGTCATCTGTCTGAATCTCAGAGAATAGAGTTGTGGTTGATGGCAGTCATTCTTGGACTGCTGCTCTGAGTGCCTCTAGGTTGCTTGTGAACATGACAGCTGTTGAGCGTTTTTATGAGAGATACATTGCACACATCAAGATATGAAGGCTCTTTCCCTATATCTGATAGCTTTTGTAAGCATTTTTAACTAAAATTCTGTCATCTGATTCTAAGGCAGAAAATTGGTGTTGAAAACATGATTATAGAGCTTGTTTTCTGTAAGTTTTACCTACTTAGGAAATCTATTTTTTATCACTTAGTAAAAGGGTTTCCGGGTTTTATTTGATTGTTTGTTTTTTGTTTGTTTAAAATTGCTGTTAGCAATTTATCAATTAAATTGAGGTGTTTTCTATCACAATTTTCTAGTATTTACTTCATCACTTTGCAAGACTTTTATCAATGCTGAACATAATTTAGAAGATACACCAACTTATGTTTTATCATCATTCTAATGAGTTTCTATGTTGATTCTACAATGTTCTTATAATTCATGGAATATTACCTTATTCTTTTTTTTTTTTTCTTTGTTTTTGTTTTTTTTTTTTTTTTTTAATGCAGCTTTCGTGGAGTGTTTTGATTTAAATTTTACACAGTGAAATAGGTTAAAATAAAATCAATAGGTTTATGTTTGGTGCACTTAATGTTGAAGAGGGTCTTATCTTTTCTAATTTCTGTGCTTACTGCTTTGTTTGTAAATACTGCTTTTAAAACCTGGACTGTGAATTTCTTTATAATTTCTTTTTCCTCTGAAGAGTGACCTTAGAATTTGATCCATAGCAAGCAGAGAAGAGTAGACTGATGTATTACCACATGTATTGTCATATGTGTAACCACAATATTACAGAGTTCATATAATGGTCTTCTGACAGTCGGGGCTTTTCACTATTTAAAAACTGATACAATGTTGTTTCCCCTTAAACCAATATGCATTTTATTTAACTTATCTTCTTTTCATGTTGAAAAGAGATGGTTCAAACAACACAGGATTTCATAGTGTCCTATAATACAGAAAGTAACAATGGATAACATTGGATAATTGAAAGTTTTTGTGGATAACATCTAAATAACCCTTTATATTGTTTTTATTCTATTTTTATGAATATTTAAGCTTGATTAATAAGCTGTTAATTCGTCTGAGAAGTACTCCTGATTTATTGACAGGACAAGGTCCTGTTATACAAGATGACGTATTACCAATGTTTGTTTTGTTTTGTAATAAAGCAGAGCTCCCTTTTCACCCATTTTACTCTACTGTAGAGTTAACTGATAGTTCTTGACTGCTGGATAATCCTCCTTTTCTTTATTAGATCAGCCTTTAAAGCTCTGGAAATATTTCTTGGTTTCTCTATAGTGCATCACTCTGGGTATGAGAAGCTGATTGTGTATAAGTGCCTTTAGTTGCCATACACCAGAACCACCACAAATGGTGGTTAGTACTCATATCTGTCCTCTCTTCTCCACCACTGTGAGATAAGCCACACTGGAGACCTGGTGGAGCTGAATAATAACCATTTTCTTCTTCTTTGTGCGTTTTCATCAGGATTACTCTCTTAACATTTTCCACCACTACAAAATTAGTCTGGAAAGATCTGACATGGAGACAGGACTGAGTAACTGAGGACACTATTAGCAGCAGTAGCAGCTTAAAAAAAAAAAAAAAAAAAAAAAAAAAAAGTCAAACTGCAGTTGAAGCATCTCCTTTTTACTTAGTAGCTTTCATTCCTCTTTCCATGCATTTCCTGCTTTGTTTTTCAGGATTAGGTATTTATCGTACTGCAGTAACTTCTTCATAGTTGTCCACTGCAAATTACTCTCAGGGTTGTGTATTTGCTTTAAATTAATATTTGGATAAAAAGTTAGGGAGTAGAGTGTTTTGCTGGTATCTGAGTAAAATCAAGGACATGTTTCCATCTCTGATATAGATGGAGGTGAAGGCAGGGAAAAAGATTAGTGGTGGGAGGAGAGGTTGTGCAGCTGTGTAACCACAGCTGCATCACAGGTTGCAGGAGACCAAACTGCTGTTGAGTGCAAATGGTGAACCTGAGTGCCCTTAACACACCTGAATATAAGTATAATTAGTAGTGTGCTATAAATTTTAGAAAATTACATATTTTTAACTGTCTGAAAGGTAAGAAATAACAGGTGGTATAAATCAGACTGTGGAGATGACACTACTTTCCAGAATTTAGACTGGCAACTAACTTCTGATATTTATGTTGCTCAGACACCTACAGACTGAGTGTTTGCTAAAAACTAATTCACCAGGATCTTGGCATAGGATAACACTTTTGTAGGGAATAAAATCTCTCAAATGGGAGAGCCAGTGGCAGTCCTAACAGCAAAAGGCATCTCCATTGCAAGAGTCTTTGCAGTAGTATCTTCATCTGGATTGGCTGAGACTCCCTGACCTGCTGTTCTGCTCAGTTCTTTTACTGACCCAGTCCTGTGTGACTCCTCCATCACAATCAAGTCCTATTGTAAGGGATTATTTCAATATGCAGACAAAACATCTCCCAATTTTTAACCATCTACAAAAACATAGAATCATAGAATCATAGAATATCCCGAGTTGGAAAGGACCCATAAGGATCATCAAGTCCAGCTCCTGGCACCGCATAGGTCTACCCAAAATTTTAGACCATGTGACTAAGTGCACAGTCCAAATGCTTTTTAAATTCAGACAAGCTTGGTGCAGTGACTACATCCGTGGGGAGCCTGTTCCAGTGTGCGACTACCCTCTCGGTGAAGAACCTCTTCCTGACGTCAAGCCTAAACTTCCCCTGCCTCAGCTTAACACCATTTCCGTGAGTTGTAGACCACGATGAGGTCCCCCCTCAACCTCCTCTTCTCCAGGCTGAACAGGCCCAGTGACCTCAGCCGCTCCTCATACGTCTTCCCCTCTAGGCCCTTCACCATCTTCGTCGCCCTCCTCTGGACACTCCAACAGGTTAATGTCCTTTTTGCACTGTGGTGCCCAGAACTGCACACAGTACTCAAGGTGAGGTTGCACCAGCGCAGAGTAGAGTGGGATAATCACCTCCCTCAACCGACTAGCAATGCCATCCTTGATGCATCCCAGGATACGATTGGCCCTCCTGGCTGCCAGGGCACACTGCTGGCTCATATTCAACTTGCTGTCAACCACAACCCCCAGATCCCTCTCTGCGGGGCTGCTCTCTAGTGTCTCATCGTCCAGTCTGTACATATTGCCAGTGTTGCCCCATCCCAGGTGAAGGACTCGGCACTTGCCTTTATTAAACTTCATGTGGCTGGTGATTGCCCAGTTCTCCAATCTGTCCAGATCTCTCTGCAAGACCTTTCCATCCTCATCTGTGTCCACAACTCCTCTAACTTTGGTGTCATCGGCAAATTTGCTCAAAACACCTTCTAGTCCTACATCCAAATCATTTATAAAGACATTGAAGAAGACTGGCCCTAAAATGGAGCCTTGAGGGACCCCACTAGTGGCCATCCGCCAGCCAAATGTGGCCCCATTTACCACAACCCTTTGAGCCCTGCCTGTCAGCCAATTGCTCACCTATAGTATGATGTTTTTGTTAAGTTGTATGCTGGACATTTTGTCCAGTAGGATCCTATGGGAAACTGTGTCAAAAGCCTTGCTGAAGTCCAAAAAGATCACACCAGCTGGTTTCTCTTGGTCATCTAGATGGGTGATATTATCATAAAAAGAAATCAAATTTATTAGGCAGGACTTACCCCTCATGAACCCATGTTGGCTGGGACCAATGACTGCATTGTCCCCCAAGTGTGCTTCAGTAACTTCAAGAATCAGCTTCTCCATAATTTTACCAGGCACTGACATGAGACTGACAGGCCTGTAATTGCTAGAGTCTTCTTTCTTACCCTTCTTGAAAATTGGCACAACAGTTGCCAGCTTCCAGTTTACTGGGACCTCTCCAGATTCCCAAGATCATTGAAAAATAATTGAGAGAGGTCCAGCAATGACATCAGCCAGCTCCTTAAGCACCCTGGGATGAATCCCATCCAGACCCATGCACTTGTATGGATCCAGGCGGAGCAGAAAATCCTGCACATGTTCAAGGCTGGTTGAGAATTTGTCATTCCCACCATCATGGTCCTCCTGCTCACGGCACCCATGGTCCCAAAGCCCATCATCAGCATTGAAGACAGAGGTGAAGAAGGCATTAAACGTCTCTGCTTTGCCTATGTCATTGTCTGTGAGGAGACCTTCCCCATCAAGTAGCGGACCTATGTTTAGTTTGGTCCTCCTTTTTCTGTTCACATATCTAAAAAAAACATTTTATTGTCTCCCACAGACATGGCCAGCTTCAACTCTAGTTGGGCTTTGGGCACACGAATTTTCTCCCCACAAAAATGAACAGCATGTATTCCTTCCTCATCACCTGACCCTCCTTCCAGCAGCCATACACTTCCTTTTTTTCGCCTAAGCTCCAGTAGAAGATCCCTGGTCAGCCAGGCTGGCCTTTTGCCCCGCCTACCTGACTTCTGATATTTTGGAATTGCTTGATCTTGTGCTTTTAGGAGGCAGTGCTTAAAGATTGACCAGCACTGATGGATGCCAATGCCTTCAAAAGCAGGGAAACTTGCTGACTAGTTCCCTGAGCAGCCTGAGGTCTGCTTTCCCCATATCCAGGGCTGAGATTTTTGTAGAAGTTTTCCTTCTGTCACCATAAATTCTAAACTCAACCACTTCATGGTCACTATGACCGAGATGGTGGCCAATTTCCATGTCTCCCACAAGACCCTCTCTGTTTTCCAGCAATAGATCTAGGAGGGCACCTTTCCTAGTTGGCTCCCTTAGCACCTGCACCAAGAAGTTATCTAGGTGCTTTATGAACCTCCTGGACTTGCTCGTGTCAGCTGTGTGGTGATCCCAGTTGATGTCTGGCAAGTTGAAATCCCCCATAAGGACAAGGGGGGAGTTGATCTCAAGGCATCTCATAGTTCTGCAAAGAATAATTCATCAGTGTTGTTGTCCTGGCTGGGTGGTCTGTAATAGACTCCCACTATGACATCCCCTTTATTTGTTTGTCCCTTAATCCTTACCCAGAGGCTCTCAACTTTACCATCGCAAACTTGAAGTTCCACACAGTCCAGCCCATGCTTCACATACATCGCCACCCTGACATCTTGCCTACTTTGTCTGTCCCTCCTGAAGAGCCTATTGCAGCACACCAGCCACAGGACTCATCCCACCAGGTTTTGCTTATGCTGATGATGTTGTAGCTGTGGGATTGGGCCAAGACTCATCCATTTTATTCCTCATACTGTGTGCGTTTGTGTAGAAGCACTTCAAATGTGCCTCCCTACACGCAGCACCTTGTGGAGCCAACCAAAGGACCTCACCGGCACACAGTCCCTCTGATTCTAGTGCGCCATCCCTTAGCTCATCATCAGCATGCCTGGTTTTATCCCCTTCCCCCTTCAACTCTAGTTTAAAGCCCAATCTATCAGCCCTGCCAACCCCTGAGCAAAAATCCTTACCCCTCTCTGAGAGAGGCACATCCCATCTGGTGCCAGTAGGCCTGGTGTCACGTAGACCTTCCTGTCATTGAAGAACGTGAAGTTCTGCCAGTTGTACCAGTCCCAAAGCCATGTGTTAATGTGATGAGCCCGCTTGTCAACATCAATTCCCCCTTTCAGAAGGACAGAGGCAAACAGAACCTGTGCCTGATCCTTTCAGTAGTCGCCCCAAAGCCCTAAAGTCCCTTTTGAATGTTCTTGGACTTCTCTTTGCTACCTCATCACTACCAGCCTGAAAGACCAGTAGTGGGCAGTAGTTGGTGGGCCATACCAGGCTCTTGACTTTCTTAGTGAAGTCTCTCACTTGAGCTCCGGGGAGGCAAGAGACTTCCCTGTGGGTTGGGTCCAGTCGGCATATTGGGCCCTCTGTCGCTTTCAAAAGGGAGTCCCCCATGACAATAACCCTTCTTTCTTTTTTGACAGATGATGTAGCAATGCAGGGGTTGCCTTGCTTTAGGCACCCTCTCCAGCTGGGACAGGCTTTTGTCTACTTCATTGTTCTGACTGTTGTGTTCTAGACCCTCATACCTGTTATATAAGGGTAGATGGGAAGGTGAGGTGGGCAGGGAAAGGGCTCGCCTACCACCCTGAACAGGAACCTGCCTTCATTCCTCCCCCTTGGCCTAGGTCTCCTCCTACTGCCTGGCTGGATGAGGGAACTTCTGTCTTCTGAGTAGCAGGAGACACTTGTGCTGTGGCAGGCTCATGAGTTTGTCTCAGAGAGAGCAGAGTACACCTCCACCAGTCAGTTTCCCTCTCTGACGCCCTGATGCTCCTGAGCCTGCTCACCTCCTTCCAAAGCTCCACAACCTGGCTGAGCAGCTCTTCTACCCAGGCACAACTCCCACAGGCATACCCCTCGCTGCTGCGGTCAGATATCGACAGAAGACTCGGGCACACCCTGCAGCCCAAGACCTGGATGGCGGCATATTTCCTTGAGCCCTCTGTCTGAGTGGCCACATTGGTGACTGTGGCTGGAGAGGCCGCAGGAGATGCAGAGGCCATGGTTATCTGCCTGGTTGATACCATGACCAGGTTCCTCACAAGCAGGTTACAAGTATGGATGGGAAAGACCACTGCAAAAGAGTGTCAAGGGGCCCTCCCTGCTCATCCTGCCTGCGCGAACTGCTGTGCAAACAGCTGCGCCAACTTCTGCTCCCCGCCCTTCTGATGCACCATGCCCTGTTTGCCCATCCTCGTTGCCATGCTCCTGGTCGCTCACACTCCCTAGGGGCTGCTTTTGAATGGCCAGGGAAGGGGCACTGCTGGCTCTGCCTACACCTCGTCAGCCTCCCTCACAAGGGCTGCCAGGTCCTAGTGTCTCCCTTGGCTGCTTTGAGTGGCCTCGATGCCAAGAAAAAAAGCCCTGCCTGTCTCGATCCCCTGCTCCACTGCAGAACGCGTCTGACCCAGAGCCAATCGCCTTGGCAAATGACAAAAAGACTTGACACATTTGACTTATCAATGTATAATTTGATCAATTTTGCCATAGAAACCTCCTGAGAGTTTCTGAGATAGCAAGTTTCTCCATCCATGATGTTAATCAACGTATTAAGACATAGAAATTGGTCTAGGCATTGACAGGTTGCCTGGGAGATATCTTCAGGAAAGTCTGAAATTGCCACCTGGAGAGATCTTGCATCAGTTACTTAAATCCTTAATTGAGAGGATGTCCAGGAGTTTGGACAATCACCATCTTGTCAACAACAGCTGGTTTACTGTTTAAATGGCTCCATTATCTCCTCTACACGGATGTCTACATGAAGAGTTTTGGGATTATCCAAGGAATTAATGACTAGAGTGTACTGGGTGTGCACATGGACACAGGCCTGTTATCCAGCTACACCACAGTTATATCTCTACGGCATATTTGAATTTTTACATTATTTTTATGCTTAAGTTCTATACCTCTTTTTGCAACTAAAAGGTGGGCAAAGATAAACATCAACACCTCAGTAGCTGCAGCACTGACTATGAAGAAAGACTGAAATTTCGGCCATTTTTTTCACTGAAATGATTTTAAACAAGAATTTTTGAATCCTGTTTTTTAAACATTTAATGTATTTAAGTTGTCTTCATAGAAAATGCAAAGAGATTAAAACATAAAAGATAATCAGTAATAAATTTAAAGCATGACTAATTTTCCTAGTGTAGATAGGGACTGAAGTAAAAGACTTGCATCTGTTTCCCACTGCTTAAGAACACAGAATATATTATCTACTACCTACCACCTGAAACATGACTAAATCACCTGGATGAGCTTTACATAGCTTACATCTTTACATACTTACCATGTGAGCACACTGTTATCTTACAGTAATGTCTAAACAAACTAAGTGTTCACTCAAGGAAGTCAAACTCACAAAATTCTAAAACACTAGACTAATGAAAAACTGTAGTTCTTTGTTTATTTCCAGGTTGGGAGCTGTCGGGTAGAGTGACCATGAAATGATAAGAGTTCTCTATTCTTGGTGAAATCAGGAGGAGAATCAGTAAAACCGCAGTCTTGGACTTCCATAGGGTGGACTTGAGCTGTTCAGGACACTGGTTGGTAGAGTCCCTTGGGATGTGGTTCTGAAGGTCAGAGTAGTCCAGGAAGGCTGGGCAGTCCTCAGGAAGGAAATCTTAATGGCACAGGAGCGGTCTGTCTCCACATGCCCAAAGACGAGCTGGCACGGAAGAAGACCGGCCTGGCTGAACAGAGAGTTGTGGCTACAGCTTAGGAGAAAAAAGAGGGTTTATAATCTTTGGAAAAGAGGGTGGACCAATCAGGAGGACTATAAGGATGTTGCGAGGCTGTGCAGGGACAAACTTAGAAAAGACCAAAGATCATCTGGAGCTCAAACTGGCTACTGCCATTAAAGATAACAAAAAATGTTTTTATAAATACATCAACACAAAACGGAGGACTAAGGAAAATCTCCAGCCTTTACTGGATGCGGGGGGAAACTTAGTTACAAGAGATGAGGAAAAGGTTGAGGTGCTTAATGCCTTCTTTGCCTCAGTTATTAGCGGCAAGAGCAGTTGTTCTCTGGATACCCAGCACCCTGAGCTGGTGGAAGGGGATGGGGAGCAGAATGTGGCCCTCATAATCCATGAGGAAATGGTTGGCGACCTGCTACGGCACTTGGATGTACGCAGGTCGATTGGACTGGATGTGATCCACCTGAGGGTACTGAGAGAACTGTCCGTAGAGCTGGTCAAGCTGCTTTTCATCATTTATCAGCAGTCCTGGCTATTGGGGGAGGTCCCAGTCGACTGGCAGCTAGCAAATGCGACGCCCATCTACAAGAAGGGCTGGAGGGTAGACCTAGGAAGCTATAGGCTGGTTAGTTTGATCTCAGTGCCAGGGAAGCTCATGGAGCAGATTATCTTGAGTGTCATCATGTGGCACTCGCAGGGTACCAGGTAACCAGGCCCAGCCAGCATGGGTTTATGAAAGGCAGGTCCTGCTTGACAAAACTGATCTCCTTCTATGACAAAGTGATGTGCTTCATTGATGAGTGAAAGGCTGTGGATGTGGTCTACCTTGACTTCAGCAAGGCTTTTGACACCGCTTCCCACAGCATTATTCTGAAAAAAACTGGCTGCTCTTGGCTTGGACTGGCATACGCTTCACTGGGTTAGAAACTGGCTAGATAGCCGGGCCCAAAGAGTCGTGGTGAATGGAGTCAAATCTGGTTGGAGGCTGGTCACTAGCGGAGTCCCCCAGGGCTCAGTACTGGGGCCAGTTTTCTTTAATATCTTTATAGATGATCTGGATGAGGGGATCGAGTGCTCCCTCAGTAAGTTTGCAAATGACACCAAGTTAGGTGCGTGTGTCAATCTGCTTGAGGGTAGGAAGGCTCTGCAGGAGGATCTGGATAGGCTGCACCGATGGGCTGAGGTCAACTGTATGAAGTTCAAGAAAGCCAAGTGCTGGGTCCTGCACCTGGGGCACAACAACCCCAAGCAGAGCTACAGGCTGGGAGATGAGTGGTTGGAAAGCTGACAGGCAGAGAAGGATTGGTTGTACTGGAAGTATTGGTTGATAGTTGGCTTAATATGAGCCAGCAGTGTGATCATATGGCCAAGAAGGCCAACAGCATCCTGGCGTATATAAGAAACAGTGTGGCCAGCAGGGCTAGGGAAGTGATTGCCCCCCTGTACTCGGCTCTGGTGAGGCCACACCTCGAGTACTGTGTTCGGTTTTGGGCCCCTCGCTACAAGAAGGACATCGAGGTCCTCGAGAGAAGGGCAACATAGCTGGTGAGGGGTCTGGAGAACAAGTCTCATGAGTAGGAGCTGAGGGATCTGGGTTTGTTCAGCCTGGAGAAGAGAAGGCTCAGGGGCGTCCTTATTGCTCTCTACAGATACCTTAAAGGAGGCTGTAGTGAGGTGGGGGTTGGTCTATTCTCCCATGTGCCTGGTGACAGGATGAGGAGGAATGGGCTAAAGTTGCACCATAGGAGGTTTAGGTTGGATATTAGGAAGAACTTCTTTACTGAGAGGGTTGTTAGGTGTTGGAATGGGTTGCCCAGGGAAGTGGTTGAGTCACCATCCCTGGGGGGCTTTAAAAGACATTTAGATGTAGAGTTTAGTGATATGGTTTAGTAGAGGACTTGTTAGTGTTAGGTCAGAGTTTGAACTAGGTGATCTTGTAGGTCTCTTCCAACCTAGACAATTCTGTGATTCTGTGATTCTGTGATTTAGCTTTTTATAGTTCATGGCAAGTCAAAGTCAAAGAATTTCTTTAACTTGTGCAAACTCAATTTAAATTTATTCAGAATAACAAAAAATTATATTTGTAAAAAAAAATGTTAGAATGATTTATTTATTTTAAATAATGTGCAAATATTTATTTTTATGATTTAATAATTTTACTTATAATCTGGAAGCCTGAAAATAGGAAGGCTAGGAACTGGATATATTCTTTGTCTGTGCATTCAGACAAAGCAATTAGTCTTTATTTCTTGTTTCTTGCACAGACAGTCTGTACTCTGGCACAGACTGGGACAGTGTGACTATACACAGCTTGTGCTGAATGCAACTTCAGCACCATTTATACTTCCATTCACCTGTCAGAACAGCTGAGCTCATCCATGGTCACAGCTCTAGTGTGCAACTGAAATAAATCACCAGCTAATCACAGCCAGGTTTATTCAAAAGTGTAGAGGGAGGGAATATAACAACACAAGTATATATATTCTGAATATAATGTCCCTTGGACATAATCTGGTGACCTCAGGCAATGGGAAATTGTTAGGCATGATCTATCATTGAATATTATGAATCTATGACTACTTTAGTTTCACGTTTTTTCATTTAGTTTACAAAAAAAATCAGCATTAATGTTAAAAGAAGGAAAAAAAGAAAAAAGAAAACAAGGTATATGTTTCCCAACACCCCCCCACCCCAGGAACTCACATTAAAAATTTCTCACTGCTCTTAAAGTTCTTTGTTAACATCTTAGCATTCACTACCAATGTGTGATATGCCTCTTGAGTGTTCCTAAATCACTTTAGCAGCTGCTTTTAACAAGCATTTTTAGAACAGAGAAACAGAAAAAGGAAAAAAAATCTTAATTGAGGAGTTGTTAATGCAGTGTTCTTAATCTCAAAGCTTTCTTCCTCCCTGCAGAATATCAGTAGTTTCCACAGACTTTAACAGAGGCAGTTTGTGTCCTGCAGGGGAAAAAAAAAAAGACCCTGGGAGCTTTAACTGAAGCAGCTTTAATACAGAAAACTGTAACTGAGGTCATCTTAATTCAGGTATTTTATACTGTACTGGCCTTAAATGAACTACTTTGAGACCTATGACCTTAGCAAAGAGATATCACAATTGACATACTGCTAACTAATCCAACATTTACCTGAGATGGCCTTAGGAGCTCTATATGACTTTTGGCTTTAGTAGAATCATATTTTCATATAAGAATTCTCTGAACAATCAGTTATGAGCTGAGCTTCAACGTGTTGTTTTTTTTTTTTTTTTGAGCAGAAGGAAGAGCATAATAAAGAATTCTGATATAAATGGATTAAATTATGAAATTACAAACTCTTCCTCTGATATACATGTAAATAACTATGTAAAATCCACGTTTATCCAAATAAATAAATGGAAAAATGGAACCCAAAACTGAAACTTGAGTTCAATGCCAAATAAGTAAATAAATAAATAAGCTAGTTTATGTCCAAAAAAATTGGAGTAGCTCTGTTTCTAAGAGATTAGGCTTGGAAGTATCTTGAAAAAGCAAATTAAAGCCAGAGGTATATTTAAGAGTATTTGAGAATTAAGCAATATGGATATTCAGAACTCATGATCAGGAATCAAACTTATCTTTGTTGCTATTTTCCTTTATTAACTATAAGAGATACCCAGAGTAGTAGTGTTTTTGCATGTTGAAGGAGAAGCCCATTCCTAGGTATTAAATGATCAGGTTAAAAAGAAAAAAAAAAAAAAAAAAAGGAAAAAAAAAGGAATATATATATATTATATATATATATATATTAAAGGGTAGACTATAATCCTGTTTAAACTAACCAAAGGAATAATGCCTTTATTCAGCATGTCACTCTTCACCCATCTGCTTCACCTATTAGAACCATAAGTCTATATCTGGTCTGGGACCTGGTGGAACTAGTTAGTTTCTTCTGTGACAAAGAGAACAGTGGGTTGAGGGTCTCATGTCCTTGTGATGACAATAGTTCTATCCAAAAGGCTGAACCCACACTTTCTAACTAGTATCCAAACCATTAAGGAAGGATTTCAGTCAATTTCAGACAGCTTGACTTCAATCCTTTTTAGTTGGCCCAAATATTACATCTTGTTCTGGCAGGTGTTGACAAGATGGTTTTAGATGTCCACTCCAGTTTCTCAAACTGATCCTACTATCTCAGTGCCTCATGGCTATGTGATTTGGTCAATGGTCAACATATGACAGAACAGTTGGTTTGGGGTTGTGCTACCTGAGAGAGTGACTGGGGTAGGAGAGTCCCAGGGCTGGATAAGTAAATGCAGGGACTGAGCATCACAGGCAATTGAAAAGAATTATGACTGTCTTGAATGCCTGCCTCCTAAGCATTTTCCCTAGTCTCATTGACAGCTGAGCTTAAGAACTTAAACTAGATATTCATGATCATATTTTTAAAAGAGCTACAAGAGAGAAAGACAAGGACAAATGATAATAAACCAAATGAATAAATTGTATATAACAAATATTTAATAAATTTTCCCAAAATATGTGCATGAAATGACAAGCAGAACCACACTGCTCAGAAATCTGTGCACATGTGATTATGCACATCAGGCATTTGGCATTTAAACACATAGACAATTAAAAACATTTGGACTTTATTGCATTATTACAATTTGATATTTGGCAATATCAATAGAGAACATCAGTCTATATTCTGCAAATTTTCTAATCTAAAGTCATGCACATAGGTTTGGGACAGAAACAAAACAAAGTATTATTCTCTACTCAAAATTGTGTATTAGGTTTTGCACCGGAGTTTACATTTTCATTCTTGTGACCTTTTCTTTTTTTGTGGTTTTAATACAGATAATCAATTTTGGACTGCTGAGTATGACTGCTTATAGCAGACAGGGGGGACTTGGATGTGTCCCTTCAAAGTGTCCTTCACTTACAAAACTCACTTTTGTGAAATGACAGAAATGACACCTCTAGTGTAACAAATTTTACGGTTGTGCTGTGGCTGCTAGTTTATGCTCTCTCAGAAGGATGTTTTTTGTTGTTGTTGTTTTTTTCCTGCCTAGTTTTTTTTCTCCTGTGTTGTATTCATTTCTGATTTTGGTTAAAAATGACGCATTTGATGCTTGTAAATGAAGGAAAAATTCCTTCATATACAGTTTCATATATCTCAACCACACATGAAGACTTACATTTGTAATAATAAATGTTCTTCAGAAAAAAAAATATATATATATGTTGAAACGTATATTACAGGGAACTTCTGAGTTAAAGAAATGAGTAGTTAACCTGTGTTTCTCATCTTTTCTCTCAGATCACATTATTTTCCATCTTATGCTCTTAACACTTTCAAGGTTATGATCAATATTGTACAAAGCTGCTCATGTATCTGATAATTTATCTTCAGGTATTTGTCCATTTGGAAATATAATGGAAAATTGTATTATCTTGCTAGATAGTGTATTTATACTACAGAATTCTGACGTATCAGTCCTGTCAGTTGTGGTAGATGAGGTGTGATTTGAGACTGATTTAGCTGTAGCAGCAAAAAAATATCATAGAGACAGTGGCAGAACTGTGTTTTTGTCAGCTCTCCGTGAGAAAGGTATGTTTTGCCAGATATAGTAAAGATATATGACCACAGTAAAAAAATATTTGCTGACATCATGCAACAATGCAACACTGTAACTGTGCATAGAAAGTACAGTTAGGGTAAACATAACCAGAGTAGTGATTACTTGTGTTGGTTCTGTTTAGTTTGTTGCTTTTCCCTTCCCCCTCTCTCCCCTTTTTGTGTGTGTGTGTTTATTGTTCTTTATTTGTTTGTTTTGTGTGTGTGTTTATTGTTCTTTATTTGTTTGTTTTTTGTGTGTGTTTATTGTTCTTTGTTTGTTTTGTGTATGTGTTTATTGTTTTTTTTTGTTTGTTTTGTTTTGTTTTGTTTTGTTTGAATGGCCACTTCAGGGGAACTTCTCAATGACAGAAAAATCCATGGCAAACTTTTAAATATTTCTACATCTCAGCATTCCCCTATGATATTAGCTGAATAAAAGACTTCATAAAAACTCATAAGATTTATTTCATTTTGCCTTCTAGATTATTTGTCAATTGGATCCAGTTAGTTCACTAGGTTATTTGTCAAGAGATTAGCTCTTGTAAGATAAAGAGCCCAACAAAAGTTAACTTATATCTTAAGTGCTTTAGCATAGAAAAAAAAAAAAAAAAGTAAATAACTATATGGCCCCACTACTCTGCTTTATGTGTTCTTTCTGAAGTTTATTCTAAAGAGTATGACAAACAGCCCTACAGCGTGACACACTGTGATTCGAACAGTGATTTTTTCACCAGCATTTAGGATCTCATAGTCATTTTAATCAAGCACAATTTTCTTGAATATGAATCTGTATGAAAAGCCAAGACCAAGCAGTTGGGTGTTCACTTTATCTCAGAAATGTAGTCAATGTATTTCAGGTGTAAAGACTCCCATTTTAAAAGACTTTTATCAAATTCTAGTTCTGTCACTGCGAAAGATGAAAATGACAATAGAGGAAATCACTTGGCAGATAATTCAAAGAAATAGTGCTCCCTCTGTAAAGCTGTGATGGACAAAGTCTCAGTCTCATGCAAGTCAAACATGTCCCTCCAAAAAACAAACAAACATACAAAAAACACACGCACACACACACAAAAAAAAAACAAAAAAAAACAACAAACCAAAAAACATATAAAGGCATTCTTGTCCAATAAGGATAAGATTTTGGTGACAGAAAAAAATGTACTCCTTAAGGAGAAAAATACTGAATTTGTGATAAGTTGTACACAATTAAAACTTGTTTCTCCACTAGACTTTTTAGAAACATAAAAAAAAAAAAAAAAAAAAAAAAAAAAAAAAAAAAAAGGAAGGAAGGTAGGAAGCAAGCAAGGAAGGAAGGAAACTTCTAAAGCTGCCATGTTGACTTGCAAAATTACACTAAATAAAGAAAAACAAGTCAACTCTTAAGAGATGAAGGACAACAAGATTCTTCATAAACCAAGAGAAGGTTCTTTAACGTTTCTTTCTCTATTCATAGGAAGATATCTGTGTGCTGAAAGGTAATACATTTCTCAGTGAATTAACTGGTTTACTTGGTCCTGTAGTATGTTGTAATATGGTAAGTGGCAAATAATATTATCTGGGACGCCTTACAGAAAAAAATCTGCTGAGGTGTTTTCTTTTAGACACTCAAAACTTTCTAAAAGTTTTTCATTTTAGGAGAGTACTTTTCACCTTTTAAGCTTTAAAATTGCTATCTTGTCAAAATAAAAAGTAGTTTAAATCTTTGGTATATTTTTCAGAGAAACATAATTATGTCTATTGTTTAACAAGTCAATTTGCAAAACAGTGAAATGCAAGTTCACTAAAGTACCTTTATTTTTAGCAAAAAATCATCCAAGGAACTATCCTCTTAGGAATTAATATACAATTTTATGATATCTTCTTCTTAAATTCATTTTCTTTCCCTTCTTAAGTTCTGTTTTCAGCAATGATTGAAGCATCAAGTACCATATAACTGCCTGCAATTTTTCTCGTGTGGCATAGGCAATCAAAATGATTGACTCGTTGGTTTTGCTTATCTAATTAAACAGTTAACCAAAAACGGTACCTTGAGTTAAACTAATTACAGCTGATCAAAACTGAACATCAGGGACTAGGCTGTTGAAATATTCACCTGAAAACTGCTTGAGTGTTGGAGCCACTTTCACTCTGTATCTTTGACATCTGCACCAGACTAGCAGCAGCTTGGCTTAAACTCATCAAGATTTTCTTACGTTCATGCCTGCAGCTGGAATCCCTCTGTGAGTGAGTAGGCTGCTTTACAACTAAAACCTTAATTTGAGATAAACAACATAAAACTAGCACGTTGTTTTGCTTGTTTTGCTACTGGAAGAGAAAATAAACGAACAAGTTGTCACATCAGATACTTTACTCACAATCAAGAAGCTGAAATTTACCTCACCATTGTAAACACTTGTAAATCCTTACAAGTCATTATAGGCAATGACTATCACAAGGAGTTCAGATCTCAAGAGTATGGTTCATCCTATCTTATTTAAGAAAAAAAAAATTGTAGAATAAGGATACACTATTTATTGTGCTATGTACTGAGGCTTTTGACCATGTTAATGGTTAAAAACCACTTGTGTTGTACTTGAGAAGAAATACCTCAGCAAAGCAATCTGAGCAACAACCACTGTAGATTAACTGATGTGGGATGCCGGCGAGAGAAATATTTGAAATTACATTTTTTCTCCATAACTTTATTACTCATGTCTAGTCTAAAGTAAGACATACATTTTAGGTAGTTCTGATTTCTCCAAATATACTTTCAAAATGAGGGGATAAGGATACTGCAGCTTCTTCACACCTTCCATTGTCTGTGCATTTAAAATACTAATTCAGAGAGAAGAACTTTTAGCTCAACATTCTTTTATATATATATATATATTTTTTTTTGGTGTGTGTGTGTGTTTGTGTCATGAGAATATTCTATCCATGTGGCTGGAGAAACTAGCAAGAAAAATACATTCAGCTTCTCTGGACACTGTCTGCTTTAAAGATGCCTTGGGCAAGTATGAAAGTAAGAATGAACAAATTACCATAGAAGTGTGAGGGCTCTTACTCTTGAAAACCTACTTTTGATTCTTTTTTTTGGGGGATCATTCCTGTACTTTATAAATGACCCTAGAGTATAAATGTTAAAATAATTCCTACATCAGATTTTATTATAAAAGGCCTTTTGGTTAAGATCAAGTGTAGTATCTGTTCTTTCAAGTGTAGTATCTGTTCTTATCAGTTTAATATTTGTGACTCTGAAAGAGAAAAACAAATTTATAAATGAACTGTGCTACATAAACTATTTCACAGTTTTATAGAGCTTTCTAAAATTAGCTTCTTTCTGCAATCTACTGCTGTCTCTCCTTGAATGTTTGATAAATCTGACACATACTGATAGGTCATTTTATCTCTGAACCTTGGTTGCATACTGCTGATCAGACCAACAGAACTTATTGGTTGTTAATTGCACAACCATATATTTCACAATTTATAATATTGTTTTACAGATTAGACTCTAAACTAACTGAACAGTATTATCATCTCAGCTGAGACTGATCATTTCTGAAATTAGATGTGAATAGTTTGTCTTTCTATGCACAAATTCTTTTTGCAATTGCTGTTCATTCTCATGTTTACAGTACAATTACAGAACGGCCTCCACAACAATTTTTATTGTATTTAGTAAGGTTTTGCTCAGTTTCCCAAGATAACAATACAAGTAACATAGACACATACAAGTAACTAACCATATTCATTGTAAGTCATCTTTCTGAAGTGAATAGTAGTGAAAGGTATCACCCAAGAGTGGAATCTGTCACTCTCTAGAGGTGCCTAGATCTTTCTAATGGCTACTGAGAAACTAAAGGTTCATTGGTTTTGAAGATGCCTAATCTATGGAAGATGAACCACACCCTTGTGAGAAAATTAATTATTTAAAAAAACAACCTAGACAGGATAATGGTCTTGCTGAAGGTCAGGAATACGACAGGCAAGAGAAACATGGAATAGAACTTGGAAAAAAAAGAAAAAGAGAAAAGAAAAAAAAAAAAAGTAAGACTAAATGAAATATAACTAGAGAGGAAAAAAATTGGCCTGGGTTTATTTATTGTAGAGTCATTTGAGATTATGAACTGAAAAGACTGAATTTTTAAAAGGAGAAAATATGGGCAATAAATTCAGGAACTGCTAGCTAGTATTCTTTATCATCTGTTCATCCTTCTACTGGGCTAGGCCAAATAACAGACTTCTACTGTTCAAGGACAAGTAAGAACATGAATAAACTTCCTGTTTCATGATAATAAATCCTCAACGTCTGCTGCTAAAAATACTGATAAGCAATTCTACATGAGGAAAAAACCTTCTGTTCTAAAATGTAGTTCCTAGTGAACTTTTACAAGCTAATTATATATTGGTGAAGAATAAGATAACAGAATTGCTGACATAATCTTAAACAAGAGTGCCCTACACTAAAATGCCTAAATTGGATAACTTAGGCTTCTTATGAAACTTTGCTCATCTGCATGTGCAGCATTTGCTTTGAAGTAGACAAGTGTAGCCAAATATAGTACTATATACAATGATAAAACTGTGATTACTATGTCACACTGAGATCAGCACACATTGTACATCCACATAATACAAATAGTCCCCACACCATTTAGATTATGGACTAAGTAACAGAGTAAATGCAAGTGCTATTGTGCACTGATTGTGGATTGATTAGGGGGATTATTGACCCTGCCCAAGAAAGTCTATATGGAAGTTGTGAAGTCTACTAAGATCTTCTTGATGTCTACCTAGTGTCTTTCGTTAACCCAAAGAAAAAGAGAGAGGGGGAGAGACGGCTGGGGGGGGAGGGGGAGGGGGGGGAAGGGGACAGGCTGGAGAGGGGCACTTCCAGGCCAACACTGCTATTTTCTAAAATACATGCTTTTTATCTCAAAGTAGGAGAAAGAACACTTGCAGTAACATTTATCTTCAGTAAGGGATACCGTAAGTTTTAGGTATTATGACATTGTTATATGCTGTATTTATCCTTATGTTTCAAAAAATTACAAGCCTAATATTGAGCAATTAATTAATCAAATATTTGTGGCTATTGTTTCAACAAAGACAGATATAAAGTTGTATGTATACATGTTTGTAGGGCCAAAAATATTATTAGAATTCCTTCTTAAAATACCTTTCTCCTTTCAAAATACCTTTCTTTATCCTATATCTAAACAAAAATTGAAAAGGAAGTCAAACCCACTGTAGTTCTCACATTGTGAACTATCAGAGCAGAGGGAACAAAGAAAAGTGTACTCACCTTTTATGAAAAGAAATCATAACTGAAAATCAAGGTGGAATGACAAATGGAGTCTGTTTGCATTATAACAATTTTATATGGGGCCTTAGATTAAGTTCTAATTATAAATAATAGTTGCTTCTAAATAATAGTTATGTCTCCCTTTACATAAACACCTGCTGAAAACACATTTGAAACAGAACTTTGGCATTTGTTCTTTTATACTGTGGTGTTTTTTCATCCATTAAGTTAAATCAAAACAAAAGGATAAAATGGAAATGCTTCCAAAAAGTACATTAAGGAAAAAAAAAAAAAAGAAAAAAACACAAAAAAAGAACATACACTGAAAGCACAAAAGCAAAATCATTTTATAGGTTGTCCCAGTAGTCAAGAAAATATGCCTTATGATAAATCATACCGTCAGACACAATATTTATATGACCTAGATACAGCTAATATTTTAACAGAGAAATATTGAAATGTGAAACTTGTACAAGAAATTACTGCTGACTCACTGAGACAAAAATAATAATAATTAGTTCTCAGTAGGATAGACAATCTTGAAATAATAGCCATGTTTAGACTTCTATTAAGTAAAAGTAGGATATCTGTATACAGAAGAGGACCCAGAGGGGAAATGTACAAAAACCTGTTTGATTTATATAGTTCAATTGTTTAGTATTGCCCAGGATTCTCATTGCAATTCCACGGTCAAAATAATAACAAATGTTCTCCTGCATCAACTGATCATTTCTAAGTAATAACCATTCAAGCAATGGTTTATTAGATTTCCAGTGTCAGTTACCGATGCAAATACAGGAAAATATTATTTTTTTATACATCATCTCTATTGCTGATGAAATATCTAACATAGATTTTTAGTTTCCCATAGGAACATTTCTAAATGTATTCATATGTATATCTGGATTTTCTGGGTTTGTTTTTGTTTGTCTTTTGTTTTCTTGACAAGGATGGCAGTGATATCTTGTCTTACTAAGATTCTGTGATCATCACCTGCTCACATACAGATGAGGACACTATTGCAGTCCTTGTGGTAACAAAAACTCTTATTTAAAATCCTCTAAAGATCCATTTAGGAAAGGATATGAGTAATATTTGAAATTCAGTGCATATGACCTTGACAGACAGCCAATACAGAGCACTAGAGAGGAACATATAATGAAATCAGAATGCAAAAATACCCATCCTTTTAAACAGATCCTATCAAGAAGGAGTTTATTTCTCTTCATCACTCATTCACAATGGAAATGGGTTTCAGTAAAATGAAAGTTTCCATATCCACACGTATGGACTGGAGCATTCACCAAACTACTATTTTATACAGTACCACATCTGAAAAGGATCAAGTGGATCTACTGGAAAGTCTTCAGCATATATTTGCCCATGAGTATAAGAAGTTAAAGAAATGAACATCTCAAAATGGTACATGCATTTAATTATCTTCTTGAGTGAGGCTCTGATTTTTCCAGCTAAACATCTAATAGGTCACTGGAATGCTTCTGGCACCAGATTATAATGTCCAGAGGTCCCTTCTCTAGCTCATAACAATTTTTTCACATGGGTCCTGAATTACTTAACACTCTCTTGAATGGATTCCTCTGTAACTCAATAAAATGTACTAAGGGGAACCAAGGAGCAATCTGGGTGCAAACTTAATTTTATCTACCACCCACCCTTTAATCGCTTCAGTGACTAAAGTCTCTGACCATTTAATTATTGAGGCACTAGTAATGTGCCCAAATGATCAGTTACAATTTTTTAAAAACTGTCTTGTGTGGTTGCATTAGGAGCTCTTGGTAGACTGCAGTGAGAAGGAGTTGCTATAGAAACACCGCCTTAACACACTCCATTCACTGAAGGCTATAAAGAGGTACAATGGTCGCTGAATAACTACTGCTAATCCACATAACATTCAGAAATTACTATTTTTTTGCTCTCAAAATCTCACTTCAGATGCCAGAACAACTCCCCCTACTTCTTCGCACCACAGCCTCCCTACTTTACAATCCTGATTTCCAATTCAAACCTTTTCAGATGGAACTTTGTTTGAGTATCTACTTGCATATGTTATTTAGTTTTGCTCTGCACAGGCAGCTAAATTCTGCAGTGATTAGCACAGTATGAAAGACTTGACAGAAGTAAGCAAAATAAATTGCTTCATCTGATAAAAATTGTGCCAAAAACTGGAAAAAAAGAAGTTGTGATCATTACTTTGGACTAATGTTTGGGGAAAAAACAAAACAAAACAAAAAACACTTTTGTTTCCTTTTCCTGTAGATTTTCCCTTGTGATTCAGACTACCTGAAAACTGGAGTCCCAAGCACTGATTAAATTCACCTAGTTTTTAGAATTTTCCTCCTTTCCCCACTGGGTTATGAGATGTGTTCTTTTAGCCACTCCCTCTTCAGTTTTAAACTTCTTCAAATCTTTAATCACTTGTAAGTGGATAGAAGCGCATGCATGGTACAATTAATCTCCTTGTTTGGGTACTACTGTGATTTAGTCTGAGATGACAATCACTGAAGAAACGTTGAAAATTAAATTCATAGAGGACTAAAATTAAATCCACACCACCTCATGCCTCAGTCTAACTTTAAACATTTCACTCAGGAGGTAGATCTGCCTCCTAGGCTATCATCAGCATGGGGGGAAGTTTAAACCCAAGAGAACATAATGAACTCTTTTCCTGTTAAGACTTTCTTCTTCTGTTAAAAATAAAAACAAAAGAACACATGAAAAAATACTAATGATTGAAAAAATGCATTTTTGCCCCCATGAAGCTGTGTTAGTATCAGGTAAGTTTTTAATGGGAGAGAAACAGAGAACACATTTTGGTTTCTCATTTTAACTGGTAAAACAGTGAAGTTTCTTTAATTTTATTTGTACTCTATCCCAATTTTTTTCATGGTCACCATTACAGAAAGTTCAACCGTATTTATAAGATTTAACAATTATTGTCCTTCAGTAGTCATTGGGATACCTTATTTTCTAGACATAAAATGTATTTATATCGAAATTGATTAACTTATATGTTATAGTAGCATAACATAATGTGCATGTTTATCACAAAATAAATAAATAAATAAATAAATAAGGATATGAAAACAGAGGGGAAAAATACAACTCCTGGTTTAGGGAGCTATTTTCCTTAAATACACCTGTTTTTCTACTCTTTATGAGCAATGAAAATGATTTGCAAGAAATCAAAGCATTCCATGAATATTGCTGCATTTATTTATGAATAAGGTTCAACTCACTTGGTACGATAAGCCCAAAAGTCACAGACAAGTTGAATGTCAAGTTCTTTATTGTTATGTAATCTCAGCACGTTCATATGAAACACAGTCAAGTGAGGTGCTAAAAAATGCCCATAGATATTTTATGAACTTTGTATAGGTGATATATAGAGTATTATTAGCTGTTTGGGGAATTCTTTTTCTCCAACACCTATACTAAGATATACGATAAGAGCTATCTCACTAACCTATACTATACTCAGGATTATACCAGTCTGTGATCTGATGTAATGAAAATAATCTCCTAATGTATTATGCCTTCTCTGCTTTTGTGCTGTGTTTTCCATTTCAAAGATACTTTGATGATACAAAAACTCACCCTATAGTGTAAGTGCACAGTCCCTACTTCTCTCTGCTGTTAAGCAATTAAATTATTATTCATTCTGAGAAGTAGTTGGAATTTCTTTTCTGAAATTCCATTTCTGAAAGTAATCTGTAAAAGTTCCCCCAATAAAGTTGTTGGATTTCTTATGTCCTATATCTGCTTGAAGAGAACTTGTGTTTTATTAGCAGATTAGCCATTCCCATGGCAAATATTAATTTCCATCCTTTCTCTTTTCTTTTAAAGCTTCTTACAATGTAAAGACATGCTGTGAAAACATGTCACTCCAGACAACGAAGTTAAAAAGAAAGAAGGAAAGAAGGAAAAAAAAAAAAAAGAGAGAGAGAGAGAGAGAGAGAGAGAGAAAGTAAGATAAAGACTGAGAGAACAAGAGAGAGAGAATGAAAGGAAAAAAAGAATTTGAAAAAAAATCAGAATTTGCCTTTAACACTGCTTAGACGTGAGCACATGTACAAATTCATTGTTTAGTGGTAAATCACATCACAAGATGAGTATCCTGAATTTTAAGCAAGTTATTTTTTCACCTCTAACCCACTCACCATGGGCACAGTGATTTGAAGTAACTCTGAAGTTAAGTGACTATGCAATGGTAGCTCACTGTATAAAATAACAAAATTAATAAATAACCCTGATAGGTTTTGGGCTTAATTAGATATTAGAACTATATTGTTTAATTTTAGACCGCTACCTATTCTGAGTTATATACTAAATTAAAGGAAAAAAAAAAAAAAGTTATTATTTCTGTAATCATTACATGATTTTGAAGGTTAATTGGTAATAAAATCTGAAATGTCCAAGCTGTTTCAATCACACATTTTTAGAATAAAGATCACATAACTATTGAACTATAACAGACCTCCTAGTTTTTATGAAATATGTCTCAGGAGGTCTGTTAATCTCTTCTGGGCCATCTGTCCTATTTGAATCAGAGAAGATAAAGACTTTCAGGATCAGGTGAAAGTAGGGCGATGCATTCTGGGACATATCTAACTTAGGTAGACACATCCAGGAGGGGCTGTTAAATTAGAACCATTGAACAGGGAACATGAATAGCTAGAAATCTGGCTAGAAGACTTCTAAAACTGCAGTTCTTCACATGGAATTTTACCAAAGCTTGCTTAAGTTAGTAAGAGAAAAAAGAGTGGTTGAACTTGGATTCTCCAGACTTTATCAGAAATTACATCCCTTGTCTTTTTGCTTTATGTCTCCTGTTTGCTGTTGTTCATAGCCTAATAAATAAATAAATAAATCCCTTTACCAATTATTCTTTTCATGTAAGCGCATACTGAAAAATAGCAAAATAATTTAATGTGACTGTTGATCTCAATTGTTGAGCTTCTGCCAGAGGAAGAACTGGGGCAGACTGATACACTAATGTTTTTTACTACAGGATGTACTCATGATATAAAACATTTAAACAACCACTAAAGAAAGCAGCAATATACTTAACAGACCACAGAATGATGACAATGAAATTTACTAAATCCTGGTAATTGTCTCAGTGTCATGGGCAGATCTGTTTGGCTGGGTAGAATGAGCTGTTGAAACAGAAGCTGTTTCCAGGAGCTGGTGCCAGCAAGGGCCCAGTAAGCTCAGTAACCAGTGTTACTCCTTGGTGCTCTGCTATGTTTATATGGGAAATCTTCACAGTGCTTGTATATATCTTCACTTCTAGAGTAGTTTGCTGTTGGTTTATCAGCTCAACCCTTGAAAAGGAGAATGTGGAGACTTCTTTTTAATTGAAGCCATAGATTTTGGAGCAGCTTGAAAAATTTTAATGGCCTCCTAGTTGTCGATGGGGAGCTGGAGTTTTTTTCGGGTTCAGCAATTCAACAAAGAGCAACCTTTTCAAAGCACATTAGTGACAGTGAGTTTAAAATGCTGTATGTGCATTTGCCTCTCTTTGAATGCTCCATCTCTCTGCAAGCAATATTGTCCAACAAAGGAAAAGTACTTTTTATTATTTTAACTGTAAACATCAAAAGCTGGCTCTCATCTTTTGCCTCTTCAATTTAGTATAAATAACGAACTAGTCAAATAGCAAGAACTGCCTTAAGCCCAATACAAAAGAATCTGAATAGCCAGAATGAAAAATCTGAGTTTCAAGTGTTATTGCTTTCTGATAATATGGTTATGTTAAGCCACTTAAGTGGTTATGTTAAGCCACTGGGTTGACTAGACTGAAACCTCATGATGCACCTTGCTTTCAAGCACATAATTTTAGAACCTCAATTTCATACCAGCTTTCCTAATCTCTGAAACCAACATGTACAATGAAGTTAAAATATCATCTTTTTACATTCCATTTTTTAAAAGCCATACTGGTCTTAGTGTTTTTCTTTCTTGTTTTGTTTTGTGTGTTTTTTTCTTTTTTCTTTTTTTTTTCTTCTTTTCCCCAATCCATGTTGAAATACTGTGCAAAACCATAAACAAATTTCAAAATTTAAAAGCATATTTGGAACAAAATTGTTCATATTGGCATCCACCTTCAATATTTCATAAAAATCTCTACTGTACCAGATATATTGATTACAGAGTTCTCAATACCATTTTATCAAGACAGTGTGCTTCACATCATCTAATAGCACACATATGTAAGCAGACATAAAGGACTTTTTAATTGTGATAAGACCCGGTGGGTTTTGCAAACATAGGTGTATTTTTGTTTTGTTTTGTTTGTTTGTTTTTCCTCTTGGAACTGAACAGTTGTCTAACTAGTAAGTAAAGACAGTGGGAGGATTCCCACTGATGAGAAGACACTTAGAAGAAAATAATTGCAAACATTGAAAAGCCCCTGATATTTCATTAAATTACTGTGGCTCACTGAGGTACCACATATGAGCTAAGCCAGTGTAACAGACCCGTTGCTTACTCTCATCTCATAATGAATACAAAGTAAAACTTACCAAAATAAACCACTTTCATTACATGTTTTACTTATCATTTGCAAGGGGTTAAGTATCCATATGAAGTCAATTATAACAGCTGTCTGACATGTGTTAAGTCAATTACGTGGCTGAGTCTGTATATCCTGACCACGGACCTATACTGATACGAAAGAATTATTCACATTCTCCAATTTAAAGTGGCTTTACAGAGGAATGCTTGCCATTGTTTAATTTGTTCCTATAACATTTATTCCTGTTTTTTTTTTTTTTGTTGTTGTTGTTGTTTTTTGTTTTTTAAATCATGGCCATGACCTTGCTTTTCGTATGACCTCGCCATCTGGAAAGCTGGTATGATTACAACCAGATCACAGACCAGCCATGCCTCTGGCCCTAAGAATGCCATTAAACGGAGAAGGGAAAATACAAGGGAGGTACGTTATTCAATTTAATAATTCAGTGTCAGCTAGGAGATGAGACCCCCTCTGGCATTCAGCCAATGGGAGAGTTCCTTCTATTATACCAGGGTGCTCCACCTATATTCTTTCCCTACCTGGTGATACTACCTGTAATCTACAGGTCACTAGGGTCCAAGATAATCTCCTGAGATATCAAACAAGGAGCTGGTGCCAATGCCTGGTGATTTCATTTTATGTGTTTCCTTGTCCTAAGGGATTTATTATACAGTTTAGAGATGAAGGGAGGTTATAGTATATTCTAAGTTTAAAAGAGATGGGCTGACAGTATTGAGGGCTAAGCTCTCAGATGAAAGCACTTGAAAACAGTCAGTGTACCTTACTTCACCTAAGGTTTATTTAAAGACAATCTGGCAGAAATTGAGATCTAAAACTAATTTTTCTGTGGGTGTCAGGCTGCTTTGGATGCATATCCATTCCTCAGGGTAGCAGTGGCACTGTTACCAACAGTTGTTTGTTCCCACACTACTGGACCTCGTGTTATCAGACAGGAAAGAAAATGTCAACTTTATTTAAGATGACCGGGTTCCTAACATGAGTGTCATGGGATAACATTTTTTGTACATTAAAATTTCATGATCCTGGCATATTCTTGGCATCTTCTGTAGTGACTGGATTTTATTTGTATGTGTGTGTCTCAGACCATTGCACAGGATGGTATTTTGACTTAAGTCTCTAATGACTTCTAGAACACTGCAGATAATAGTCAAAGCAGTAGGCATGCTGTGGGTAGGTGACCTCAAACACATCTGATAACTACAATGAACATGCCCACACTGATAGACAGAGTGATAGATTTTTTAATATAGCCAGCTTCTGGATGATGGCAATTCACACTGGGATTAGGTCTCCTGAAGAAGATGTGCTCCCACATGCTGCCTTGGTCAGCTTGTTATGGAGAGCATGAACGTAGCCTTGCCCAAAGGCAAGCCCACTAACCTCTGCTGTTTATGCCTTATCTGAAGGTCTCCATTGTCTCCCACTATATGCAGACTGCACCATTAAAGGGACATAACAGACTCAGGTCTGAGTGCCAGCCTTTCAGGGTGTCCCCAGGCAAGACAGAGAACATATACTGGGTTTGACAAGGTTCTTGACTTTTTATAAGCTTCCTGCGGATGTCTGTAGTCATGAGGTCATTGTGAAGCCAGCAGGTCTAGTACAGCGGGTGTGTTGAGAGCAGCTGACCATACTGGCCAGCAAGGGGCAGTAAAAATATGACTACTGGTGTGTGAGAAACCTCAGCTGTAAATACCTATTGTATATCCAGTCTAAATGTCTAAAAAGAACACTCTTATAAACGCTTTTAGATATTAGTATAGTTGTAACTATAAAGACAGGCTTTTAAAGGCACTTTGGTGCATATTGTTCCCATAAAACTGAAAATTAGGCACACAGATACTTTTGAAAATATTCACTTCAATGACTTTATGGACTCTGGTTAAACTATAGCTATTTAAGATTTTGCAGCTAATGATTATATTAAATCTTATTTCATGGATGGTATTTCATGATTATATTAAATCACATTTAAAGTCTGTCCTAGACTGGAAAAGTGTTTTGTTGTTGTTGTTGTTTGCTTTTTTTTGTTGTTGTTTTGTTTTTGTTTTTAAATTACTATTCCTATGGAAAACAATCCACAATCCTTGTTTAAGAGAATAAAGTAATGGAACTGAAAAAATGTCCTAATTTCCCTAGGCTGTGAGGAAAAAAATGATACATAGAACAAAAAATCCTTGCACTTGTGTGAGAAAATAACAACGCGGTAGCAAAGGAAGTGAGATACCACTGCTTTCTATTGCACAAAGAGGTATGGAGAGCATCATAAAGCTCCAAGCTTCCACAGAACTTTTACTTGGCTATTTTCCTACCCTTCCTATAACCCTGACAATTAGAAAATTATTTCAGTGGATCTCTGGATGTCACTAGCCCATGTGATACTTCCTCAGTGCTATTAACTTCCTGAATGATTGAAAGCACCCAGGGGAGTTAAAACTGCAGTGAAAGAACTGATTATGGTGTAGTTCAAAGTATTTTAAAATGGATGCATAATAGAAAAAATAACTAGCCCATAGGTGCATCAAAATTGTCCTAACTTGGAAGAATGCAAATTTCAGTTGTGCTCCAAAAGGGAATCTAACCTGTGTACTGCACTAATTCTTATGAAGTCTTTTTTGAAAATCAGCCAAGGATTTTTATTCTCCCCCCTGCTCCCAGTCTCACCATTCCCCTTCACCTTTGTCTTGCTCCCTTAACACAGTTCCTGGATGCCCTGTCTTAGGTAACAAAAATAATAAGATGTCTGTGTTTCCCTTGTACTTTCTTGTTAAACAATGAAAGATCTAATTTCACTATTTCTGCTATCTACGGTGAATTTTTTTCACACAGCTCTAGATGGCAGTGCTGATAAATAGCTAGTACATTCAACCGGGACAGTTTTTGCTTGGTGAACTGCTACAATTGATTTGGAGTCCTAACCTTTCCTCCATTTACTCCATTTCCCACTCTACCACCTGCAGCCCTATAAACAGAAAAGACTTGCATGATGGAAGCCATCTGTACAGTAACTCATCTCATCAGAGTGCTGAAGAGCTGTTCTGCTCAAGTGTTATCAATGTCTTCCAACTTACTGTGTATTTTTCTTATTGCTAAAAACAATCCCAAGCATTCCTTTTGGCAGATTAGTATGGAATTCAAGTAGCAGATGTTCAAATCACTTTTTTTTTTTTTTATATTGAGTCTCCATAAGGATACTAAGATGCGGATCTGTTTCTAGGTTTTTGTGCTAAGTGCACCAGTTCAACAATCTCTGATCTATAGGCAGTAACTATGACGTTATGAAACAATTGTGAAATTGTGATTATATTATCTGAAAATCTATGTTCAGTATTTTTATTATGTTTAGCCTTCCTGGGAAATGCCAGGAAAAAAAAAAAAAATGCTGATTTTTTTTGCTCCGTTTTCCCAACAAACAATGAATGAATGTTGTAAGAAATACCTGAACAGTTTACAGTTTACAGTTTGCTGCTGAACAAACTTCCTTCAATCAAAAATCTACCTAATGTACTACAAGTAGAAGCTTCCACATGGCATTCCTCAGCATAAATTCAGCATAGAAAAGTGTCCCTAGAAGATACGACTGAAGTTGTCTGCTGGAATAAAATCTACTGGATTAGTAGAGCTGCTAATCTTTTTGCTATTAAACGTGTCCCCTTCCTTGAACATATTGAGGCATACATACAGACATCTCATTATAGTCTTTTCCAGAGTAAATAATTTTAAACACATTTATACTAGTGTGGTAATAGTGACAGGGAAGATTCTCAGGCATTTGAATATGTTCATCTACACTGATAATTCTTAGGACCTACTTAAGCACAATTTTAGCACGTGTTGACTGGGATGTCATGATTTAGGAGCTGGAACCTTCCAGGAATCATTATCAATGGACAATTTGCATTTAGATAACATGTTTTAGAGACAATGAACTTTACAAGCATACAAGTTTTTCTATCCCAGCTAGCTTCAGTGCTCCAATATATTCTTGAGCAGCTTTAATTTGCTGGTACAGAAATAGCCTAAATGTTCAACATCTTCTTTCTGCAGAGAAGTATATTGGTGCTTTCATACTAGAATTTACTAGAATTTTCTGAGCAGGCATGGATACTGTAGAATCCAGAAGAAAAAAAAAAAATGAAGGAGGGCAATGGAACATATCTATTTAGACCATCTCATTCTAAGGAAGTCTTACTGAGCCATGAGGTGTATTTTGGATTTTGCAATGAAAGTTTCACATTTAAGAACACCAATATTAATATTGGTTGAGTTTGACACTTCACAGAAAAACTTTTATACTTGGTCAGAGAAAGTTTTTAAGTTGGTCATTCTGGGTATTTACCAGATGGGAGGTGAAATACATAATCTTTGTGAATCTAAATTTATCAACAATAAAATGGCCGTAAAATTAATGTTTCACATTAATCTATATAAATCATCTTTATTCCTTCTTTTTTTTTTTTTTTTTTTAAATCCTTAAGATTCCTTTAAATTAAAGGAATTTTCTAGCATTAACTGCTATACTTGTTTTCAACCTTGTATTTGTTTTCAGTTACCCTGTACAGTTTACCCTATAGCCCTGATAATGTATCAAGGCATACACAAACACAATTTGGTGAACACACTTCCATATCGATATGCTTCGAAGCACCTCAGTTGAACATTATTTAGACCAGTTGCTGATCAGGTTTCTGAACTTTTTTGTTCTATGATGCCAGTAGTCAAATAGAAACTTGTCTGATAACCATGTGTAGTGATGGTTATAAATGACAGAAGTGCAGGTACTATTTTAACTTAATCTAGTCAAGCAAAAAGCACAGATGTCCACCTCAAAAACAGAAGAATACACCGTATTACAACATGAAATCTGCATACAGAACTCATAAATAGATAAATTAAACTACTATATAATACAAATTGGACCACTGAAAATGTAGATAAATTAGATAAAAGTAATATATAAATGTCACTTCTGTCATGTATTTAGCTCATAGGAGAGGTCTGACACCCTTTTATCATTATTGCCTAGAAAGCTAATACACAGAAACTATTCAAGGCTACTCCTAATTACAGAATCAACATTTCCTATCTGGGAAAAAAAAAAAAAAAAGGAATATTGCTTTTTTTTTTTTTTTCTAGGAAGTTCCTGCAGTCATTTCCTGCAGCTATTAAACTTGTGATGTTTTGTTAGACCTGAAATATTGTATCACTTTTGATAATGATTCTGATAGGAAGTCTTCTGAGAGGCAACGGGGATTCCATAATGAGAAAGCAGAAACTAAAAGGAAGATATTTTAGTTTTAGAAATACGATGACTAAAATGCTGTTTTATAATAAAGGATGTATTATATATATTGTGCACCTTCTGTAAGTTTGTATGCTTGTACTGTAAGATTATTCATCAGGTTTTCATTCTATAATAGTCTAACTAACTGAGGAAAAAAAAAAAAAAGTTGAAAGGAAATTGTGTAAGAGCAGTCTGGAAAAGCACTGACCTCTTCCCTGATTATTTTGACTGTTAGTATAGAAGAAAAAAAAATTAAAAAAAAATACCAGAGCACTGAAAATGGAAGCCTTGACAAGATTTTTAAGTTTTGTTTCAATCTGTACTTACATTATTTTTCTTGTTTAGTGTCTAGTCATTGGAAATTACAACAAGTAATTGTTTAGCTTCACCAAAGTAAGATCAGTATCAAACTAGCTTTCATTAATAAGGCACACAGCTCCTCCAGGAAATATAATACTAGATGAAAAAGTAGGTGATTTGTCCTATATTGTGTGTTTGCTTGTCTGAGATAGGCACACCAGGAGGCCACATTAAATATCTTAAATGATGAATTTTTTTTAATTCCTGTGGCAGTTTTTATAATTTCTTAATCTTGTTTTATCAGCTCAAGATTTTCTTAAATCAAGCTAAAATTTTCTGGTTAAAGATAATGCTCATTCCTTCATATGCTCATTCATATGCTCATTCCTTCATACCAGCCCTTGCTGGCTAATGAGAATAATTGGTCTCTGTCCTCTTACAATGTTTCTTTATGTATTGTAGACAGTTATTATAATTCCCCAGTGATCATTGTTTAGGTATTGAGCATCTGCTCAAGAGTTCATTGATGCAGCAGATAGTACCAATATCTACTGGGAGTAAGAGCACTTTGCAATGTGTGGGAAATTCTGGGAATCCTACTTGCAGGAAAGTCACTGTAGTAGATCCGAGACACCTACAAAATGCAAAGTTCTCATCATGAATCCTAAGAAGGTATTTCTTAATGTGTGAATTAAGTCTTTGCAAAGCAAGAGGAATGACTTATTAAAAGAATATAAAACTGTGATATATGTATATATATATATATATAATGTATATATATATATATATATATATATAATCTGTATCTATATTTAATCATTATGTTTTCATGGTGTCTTAAAGCATCACATAAAGTGTTGTTTATTCCCAGAAATTTTGTGCTGAATTCCCATGAGTTTTTGACATTTCTATGATACCTTCCATGCTTGAGAAGAAAATATTACAAGCCTGACAGGTATTTACAAGCAAATCACTCATTAGTGAAGTATGTTATTAATTATAAAGTTTGTCTTTTTTTTTTTTTTTGATCCCTACCTTATCTCAGAGTAATTTTCAGGTAAGAATCACTTCCTTTTAAAGTCTACAGGAAAAAAAAAGAGAAAGTTTTCAGCAAGATTATAAATAAATAAATAAAAACAAAACAAAACAAAAAAAACACTGAAGATTACTTCAGGCTAAAATAAAATCCAGATCTAAAGATCATTTCTCTTTTATTAAATAATTAATGCCAGCTACACCAGCATGCTTATATCCTCCACAGATAAGAAATAATTGTTAACGCCAGTAAAAATGGTATGTCTCAATCAGTGAGAATTTTTAAGTGGGAACAGGGGGAATGAAACCAAATGAAAATAGGCCTTTGGGCTTCCTGAGGTTTAAGTGAAAGGCACATTCACATAGATGCAAATTCTATTTCCTTTTAAGAGCTTTGTATCATGTTATAACAATCACTGTATCTGCCAGCAAAGTGATGATGTTTCAATGGCATGTACACTCTACACTTACGTTTTTCCCTCCTTTTTCTCAGTTCCCAACAATGTTTTGTGAGCACAACTAGACAATTTTGTTGAGGCCTACAATAATAGTAAAAAATAAATAAAATAAAATAAAATAAAATAAAATAAAATAAAATAAAATTTTTAAAAAAAGGTATCTGCTATTGTCAGTCATCATGATATATGTAAGCGGAAGTTATTATCTCTTTTACTTTCTCATGCAGCCCTCAAAATCCATTGCCGTGTACTGTGATAAAGATGTGACTGAATGCTAATATTGCTGTAGTATGTTTATATACTGATGGAGCAGTGTGGTGGCATCTTATTCTTTGTAAAAGCTACTGGCAGATTAGCAGCCAGAATACTGAAAGCCTTCCAATTTGAAAGCATGGGGTGGGCCAACTGGCACATACTTATGAAAGGGGTATTCATACTATGCATATTGCTAAGCTGCCCACTGTGAATGAGAGAAAGAGAGACCAGCAAAGTGTTATTGAAGCAAAGCCTAGAAAAAGAGCATCGAAGAGATGAGAACAATGAAAGGCAAAAACGAAATGTCAGAATAGGATCACAAACGCCTGAAGCCCTGTAGCAAGCTTGGCAGGTGGACACATGCTGCTGCAGATTGCAGCAGCAGGACAAACCAAGAGGATACTATACAGAGTTGGCAAGGTTGTTAGAATCCAGTTGGGGTAGATTAGGAGCCCTGTAGAGAAAGGATTAGCAGTTATGAGCATAGTTTAAATAGCAGGAAGTTGGACTGAAAATCTACAGTCCACTAACATCTATAGTTTGTCTTTCTTCCCTGTTGTCTGTGAAAGACCCTTATAAAATTAAATGTTTTAAAGTTTTGTTTGGATATGCCTGTCCAAAAAATAAATTTATTTTCTCAACTCTGGAAACTGATAATTGCTTCTGTAGAGGAAAAGGATAGAAAGGTCAAGGTGTTTTCACTTTCACTAATGTATCTCTGCTACATTCAAGAAACATCACGGAATCATCAAGTCCATTCAAATTTCTGTGGAAATACTATAACCAGGAAACACTCTGTTGCTTTTCATGAGTGCTCTGTCTTCTGATTTTGCCCACTTTCTTGTAGATGTTCTAGAAATCCAGCATGTAAGCCTAGAGATACCCTGAGATATGATGAGGATCCATATTCACAATGGATCTCATTGAAGTCTCATGCCCATTTTTTTAGCATGGACTCTGTGTGTTCAGATGTACCAACTTTACCACCTGCTTTACCATTTACTCTGAATTATGATTGAAAAATAAATATATAAACTTTGCTTGTACGGACTTTTAGCTTGGATCTTTTCATTACAATTGAGCTTGCTATAAATGAAGTCTCAACTCAATCTGAATTTAGTAATATTTATAAAAGAAATATTTATAAAAGGTATAAAAGGTAAGTAAACAGCGCTGGGTGTGCGGGGAGTCTACGCTCCACCAACACGCACACACGAACATCAAACATTCTAAATATACAGAACATTGCTTTTACATACTAAACCCGAGGATGCGTATACAATCAGAAAAGGTAACAAACAATCCTTTAAGTTCCATGACTTAACAGTCTCCATTTCCCATTCCTTTTCTTGATTACAAACAAGTCTCCATTTTCCATTCCTTTTGAGCAATATGTTTTGCTTTAAGTTGTCAAGCAACTCGGCTCCCGTTCTTCCCAGACCGTAGAAAAAAATATCCATCTCGTTTTCAAGGCCAATAGGGGGGCTGGGTCAAAAGGCACGTCCACGTCACCAGGGGGCGAAAGAGCAAAAGCCTCCGATGGCTGCTGCGGCAGAGGGGCCGCTGGCATAGCAGTCAGATCAGTAAAGGAGCCCGCAGCTCCCTCTCTGTCTGGCAAACCACACGTGTCTGACTGTGGTCCCACAAGGCTCTTTAAGGCCTCAGAGATTGCTCGCCAGGTGCCGAGCAATCCCACTGCAACCTTGTCGTTTTTAGTTGCAGAGTCCCACACCTTGACCTCAGTTTGGTCCCATATTTCAGGATCATAAACGGTCCGATTGTTAATAAGGAGGATAAGCTGTAAGGTTACTAGGACAGTCTCTGTTCCTAAGGACGTATGATTCCCCATAATGCGCAACTGCTTACCAGGGGCAGTTGTGTGCGTGGGTCCGCTTCTCTCAGCTTAAGCTTCTTCGAAGCTCCGGTGTGACTATTTCCAGCGACTTTCTGTACGAGCTTCTTTGAGCGGTTTGCTGAGTTTGGCCGAACCTATCTTCATGAGGCGATCAATGTGCCTGTTCCCGTCCTGGTCTCCATTCTGACAGCTTGTTCCTCTTCACTCCTTTTTCCTGCTTCTTTATTGATGACGTAACTTCATCGTGTTGCCTTTTTTTTTTTTTTCTTTATCTTGAGAGCAGGCTCCCCTCTTATACCCTTCTCCCCGCAGCAGTCCTTTTCAAAAACAACTTTTAATTGGTCAGGCAACTTTGCAAATAACAGGAACACCAAACACCCAGAAACTTCCATGTCTTAACAGCTGGGGAACAAGCAACCCGAGGCTACATGGAGTCTCCTGAATCACCCTTCTTTGTTTCCTCTAAACGCTTTTACATTCCTGATGGCCTCATCGTTAAGAGTCTAATGTTATCATCAACACGGGGCTTTCCAACCCCCATGGCCACACTCCCAAATCTCCCCCTTCTTTATTAATATCAACCATTTTCTCGACACGAATTACCACTCCATATATAACAAGCTATACTGGTTAACTCTTATATCTTACAAACCTATGATTACCTAGGTATATTTTTTCCACATTTTACTACTTGAAAGTAAGTTTTGATTTATTCTAAAGAATAATTTCCACAAATACCACTGTCTATGTACTGTGATTTTTATTTATTTTTTTTTAACTCTTTCTGTGGCTGAATCTTACCTTTCCAGAAAATTATTGAATACATAGATGTTAGTGGGGATGGTGTTGAAATAACAGGGAAAATGGCAAAATGTTTTGCAACATCTATTTTTTCCCTCCACTGTCTGACACCCTGAGACACTATTCTTTCCTCATCCTCATGTACATGGCTGTACTTTTTTTTTTTTTTCCTCCAGTTTATAGTTATTTCTTCTTGGTCGCATTGCTCTGTCAATGACATAGTTCAGTCTCATCAAAACAGAACTTGTTTCTGTATGTGAAAGTATGTGAAAGGGCATGCAGGTTTGTTTGTTTGTTTGTTTTTGTTTTGTTTTGGTTTGTTTTCCAGGTAACTAATATTGCTTAAGCTCGCTGGTTTCAGTTTGGATAATTATTGCCTTTTTTTTTTTTTTTTTTTTTTCTAGCAATTCATTTTCCTTATTCACATATAATCAGTGATGCTGCAAGAAGCATTTTAGATACTGCATTTCCTTCCTTCCTTCCTTCCTTCCTTCCTTCCTTCCTTCCTTCCTTCCTTCCTTCCTTCCTTCCTTCCTTCCTTCCTTCCTTCCTCCCTCTCTTCCTTCCATCCTCCCTCCCTTCCTTCCTCTCTTCCTCTCTTCCTCTCTTTCTTCTCTTTCTCTCTCTCTCTTTCTTTTCCTCTCCTATTTGGGAAGAGATGATCAGGAAACGTCTGCTATATTACATCATTACCATTTATTTTTTTACCTTTCAAATAATTTTTGTTTGATCTGATACTAACAAGAGATTTAACAGAGGTAATCCTCCAGTGAGAGTAGCATTGGTCAGAGCAGAGTTTCCCATTGTTTTGTTTTAACCCCCCTCTCCCCCTCCCCCCCCCCAATTTGAAACTATTCACTTTTGTTCTGTGCTTAAATAATAAACTGTAAGCTATTTGGGGTCTTGTTTTTTGTTATATGAGTGCACAGCACCTGACACCAGAAGGCCTGAGAAATGATTAAGATTCCTAAGTGTTAATTGTAATCATTATAATCAATAATCATTTGCATGATTGTGATGCCATCTTCTTTCTTTTTTCAAGCTGGAATGACATTTGATGTGGTTATGCACAAGTTTAGCAGCTTTATCGTATTTCACTTTCTTACACCAAAGAAAAACCGAGCTAAAAATGGGGAGCTGTATGATGAACTCAGTTTAGATTTAATTAGATATGGAAGTTAATAATAAAAGCCAGGCAGGAGCAAGCTGCTAGTAAAGGTTGAGGCTGTTACAAACCTGATAAGGAAGAAAGTGTGGGGTTTTAAGCTGAGCTGCTGGTAGGGTAGCTTCTGTAGTGACAAACTACACTTACAGATCCAAGGAGCCCCTGATGAAAAGCTGTTCTCATTCCCTAATACTTTATGGGAAAACTGCAGCCACTTCGAATATTTTTCAAGCAGAAAGCCATCATCATGACAACACTGTAGAAAGAAGGGGAAAAAAATCTTTCTGGTAGGGAAATAAAGACATCTTAAGCTTGACTTCAAAAGCTCTCTACAACAAACGGTAGCTGCGGAGATACTGTTTCATCTTTGCCTCTGGGATATTATTAAGCCTTTTTGGTAGCTCTAACTGCAAGAGAAGGGATTACAGAAGTTGCTGCTGTGTAGCTGCCTGACATACAAATATCTGGAAAAGCACAGATCATGTTTTGGTACAAGGGCCACTTATTAGACAGTACCATAAGCTTAACCTAGAATGAATAGCATGGCACACAGTGCTTGCTACGAACAAACAAAAACTTCGAAAGACCCTCACAATTCACGCTGGCCTTTTAAATGCTTTGGGAGAATATTCATGCTCTTGGCTCCCCTTTTGTCACGGCAGTGTATACAGAGATTGGTACCAATTGAGGCTGGCTTCTTTGGTACAGAGAACCATGCCATGCCATTCACCCTGCTTCAGTTAAGGCTATGTCAGCATTTCCATGACAAATCCTCACTTTCAAGGGGCTACAGCTTAATCAAAACAAAATCCGCAATTGGCTGAAATGACACACACTGTTCCAGTGTTGAAAAGCTTTGTGTGTGAGCACCAGAAACATAGAGAAATAAACAGTTTCAGGTGCTTCTACTTACTTCAAGCTACCACTTTGGCCTTGTAATGGCTTTGTATTTTAAAATGGGTAATGCAGAGTCACTGTTCTTATTATGATTTAATTGTTATATTTGAAAGGGAAAAATAAAGACCAAAAAAAAAAAAAAAAAAAGCACATTTTTTTTTCAGAGCTTTTCAACAGGTCCACTAAGATACTTATAAATCCACTAACAAATTTGAAGTGATAGAAATTGGTTTAGAAGCAGTTGCTCATGGAACAAGTCCACAGTTTCACTTTTTTAATCCCACACAACTGTATTAGACTGTATTAAACTGAACACATGCTTTCTAGTCCTCCACAGAAGTAAATCTCAGGCAGTGGATAGTACATAAAGTCCTTAGCTACATCCTGTCAAGTCTCCACCACTTGCACTGAAAGGCAGATTAAGTTTTTAAAATATTAGCATGAAAAAAATGAAAGTCACCTCTTGTAAGTACTGATAAGACACTATGTGAAGTTATAGAACTGGAGAGCTGTCATGATCCGAGGACGGTCACTGCAATAAATAGTCTTTAGGGCAGCAGTTGCAACCTGTTCCTGGTTAAAGGTGAAGAAGAGTTAGGTGCTTCAGTGTGACAGCATGTCTGTGTAAAATCAGGCACATGAGTAAGTGTTTGTAGGTTTGGATATAAGCTCGGTATTTTTCCACATCTTTAAATCAAGGGCTTTTGCTGTCATTTCCATTCTCAGGGAGCTGCTGTCTGCTACTTACAACGCTCAAAACCTCAAAACCAAAACAATTACTATGAATTTGAGTGGAATCCACCAAATCTTCTTTCATCCCAGATGCAGTTTTATGTAGAGGGCTTATTTGGCCATCTATGCTCAGCTATTTAATACTATGATTAAAGTAAGGACATTATTCTGCCTGAATTTAAATCTTCTGTTAAAGTTAATCTTGCTTGATTCACACAATACCTTTCTCACTTTTAAGTTGCAAAAATAGTGTGAGGCCAGACAGCATCTGTGTGTATACTTTACACAAAAAACTTTAATACATTAAAATATATACTTTCAGAGAAAGCATTTAAATTATAATTAATGTTATTTTTCTTATTTTAAATAATTATATATAATAATGAATACTGGAATCCATCTCTTCTATGTAACTATGAAAATCTACTTAATACTTGGATTTTTTGGTTCATATGTGAATAATACTTAATTATTAATTTTAGGAAAGATAATAGATGAAAATATCATTAATATGTAGGGTATTGAAAACAAATCAGATTCAAATCAGATTAAGTGGGGAATATTGTCACCTATTTAATGGAACAAAGAATAAGTAACCTGGAAATTTGAACTCTGAATGACCTAGTGACTAGAAATGGGAAAGCTTCTTTAAATAACTATTTGCAAAACATGTCCAAAGTTCCACTTTGAAGAATTTATTATCAGCTTCACTATGCTCCCTTAAATAGAATATTACATATCAGAGCATTTTGATGAATAATGCATATAAAACATAAATGAATAAACAACCTTACATAAAGTGAAGAAACAGAAAAAATAACCTGGGCATTACACTAGGCATTACATTTATTTCATGAAATAAATGTGAAGTCACAGAAAACAATGTATGAAGAAGAGAGCATTGCTTCTGTGAAGGAATTAAAAAAAAAAAAAAAAAAAAAAAAAAAAAAGAGTGGTTCATGTGTCATGCTTCAGTTTGCCATAAATTAATTGTGCTGTATAAAAATGACATGATGTCATCAGACCCAGTGGAGTCTGAGCCAAGGACGTCTCTTATGAATGCAGTTTTAAAGGAAGGGAGCTCAGGAGATCACTGAGTTCAACCTCCTCTTTCACTTGGAGTTTTCTGTTTCTTTGGGTGAGATCCTACTTGACAAGTCTACATGACTTGTTTTAACTTTTACATTACTAAATTTAGGGTAATGAACCCTGCCATCTGTTGCAGTTTTAGCTCACTCTAGTTCTAGTGCAAGAGGCTGTATGTAATGATGTTACAATTATTACTAAGCCATTAAAAAATAAAAGTAGTGAAGCAAAATTATTTAAGCTGTTAAGACTGGTTGAAATGCAGACATCTGGTAATAATCACATAGAGCTAGATTCATTAGAAAGAAAAATATAGATGCTGCCATGCAAAAGTGAGAAAATTGCCAACAATATTTGCTTATTATTTTAAACTATTTCAAATCAAACTACAGCATTTCTGAGAAGTACAAGTGGTAGCACAGCTCTGTGGCACAACACCTCTTCTCCATCAGCTCTTGACAGGCAATACAATGTCCATGTAAGTACATTGTTCTTAGGCAAAACTGCACTTGCATCTGCCAGTTTCAGGAATCTAATATAAAGGTTCTTTCTGAGGCCTACACCTGATTGTTCCACATTTTTGAGAACCAACAAGGGTCATATCTATGGTCTAAAGGTGAGGCAAAATGAAATCTGGAATTTATCTTGTGTAACTTTGTTTTCAAAATCTAGATTTTTTCCTTTCTCTTCCATTCTCCCTCCTTCTCTATATTAATCCATACACTGCATACTGTAAGTGTGGAATAAAATATACATATAACGTTATTTTACATGTTATTTTCCACATAGGAATGGCTTCAATGTTTTGAAGTATTTTAGGTATTGGCTTCATATCAGAGCTAACTGACTAGCCTAATCATTCCCTCTGAATTTATAGTCCTTGAATCTGTATATAACTGTAGCAGTAACTTGAAGATCTCATAACACTTTTAATATAAATTGGGTGCTCTAAATACAAAATATATGTGAAGACAAGGAAAAGTCCTTTTGGCATATTGCCAAACTAACACATTGTAGAAAATTAATTTTCATGCTTGTGCTTTCAACAAGAAATATATCACTATGTAGAAACTGTATGAAAAGGATAAACATGTGTGTTATAACAACATGTGCTGAAAAAGAAAACTTGTATAAACAGTTTAGGTACAAATATATTCTTTATTTCTCCTCTTTGAAAAAGCAAAATACATTTTACATTACCTAGTGTAAATGATGTATCATGATATGATTGAAAAGCCTGTATTTTTAAACCAATGTGGTATCAAATCATGCAATGAGGTCAAAATACTGATTGAATGAGTTTAAGTTGCTGAATTGCATTTAATAAATTTCAGAGAAAATTTAGAATTCTATCAAATCCATTTTGTAAGTTAAGTATAAAAAAAACCAAACACTCCTATTTGAAAAGAACAGTTTTAATTTTTATTTTTCAAGCTGGGTAAGTAAATGGAAAATACAATACAATAAAATAATAACCTTAAATGTTTGAAATCATGCGTTTTTGCTTTACGAAACACATACTGCTTTACAAAATCCTAATTTATTTAGATTTAATTTTATTTACATTTAATGAAATTGCATAATTTTAAAAAAATCTGTAACTAAATTGACAGTGGTATATTTCAAGAATTATTAAAACAGATAATATTATTAAATATTCTAAGTAAGTAAATATTCTGATGATTTGTGATACCATGTTTATGAATCATATTGATAACGTTTTTTCAATAACTTTAAATGTAAAATGTTTGTTTATTTATTTATTTATTTCAAGTAGACATTTGCTTTGATAGTACAGACTAATTATTTTATGTAATTGGTCTTATACCATGGAAATGGTAATGGTATTTGTAATTCCTGACTTTTTTTTTTTTTTTTTAATTCATGGCTGTTTGAAAACAAATTTGGGGGTTTTATTTTTCAGTTAAGATGTCTAATTTCTGTAAGTTTTATTGCAAAATATATTGTAAAACTATCTAATTAATTAATTTAAACTTTTAATTTGTGCATATCAACTATGTTAATTATCTTTGATGAGAAATCATATATATGAGTTAAATGTTCTCTTTTAAATTTATGCAAATAAATAAAGATCATTAAACAATAAAACAATGTTTATATTGATTTGTTCAGTGTAAAATATATTTTGTTTTCATAAGTTTTAACAGAATTAAAGCCTGACATACTCTTTATATTTGATACATAACTGATACACATGTAGACATTACCTCTTCAGTACTTTTCACTTCAGTCTTACAGAAATGCCTTGCCTATACACTTTAAAGAATAATTAAAACTTAATATCCTAAGAGAAAAAATCAGAAAAACTAAATCTTTCTGAAAAGATCTACAAAAAACTATTTATCTGTAGAACAGAAAAAAAAAAAAAAAAAGAATAATGTCAGAAAAACTCTTAATGTACAGATGAATTGCTCAAAATCAATTTTAGGAACAAATACTGTGGAAAAAAAGAAAAAGAAAGCATAAATTATTCAGTGGAATAATCTATGCAGCTAAGAGAGTAAGAGGAAACATTTTATGAAAGTCACTCTCATAAATTGTAATATACAGCTTTCAGTTTGCTTATGCTCTGTAATAAAAAGGTTTTTTTATACTGTGTATTTAAAATTATGGCTCTCTATGTCAGTGATGTACTGGAATGATAGCAGGTGATGTGCCAACAGTGCTGGAAATATTATGTCAGGGCAGAGGAGCAGATCTTTGTGGCACTGGTGGAAGCATGACTGTAAGAAACATTTTCTATATATCTTTTAAAAAAGTGCAGCATGCATTCTTCCATCACAACTCTGCAACAATGGCCTTTTGAGAAAAGCAAGTGATACCATGTTATGATAATCAGAGCCTTTGAATAGGAGGTAAGAGCAGTGGAAAGGAAAGCAAAGCTTTCATCTTCCCACAGTGTACCCTCAGGTATCTTTTGCAACTTCTATCAGAAGTTAAGAATTCTATAAATGTTGTCAACCTTGATGAATGTATAAGTGGTGGGCAGGAAATACTTTAAACATTTAAGTTGGTTGGAAAATAAAAATGTAGTAGAAATATAAAATGTTAGAGTACATAAATTAAAGGTAGATGTAAAATCACCATTTCCAGAAGACAAGAGGAATCTTGTCCACAATCTACGCATATTTTGAGAAAGTAGCTAATAGGGGATAAAATGAAACAAAGAGAGAGGCAGACAGGGGAAGGGTGGCAGTGAGAGGAAGTTACTGCCTAGAACTGAGCAACTGCCTCTGGCACAACTGCTCTGAGAAAAAGAAAAGTCTCACATCTCCAGGCTGGTGTGCACAACTCAAAGATCATACAAAGGATGAAACCAGATGCAGAATTGGCGCAGACCAGGATAGCCCCATGTGCATTATTTGATCATCAGCTCTGCTGGAAGTTTCCTCCTGTACTGAGGAAGTTAGCTGGCAGGCATGGTGCTTGTAAATGTTGTTTTCCAACAGGGACATTGAAACTTCTGTGAAAGAACATGTTGCTGTATATAATCTAGAATTATGAATTTTATATATATATATATATATATATATTTCATAATTCTTTCCATATTTCTATACAGCCTGCTACTCAAAATGGTTCTATTAACCTAACTACCTATCTCAGAAGGTAGAAAAAAGACAACATGCACTTTCCCAGAGGGTTATGTCTTTCACTGTAGAGCACAACTGAGTATGATTCTATGTTTGCAGGCTGAAATAGTGACTATTGGGTATCTTAGTTATTTGGCTCTGTATTATTGTTACATGAGAGTAATTTTTGTGCCCCAGAAAACCCATGGGGAATTCCCCGCACTGGCGTTTCCCCAGCCTTGTGTAGGAGTATCAAATAGGGGAAATCTGAGAGTTCAGACACTGAGTGATTTATCATATGACTATATATATATCTATTTAAAGCCCGATAAAGCAGTAATTTATTTAGAAAAATGGGTAGTGAGAAGGATTCTGACAAGGTTCCTGTGAAGGAAGATTTTGAGATTATAAACTCATCTTGGCCCAACATACAATATTGGAAGTATCAAAATCCGAAAATGTTCCCTAAAATCTGCCAGATAAGAAGTAATGCAAAAATTATATATATATATATAAAAGTATAAATAAATATATATATCATATATATATAAAATCTGAGGTAAAAGAGTTTTCCTTTATATAAGTATTTTGGGGAGGTTTTGTTATAATAAATTGACTGGCAAACTTTTCTAATAATTGATATTTCTGAATTACCTTTTTATGAGAAAATTTCATTAAATTTTCTTAGAAAATTATAATGAACTGTAATTCAGTCCCCACAGACTGCTAAGAAAAGTGCTAGAATTCAGTTAAAATCATGATTTTTTTATCTCATTAAAACTGTCAGTAACATTTCCCTATCATCATTAAATAAAAAATACATTAACCTGAAAAAAGAGATATAATTTTAAACAAAGAGATTTCCAAAGATGTTTTTGTATGTGCTATAGTTACATTTCAAATGCTTTTTATCTGCACCTTCGAAATAAGCAGTGTTTATATATTTTCCATTTGTCTATTTTTCTTTGTAAATTTATTTCCCTCCAAGATTTGATATTATTAATTTCTTCTCCTCTTTCCTCCTCTTTTTCCTCCTTGCTTAAGTGCATACAGCTTTTCAGTCCCTTTAGAGTCATTTTGAAACCTGTGAGAGATGGCTGTATGCGATATCTTCTCTGATCATAACAATTCAATCTCAACTCATTCCCTGTGTAGAAAAAGTATTTGACCAGAGAGAGAGAGGTAGAAGACATCAAGTGGCTTAACTGAGAGATGAGGGTAACAGTCTTCAAATATACTGAGTGAAACAGCAGTAAAGGAGTACACTGCTCACCATGTCCAGTATGACTAAGATGAGGAAAATTTTTCAATTAGAACATGGAAAATACCAGTTCATTATTAAGGTAAAACTACAAATGTCTAAACATTCAAGTAGATTGGCAAAGGAGCGTATGAGCTCCATCAACGGAAGTTATTAAGAAGAAGTTTAGGCAAACAGTTTTCAGGAATGTCATTGGAATTAACTGATTTGGATACTCTCAGATGACATCTTGGTGTTGTTGTCAGCTTTAATTTGTATAATTCTATGCAGGCTGGCCAGGGAGGTTGCGAAGAGCACCTAAAACTTCCATGAGATGTTAGAAGCTTGTCCAGCTAAAAAAAAATATGGAGTTTGCCTACAGATTTACCCCCAAATCATTTCTTATCTGCTTTTCTTCAATGAAAATGAAAAGTTATATTTGAAAAATCCAACCTATGTTATGAGCTATTACGTTCAGAAATTATTTTTTCTTCATATATTCATACCATGTATCATTTACACTAAAGAAGTGCGCTCCTAAATTTTATTCTGATGTATTTTAAATAGTACTTATCATTATTAATTTCATTTCAAGATCCATAATTACTTTGTTTTTACTTCTTGTGTCTGGAACATTTTTTAATTTCAGTTTCTTTAATTTTTCTTGAAAAGTAATGTTTTCTCAATACTAAGGCATATGAAAGCTGATATCCAACTATAACTTGTTTGATAACTGGATATATGCAACAGGCAGCAGATAACTTCTGATTATCTGTAAACTCTTAAAAAACCTGAGTGCTGTTATTTGCTGCCTACACATCTGTAAAGTACTACAGTATTGGAAAACTACAACATGAGGTGTGCTCTGTTTCCTGATGTGATTTTTGCTCAATCTTTTTAGGATTAGATTTAAATAATGTTTTTATGCATTGTACTAAGAGACATAAAGTTAATCTCCAAAATGATTTACTGTTCTGTATACCTGAAAAATATATCTATGACAATAAATCAAATATTAGCCACTTTCCCTGTGAATAAACTTCCTTCATAGAAAGACTAATAAATGTTATTCCACATGCATAGCATCATTACAAATACAGCTTGTTCATTTCCTTCTGTTGTGCCTTTTATTTCTTCAGATTTCAGGCACCAAATGGATGACTATGACTTATGGATTTTTAACCGCACTCAGATAAAAAAAAAAAAATTACATTAAGATTTTTCAATATAATAAATGTCAAAGAATTTGGAATAATGTGAAGCTCCATTACTGAAATATTTTCACTTATTCCGTTGCTTGTGAATCATATGTGCACATGCAAACAAATTGCTGTTTTCACAAATTTGTTCCTTCTTTGAAGTCATCGAACAATTTCAGTATACTCATATATTCAAGCAAAAAAAAAAAGTCACGAGCTGCTATGGATACTGTTTCAAATACTCAATCTGTGCAATTTTGAATAGCAGCTATGTGATAGGCTACGAAAGCACATGACATTTGTCTATCTCCTCTCTGGATCAATCTCTCTTTCACTTTACAGTTCCCAGTTTTCACAATTATCAGCTTCAATCTGCTGCAAAGACTGCAAAATCTGCTGCTTTGGCAGCCATTCCAGTTGGAAAGCCTATTCACTACAGTGCTCTTAGAAAACAAATAGAAAGGTTCATGAGCACAGATCAAATGAATATATGTGAAATGGGGAATAAATGAGAGTATATGTCTGGGATAACACTGAGGTGCCATAGTAAATCTAGGAGTGTTGGCTGAATTTAAACACAGGTGTGGAGTTCCTGATTCCCTTCTCCACTCATGACATTGATGAATCATTGGATCATAGAATGGCTCGGGTTGCAAGGGATTTTAAATATCAATTAGTTCCATGCCCTGCCCCCCCCCCCCCCCCCCCCCATGGGCAGGGATGCCACTCACTAGATCAAGTTGGCTAAGACCCTTTCTAGCCTGGGCTTGAACACCTCCAGGGATGGGGCATCAAAAGCTTCACATGGCAACCTGTCCCAGTGCCTCACTACCCTTACAGTGAAGAATTTCCTCCTAATGTCTAGGCTAAATCTATCCTCTTTTAATGTAAGATCTTTTCCCCCTTGTCCTATCATTATCTACCCGAGTAAAGAGTCCTCCTCCATCTTTTTTATAAGACCCTTTAAGTATTGAAAGGCTGCAATGAGATCTCTCTGGGGCCTGCTCTTCTCCGGGCTGAACATCCCCAGTTCTCTCTGCCTTTCTTCATAAGGGAGGTGCTCCAGCCCTCTGATCATCTTTGTGGCCCTCCTCTGGACCCACTTTTACAGGTCCACATCTTCCTTGTGTTGGAAGCCCCAGACCTGGATGCAGTATTCCAGGTGGGGCCAGTGTGAATGTCCTCAGTCTTTCAGTGATCCTGACCTCCTCTGTAAAGTGCTTTTTAAATCTATATTAAATCAAGACTGGGTGCTATTATAAGTATAATGGCTATGTAAGCAAAAGTGACTGACTTTGTCACTCATCTGTTAACATAGAGTTGGAGCCACCAGAATCTGTTTTACTAATAGAAGACATACAGACACCATTGTCCCATATTTAATACAGACATCTTAAGTCCAAAACATCCTAAGTCATTTGGATTCTTAATATCTGCCACAATAAAAGCAAACAAACAAACAAAACCCACTAAAACAAAACAAAACAAAACAAAACAAACAAACAAACAAAAAACACCACTAAACTCAGGCTACAGACTTCACAAGAGATAACACAATAAAATCATAGATTTTTCTAATACAGGACCATATATTTCAATGAGAAAAAGTAAATAAAAAAAAAATATTCCCGCAAGACTTGGAGAAGCAATTCTTTCTTATAAATTCTTGCAATTAACTCAGGGATAAAGACAAAAGATTTTGAGTTGGCAGCAATCAAACATTAAAGAAGTCAATATTAAACATATCAGGTTTTCATTGCTTCTTTAAAGTGAAACCATATCTTTAAACCAGCATTCAGTTGATCTTCTCCTTACAGACAACACAGATGTAGAAATCAAGTTGAAAACATTTACAGACATTTGTACTATTCTATTATTATATCTTATGCCTTTTAAGATTAAAAATAAACATTTAAACGCAGAAAATAAAAACATAATGATGCTATTAACATACACTCAAAGAAAGCACAAGAGATTGTGTGTATTAAAGCAAAGCTGATGAATACACATTATAGAACTTGTGACATCAAGTTATATGAGGATTTCCATTTTTTCTAATTACTTTCAAATACTTATATATAACTACTGAAGTGTCCAAGAAGCATTCTTGGTATTTCCAACTATTTGTATTAATCACAGATATTGCAGGCCAGGCTGATCAGACTTGAGTAGTTGCTGGTTCTGTAAAATAAATTGTTTACTGAAGTGGCTTCTTTGTAATGAATACTGACAATTTGTAAAAAGAAAAAAAAAAAAAGATTTTAAAGATTAGTAGAAAAGAAAAAAAAACCACAAACACCTCAATTACTAAAATACACTTTGCATTTTCCTTAGTGAGGGTAGTATGAAGTAATACAGAACAGAGATATTCCAAGTTCAGAAGTGCTTAGGACTCATGCTAATAAAACACATACATTAGTTTTTACAGATTCAGCCTTAACACAGAGTGACAACACAAAGTACTCTCTGTTGTGCACTCTCTGTTGCGTTGGGCTTATGATCTGGAATAATTTTAAAAGATTTTTCATGTGACCTTTCTCAATATAACAGATTTACATCCAGAAATATATAAAGTAAAATAAGGTATGAATAATGAACCATTCTCTGCTTAGCTGCAACTTGTTCATTCATACTTGGTAATTGGACTTGAAGATATTAAAACATTAACAGAATGGAAACCTAGAGCACAATTCAAATATTAAAATCTGCACATTTTAGTAGTTTCTCCCTTCCCCCCCGCCTTTTATTTATTTTTTCTTTCATCTTGTCTCTTTAGAACTTTTGGAAACACCTGTGCGCAGGAGGAGCATGAATGAAATGTCTGCTGTAGCACCTTGCTGAGGCCTATCTGCCTCTTGAGAAATGTATTAACTCACTCCAAAACATTAAGCCAGAAAGAATCATTTAAATTCTGTGCTTCAGCTCTATAAGCAGAATGTAGAAGACAAATGCTTTCAGCTTCATTAAAACTAAAAAAATCTATTGGAAAAATATGTCTTTTCTGAAAATAATTATAAATTTTAAGGAATAGAAATAGTAGCAGTAAATGTATTTATTTAGAGATATCAAAATTTTCAGCAGCATACTAAACATTGATGGCTGATCATTTAAAGCACAAAAATCCACTCAGATAACAATTCTTAGTGCCTTTCTCCATAGTGCCCTCATGAAGGTTGTGATTTTTTGACAGATTTAATGCATTTTATTTGTAGGTGTCAGTAGTTAGTCTATAATGAGAGCAATATGCTGATTCATGAGATAACTTTTCAGTCGCAGATATTCTGTGGCAAGAGGAGCAGGACAGGAAAGAGTAAAAGAGTGTGCATTCATTTCATTGTATGTCTTTTGCCATTTAAATAATTGAAAACAAATAAATGGTTCTTGAGAAAGGGATGCAGAAGAATGGGATCAGGAACACTGTTGAGGCATAATTAGGTTGAATGCTTAATGTAAAAGAAAAAAAAAAAAACAACAAAAACAAACAAACAAAAAAAAAACAACAACAACAACAACAAAAAAAAACCAACAATAAAGGTAAAAGACCGGTGCTGATTCACTCTCAACAATAGAAAGAGAGGTCTTTATTTCAATAACGTCCTTTCAAATTTTATCCACACCAATGTGTATCAAGGACCAAGAATTAAGTGCCTGAAAATGCTATGAGGTCAAGCCACTGACAAATTTTGCCCTAACTGTTGCTAACAACTTCTAACTAGCTCACAAATTTGTGCAGACTGAATGAAACATTTAAAATTCTGCTAATGTTTGTATATATCCACAGGTATTTTACACCAAATTGCATCCTTGTGAGAAGATAGCCAAGAATGGAATATTTGTTATTTTTATAAGTAATTGTTTCCAGTAGAGTCTGTGGTGTATGGTTCCTGTTAATGTTAACTCTTTTTTTGTTTGTTTGTTTGTTTGTTTTTTCTTTTTTTGTTTGTTTGTTTGTTTTGTTTTGCTCCTCATTTCTACTTTCCTCCAACTCAGTCTGCAGCCTGTTTTTGTCTCTGTTGCCCAGAAAGAGGTTATTCTGTCTTTTTATCCCTCCTCTCCACTCCTCACTCCTCCATTGACCCACCTGCTTTGCTCCACCTGCTATTTCTTCTTTCCTTTACCAAACTTCCCATTGACCTCTTACTTTCCTCTGACGTTTTCTTCTTCAAACTATAGGTATGCTTTAAATCTCTATCTTAGTAAAGCCAAAACAAACCCACCAAACAACAGATCTGTCTTGATTCTGTCTGATTCTCTGATTATTACACAATCCAAAACTCATGTTCTTTTATCCCGCTTCAGCTTGTTTAAAGAATAGGCTATATTTTTTCACCAAAAAAAGCAACTTTAGGGCACAATGAAAAAATGATTAAACATTTGAATACAGGTCAACTCACAGTTTTCCCAGGGAGAGAAAAAAAAAAAAGTTTTAAAAAGCACTCTGATATTTAGCGAAAATCCCTTTTTAAAATATACAATTTAAACTACTCAGTTTATTTACCTGAAAAATCTTGCATTGATGGTTATAATATAAATTAGAGAACTTCTAGGCTTTAAAGTTCATTATAAATGCTTCATAATTTTGTTAGAATCATTCTGATTGACAGTGAGCTACGAACTGACTTAAATGAGCAAATATGCAAATACTACTTTACATCTAGGAGATGATATGCAAAAAAACACACAAAATGAAACTAAAACTCAGTTAAATAAAAACTTCTGTATATCATAAGGATATCCAGGATAATCTTTTCAATTTAATTAACTTCAGGAAAAATGATATTTTGTAGGGTGAATATTCTCTTCGCTTTAGTCTTCTGTCAGCTATTCACTTGATTGTAACAACCAGCAGAAAGTGTAGTTGGGAGTGGCAGTGGTCTCATTTTAGAGAAATATGAAACAGGTTGGAAAAACATTAATAAAACTGGGGAGGAAAACAGCCTATGATGTCAACACAACTTTCATGTCTGTGGTCTGCATTTATTAAAAAAAATAAATATACACTTATGTCACACTCTTGTCATTAACATTTAATGTGCAAAGAGTGGGCACATTCTACATTTAATTAAAACACAAAATTATGACTTCCATCTGCACATGCAGACCTGGAAAGGGGCTTAAGGTGCACGCAAATTTACATCTGGTATTCAAATACTTGTATGTGTGTGTGTATGTATTTTGACCATATCAGATATCACATCATTCCTCTAGAGTAGAATAAATATGATACTTTATTTATTGTTTGAAGACATTTTCAATATTTGAGATTTCTCAGGCATTTTTACAGGATTTAAATTATTCCAAAGAGCTCAGTTTCTTAGGTTAAAGAGTTCTCTTCAGTCATGTACTTTCCTTATTTTTATTTTTTTGGTTCCTTCGGAAACATATAGAAAATACGTTTCTATACGCATTGTTTTTTCTCTAATACTTGTGTTCTAAATTTGGTACCAAGAAGTACAGACCACGTTAAATCCATACAACAGTCTGCAAGCTCCTTAACCATATGCTATTTTTAAAACAGGTTGCCTGTACAAACGCTTTTTATCAACCATATCCTCCTCCTCTTGGCTTGTCATTCTGCTTGTTCACACTGGGTCTAATCCTGGTGCAGTCACTCTGCAGCCACCAAAGACATCATCTGCTCTTTGCCCTACTCAGGTTTTGATCAAGCAGTAAGTAAATCCTTCAGGATAGGAAAGGATTTCCTGGACACTAGCCAAATGGCAACTTACTTGGTCATTGCATGGAGCTCTATGTAACACTGGGAAATAATGTGCCTAATTATTTCTCAATGAAAAAAATCAGTCATTGCCCACCACAGAAGTGGTAAAGAAATCTGCACAAAGTTTTGAAAAAAGGTAACATCAAGTTGATATCAGAGTGGTAAGATTAACCCCATCCATGAAAACAGAAAGAATGGTTTTATATTATGCTGACCACCCTGCAGTCCCACCCGAAATATATCTGCTGATGAGGGAAACCCGGAAAGACATCAAATTGTAATTGTTTTCTTGACTACATGTGAACAGTGCTGAAAGACTGAATGGTTACAAGAAGAATTCCAAAATGCCAAAGGGATCCAGATTTTGTGATAGATGAAGGGAGCCATAGCCACTAAACTAATACAGTCTAGTAAGCCTTCACAGAGCTTGCTTCTGCTGGGAAGGAGATTGCTGAATAGTGATGGCCCCCAGTATATCACCCATCACTCTAATGGGGGTGTGGTAGGTGCACTTTATGGTATATTTTGTGCTAAACCCTGCAAAACTGCATCTGATGTTTCTTGGTGTAAGACAGAATCTAACACAGTCGCTGAGTAAGCGTAACTGCTGGGCCTTAAAATATGTGTTTACCATAACAGAATTGCTGAACTAACAAACTGCTGAGCCAGCATAATGAGTAGAACATAGCAAAAATAATGCAATAACTGTGTGGTTAAGACAGCTGTAAATGAAAGAAAGGGGAAAGGATGTCTCAGCCAAAGAGCTGGCTCCGTGATCTCTAGTCTTTGTGCTGAAACAGATTCAGCAGCGGAGCAGAAGGACGGTCTGGACAGTAGAGAAAGGAAGTGCCCTGTGGGTCACAAGGATCACAAGGCGGTAAAAGACAACTCAAAAATCATTGAGTGGGATCAGCAGAAGAGAATCAGCATTGCACATGCCAGGGGCTGAGAACCATCTGTTGTAAAGGTGAGCATTTTCTCCATATCACCTTGACACACTGGGCAGAATGTGGCTGGATCCCCTGCGATGTGCATGTGACGTCTAAGTGACAATAGAGGAATCTTGCAGAGTTTATTATGTTGGGAGAACTTAGGGATTTGAGCAGAAGAGGGCTTGTCATAACCAGAATGATATATTGCTAATGAATGTATGCTATTGAATTTACCATAAATATCCACTGCCATTTATATCACAGAATCACAGAATTTCTAGGTTGGAAGAGACCTCAAGATCATCGAGTCCAACCTCTGACCTAACGCTAACAGTCCCCACTAAACCATATCCATCTCATCGATTATCCTATAGGTTTGCTGCCTAAGTTAGATAGGCAGAAATATAGGTAGATAGAGATATATGTGTATACATATAATCACTTTCATGTTTAGATTATCATTATCTCATTGTTCTGTTGCTATAATTGCCTGTAGTAGTTAGCTGATTTTGGTTGTTCCACAGTTAAATACTGCTATCTCTAGTTATATTTGCTGTTGCTGTACTTGCACTTAGGGGAATTTCTATAAGCTACCAGTCAACATAATCTATAAAATCATCATATATGCCTCCTGAGTAGCTAGTCCTCTTCCTCGTTGGAAAACGCACATTCCTGTGGTTGTACTCATCTTCAGGAAATTACAAGGAGGTAATGTACTGATATTACTAAACTATTAGCCTGGATTCTTATACATCTGCTCCAGGACAACTAGCAAAACTACTAAACCACCAAGCCAACTATCAGAAATGCTTGATTATGTTTCAGTGTATGGCATAGGTTGGAAACCATTCCCAATCGGCAGTTTGGAAGTCATCACCATGCTTTGGCTTGAAGGGAGTTTAATTATATGGTCACAGACTTCACTATGTCTGTTGGCTTCAGAAACAAAGGAAAAAGTCTAGCTCACTTTATATAACACACCCAGCCTTATTAATCTTTATTACTCATGTCCATTAAACTTTTGAACACAGTTCTACGTGTTGTAGCAGGAATACTTTTCCATTAAAACAGCAGCTGCTTTTGAAATGAAACTTGTAGAAAAAAATCCTTTCATCAAAATAGGGCTGAAACCAATTGAATTTTCTGTAAATATATGTTCAGATACTACAGAACTTAACAGAGAATGATAGCTTCTCATAAGGCTATGAAACATCTTATAGAGTAATTTAATTCTGTATCATATTCAGCATATTCTAAGAGTCATAAACAGAATATATATATTTGACTTTATTATTAAATTGTTACATTTTCATCCATGAGACTTAATATTGTCCATAACAGAGAACACATTTTTTTCAAAGTTTTTCCTTGAGATTTTTTCATTTCTTTCTTATTCAGCTTTTTAATAAAAAGCAGAAAAAGTATGCAAAACAGAGCATAGTGAGCCATCTTTTCAAGTGTAAGCAGAATATTTACTCTTGAATTAAAAAACAAACAAACAAACAACAACAAAAAAAAACACAGAACGTCAGCATCTCTAATTTTGAGTTTATAAGAATTTGAGTCATTAAGCTTAAGTCTAGACTCTGAATGACTTTTTTTCCTTGTCATCTGGTTTTAATTGGATCATATTTTTATGTCCTTACAAAATGACTCTCACAGGTTACTAGCTATTTTAACAAATATATATATATGAGACATGATTTTTTGCTATCACTTCTTACTTCCTTTTCTCAAAGACTTAAAGAACTATTTAGCACTTTAAGGACTATTCCTCTCCTCTTCTGTGTCACAGACAAATTTCAAAAAGGGGGGAGGAAGTCCCCCTTACATCTATTACAAAGTTAATTGTTCCCTTGTGGGATAAGTCACCGAAATGGGAAATGTGAAAAGAGACTCTGACATGCGAGCTCCAAGGGCTCACATGGATGCTCATTTCAATCAGCAAAAGTTTAAAAATGCAATGAGGTTTAGATATGTTAATTGTGGAAAAATGTTGCCTAAATCAAAATATGCTACGGTGAAAGTACAGAAAGGTCTCCCTTCCAGGAAGAGGCATTTCAGTTAGTAGCCATGTTGACACCAGCTGTTCCTGCTGTGTCTGAGTCCTCCTCCAGCCCCTTAAGGAGTGCAATATTAATGTCTGTATTAATGCCAGTGCTCAGATATCTGTATTTGCATAAGCATCTATTTCTCATTTCTTCATTTCCAACACAACAACAGTCAATATATAACCATGGCACTCTGATTTTATGGTGCCTGTTATAAAGCAATATGCTAAATAGGGAAAAGTGCAGTACTGTCACCAAAAGCATTAATAATTACTGTCAGGCAAATAGACGTGCATAGTGATAACCTAAAGAACAGACAAAAATATATTATAGATATAAATAAATTATAATAATAATAATTAATGAATAAACAAGAGTTTAAGAGCTAGTTTTCCTTGTATTTTTTTATTTTTATTTTTATTTTTATTTTTTCAAAAATCAAGAGGTAAATTCAGGCACATTTTCAACAAAAACTCTTCAAGTATAAGAAGTTTGTACTTCATTACTATTTAATAAAAACCACGATTCCAAGTTAAAAATAAAATGTACCTCCTAGAGCTGGAGTTTCAAGTAAAAAAAAAAAAATATATATATAAATATAGAATCATAGAATCATAGAATCATAGAATATCCTGAGTTGGAAGGGACCCTTAAGGATCATCAAGTCCAACTCTTGACACCGCACAGGTCTACCCAAAAGTTCAGACCATGTGACTAAGTGCACAGTCCAATCTCTTCTTAAATTCAGCCAGGCTCGGTGCAGTGACCACTTCCCTGGGGAGCCTGTTCCAGTGTGCAACCACCCTCTCTGTGAAGAACCCCCTCCTGACGTCCAGCCTAAATTTCCCCTGCCTCAGCTTAACCCCGTTCCCGCGGGTCCTGTCACTAGTGTTAATGGAGAAAAGGTCTCCTGCCTCTCGACACCCCCTTACGAGGAAGTTGTAGACTGTATATATATATATATATATATATATATATAAAATATATAATATATATATTATATATATATATATATATTATATATATATATATATATAATATATATATATATCTCGACACCCCCTTACGAGGAAGTTGTAGACTGTATATATATATATATATATATATATATATAAAATATATATATATTATATATAATATATTATATATATTATATATATATTATATATATAATATATTATTATATATTATATATTATATATATAATATTATATATTATATATTATATATTATATATTATATATTATATATTATATATATTATTATATATTATATATATTATTATATATTATATATTATATATATTATTATATATTATATATTATATATTATAATATATATATTATATATATATATATATATTATATATATATATATTATATATATATATAAAGTCGCCATAGGTTTTATTTATGACACTTCTGTGCTTAGTATCTTTGCCAAAAAATAAAAATCAGTCCAACACTGTTGTCATCTAAAAATAAACACCAATGAAATCTTCTTCCTGCAGGCTTTAAGGTCATTCTGTTACTCTATATGGTTCATTGATCTCTTCTACCCCCTGTGCCTTTCCAGATTTATTGGAAATCTGTTCAAAGTAGAATATATCTTACTGCCCACTATTGTAGAAACTGCTGCTAAATGCTGAGTAAAAGATTCTCTTCTTCTCTCTTTATTCCTTGTCAGCCAGAATCAAAGAAAATCTTCCAAAGTCTCTCAGCCATCAGCTTAAAACAGATGAGCTGGGAATACAGGTTGAATACTTTCTGCTGCTCTTCCTTTGGACAAGTTCAGTAGTTCAGAAAACACCTCGGGACCAATTCATGTCAGTGTGTGTCTGTGTTGCTTCTTTCATTAGCTTGAAGAGCCTCAAAGTAATTTAAGTCAATGATCTGATTATTAATAAAGAACAGCACTAGACACAGGTCAGACATGCCTGCTTTGTATTTTTCTTCCTTTTAATATATCACGGTATTAAACAGTAATGTGAAGAGAGAAACCACATTGCAACTGGCAAGAGAGATATCCATCTACCCATTTACTTCCTGATGACCTAATCATACCATGGTATAGGACAGTTTAAGCACTCGTGTACACATATGTAACTTATTAGAAAAAATGGAGTTTCATTCACATTCACACAGGTTATGTCCCCTTTTCACACTAAATTCAGATATGCACACAAAAACACAAACATGTGCTGGGAATTTTACTGGAAGCTCAGTAGCTGGAATTTTATCACTGAAGTATTTTTTCCTCCTTTCCTTTTTTGTTTATTTAAACTCGAGGTTTCTTGCAAGACTAACGTATGTGCACTGAAGCCAGCAGTGTGTGTTGGATTAATACAGTGGCTCACACACAGTAGGATCCTGAGGTCTGCAGAGCTCCACTGAAACAAAGGGTATGCCTTCAGGCTGTCACTGGAAAGCAGTGTGCGAAAAGGGACAGGGGCTCAGTACTTTGAAAAAAAAAACAAAACAAAACAAAATGAAACACTTGAATTCCTTTGATTTCTACTGCAGAGACACATCTGACAAAACAAATTTGTGTCAGTTTTTTTATAAAGTGTTATCCTCTTCTTTCCCCTGCTGCTGAGCGAGTCAGCTGAGTGCCCTTTCCCCATCTGTACCTCATTCCTCTTTTCCCTCCCTTCTCCATTCATTTTCAATGTGAACATTCACCTGCTTTTGTCCTTATGTTTTCACTGTCAAATGTATAACTGGTATAGAAGGCAACGAGCATGAGCCCTAATAATGGAAGACTCTTCCTCACCCAGTAAATCTGATAGGATATTCTCATTATCTGATGAATAATAGATAACATTACCAGTATGTGTATATATATTATATATATATATATATATATAAAATATATATATATATATTTATATATATATATATAAAATATATATATATATATATTTTTTTTTTTCCTCTACCTAGTCTTCCTCCTTTTTCCCTAAGGAGAAGATACACTGAAGAGGCATCAGGTTTCAGAAAGGGAGTATTTCTCACTGACTAGACATTTAAACACTTCTGTGTCAAGCAGCCCCTCTCACATTCTCCAAAGACCTTCATGATCTCTCTAGTCTTCATGATCTCTCTAGCCTTGACCCAATCAATTCCTTTGCTCTCTCCACAAAATCTACCATGCTGTCCATATTGTGAAGCTTAATAAAATAAATACAATGTTTTTTGTAAACAGATAAGTGTATGTATGAAAGGTATTTTTGCCCAACAGAATGGTGTGCAATAATCTTTGCTAACATGCTCATGCTCTGAGAGTAGGTTCATTATGAATTTCTCTAATAAGAAAGTCTTAAGACCTTTTTCCTGCTATCACTACTCTGTACTTAATATTTCAGTTAGGGTGAATTTTATCTAACAGTAATTAGCGAATTAGGTGGATAGAAGAATTGCTCAAGTAACAACTTTATTCCACCATGTGTAAACTGGTGTAAACGTGTAAACAAAGCCATTTCAAATGAGGAATGATCTAAACTTTGATAGATACATACAAGCAGCTGTCCTATTCCTGCATACATCCTACAAGCAGAGTGGCAGCCTGGTTTGCCTGGTGGGTTACACTTGCATCAGAAGCACATAAAAGTGCTCTGTGTGATTTATTTTCTTAAACTAAGTAAACATCATCATAAACCCAGGCCAAAATATTCTGAGTTCCTACATACAGCTGGGTTTTCTTCTCAGCATGCAGTAATTCCAGCTCAGATTTGTAACCCAGTCCATCAAATAAACAGAGATATGCCCATCAAATTCAGTTAAAATCATAACTAATGTCCTACCATTTAAATAAGCTCTATTAACATTTGTCTTCCATTAGTGCAGCTTCCACTTTGTGATGCTGGCCAGAAGATGTCCATTGGTTTTGTAAAATGGATGGTACTTTTTGGTTTAGTAGCTTTCCTAGGAAATCTAAGATATCTACACGCATTTTACAGGTAGGTGTTTATCATTACAGAGTCAATTCAGATTAGATGTTAGGAAAAGATTCTTCACCGGGAAGTTGCAATGGACCAGATTCCCCAGAGTAGTGGTTACAGCACCAATCCAGCTGGAACTCAAGAAGCATTTCAGCAATGCTCTCAGACCTATGGCTTGATTTTGGGGTGGCCCTGTGTGGAGCCAGGAGTTGGACTCAATGATCTTGAGGAGGATCTGGATAGGCTGCACCGATGGGCTGAGGTCAACTGCATGAAGTTCAACAAGGCCAAGTGCCGGGTCCTGCACCTGGGGCGCAATAACCCCAAGCAGAGCTACAGGCTGGGAGAGGAATGGTTGGAGAGCTGCCAGGCAGAGAAGGACCTGGGAGTGATGGTGGATAGTCGGCTGAATATGAGCCAGCAGTGTGCTCAGGTAGCCAAGAAGGCCAACGGCATCCTGGCTTGTATCAGGAACAGCGTGACCAGCAGGGCTAGGGAGGTGATTGTCCCCCTGTACTCAGCTCTGGTGAGGCCGCACCTCGAGTACTGTGTCCAGTTTTGGGCCCCTCGCTACAAGAAGGACATGGAGGTGCTTGAGCGGGTGCAGAGAAGGGCGACGAAGCTGGTGAGGGGCCTGGAGAACAAGTCCTACGAGGAGCGGCTGAGGGAGCTGGGCTTGTTCAGCCTGGAGAAGAGGAGGCTCAGGGGCGACCTTATCGCTCTCTACAGGTACCTCAAGGGAGGCTGTAGAGAGGTGGGGGTTGGCCTGTTCTCCCACGTGCCTGGTGACAGGACGAGGGGGAATGGGCTTAAGTTGAGCCAGGGGAGTTTTAGGTTAGATGTTAGGAAGAACTTCTTCACTGAAAGGGTTGTGAGGCACTGGAACAGGCTGCCCAGGGAAGTGGTGGAGTCACCATCCCTGGAAGTCTTCAAAAGACGTTTAGATGTAGAGCTTAGGGATATGGTTTAGTGGAGGGCTGTTAGTGTTAGGTTGGAGGTTGGACTCGATGACCTTGAGGTCTCTTCCAACCTAGAAAATTCTGTGATTCTGTGATTCTGTGATCTTTGTAGGTCCCTTCCAACTCAAGATATTCTGTGATTCTGTGATTACCTGGAAGCGTTTTTTTCCATCTCTTCAGTCCAGAGTGATAAAATCTCTTATTGAAAGAGCACTGATAATCTGTAGCCTCCCATACCAGATGCATTTAAATCTCATGCCATTCTTAGATTTTCCTGATAGTTCCATAAAAGGATTTTGAATTACTTCTTTTGGAGAAGTTATTACAGGATCTTCTACCTTAACTTTACAGTCAAACCCAAGTGAACTAGTGCTTTCATAAGTATTGAAAAGAAATAAAAGAGAACTTCTTCCTTTCCCATTATTTATCGTGGTGAATGTTATGTATATACACACACAGGATGTTAGGGACTGGAATGGGCCTTGAAAAATCATCCAGTTCAATCCCCCTGCCGGAGCAGGAACACCTAGATCAAGTCACATGCATCCAAGAGGATTTTGAATGTTTCCGGAGAAGGAGACCACAACCTTCCTGGGGAGACTGTTCCAGTGAATATCTAGACAATGAAGATCTAGCCAGACGTCTTGTAAGTCATAATTACTGTCACAGCACCACAATCCTAAAAATAGACTAAAAAGTGCTCTAAAATTTGTCTGATCAGATCAAAGATTAATACAAGCAAAACTCCATCTAGACACAGCTTTCATATACATATGTTAAATGAGACAAAGAGTAAAGAATATGGCCAGCTCCTCCACCCACTCTGGTCCAACTCCTGCCCAACCTTTTTCCTGGGACCTGGGGTCTCTGCCCAGGCTGGGAGTCATGGCTGCAGCTTTCCCTTTTGAAGGTTCAACTGGTAGCAAAGCTGAGCACACATCCCAAAGACACAGACAAACACACAGAGACAGAACACTGACTTGGCCAGTCACACAGCCTTTTTTTTTTTTTAAATGGTGGCACTCTTGGACAGCCACAGAATGAGATTATTTTTATTTTTATTTTTATATTTTTATTTTTATGTTTTGAGGAACTCATCTGCTGAAAACTGAGTCATTTTCAGAGTTCAAGTGCTAGCAGAATAAAAATAAAAATTAATAAACAAACAAACAAAACCAACCAACCAAACAAACAAAACCAACCAACCAAACAAACAAAAAATCCAAGGTGAAGTTCTAAGGATGACAAGGAGGATTTACAGTGCACAAATTCCGCCTGACTTCTACTTGAGGAACTACAACCTTTTCTGGAATTTCACATGAATTCACAACCGCAGGAAAAAAAAAAAAAAAGAAAATTGTACCCCCACAATATTGTTTTTCCCACAGGTATAACTCCCCTTACATATGTAAATAAAATATAGACCCAGATTTCTAATTCCTTACATTTCAAAATCAAATGTGAAAGAAAAAGACCACCTACAAAACATTCTGAGGATCTGTAACAGTTTTGCAGCTAATGCTTTTATCCAGACATGACTGAACTTCATGCCCTCCCCAAGCTCTTCCCATCTGCTCAGCAAAGCACAGGGTAAGAAAACATGTCACTGCTGTAAATTGATCTTGAACTTGCCTGTCTCATATCCAGCCCTTGCAAAAAATACTTAAAGCCTTAACTACAGCTGTATTGTACTCAGGTAAGAAAGGATATTGATTGAGACAGACAAAAAATCTGGTCATTCCTAGCGTGAATCTGGAATAATTTCACTCAAGTTAAAGGTGTAAGTCCTGATTTACATTAGTGGAAATAAAAGCAAAATTTGGCCAAGATAATTTTTAACTTTATGACCATAGTAGACTGGCTCAGGCTGTCTTTGGGCCTTAGTCATAAAATAACATTCAATGTCATTCAAACCAATGCAATTGGGGCAGCTTTAAGCACTGCAATTCACTTCTGAGTACAGAAAATGCAAGTTATTGTGCATGGGGGATCTTTTATTTCATCAAGATTGCTAAAAATATAAAGGGAACTAAATATACTCACACTAAAATTACCTCCAAAAGCACATCTAAACAAGACTTACACAATATAGTTAGAGGGAAACAGCAAGTTCAGAAAATGTCTACTCTGATTTACTGTAAATCTCTCCCTGGGTGATTTTGACGACTCAAGACTTGAAAAGCTTAGAAAAATATACATGACAGAGTCAGCTGTTGTTAACTCTATAAATACAAACAATAAATACTGTATCCCCCCACTAGAAAGAAAATTATACTGCCCTGAGCACTAAAAGAGGAATACTACCGCCAAAAGAATATTACATCATAAGAACTCATTATTAACTATCAAAATAAGAAAAGAAAACAAACCAAACCAAAACAAACAAACAAAAAACACTCAAGTGTTTTTTCATAATAAGTTTTATATTTGTGAATAATACGTTAGTAGGCATATCTCAGTTCAAATACTTCTGTAAATATTTTTTACTTATCTGGATAGTGACTGAAACATTTTAACATAGCAAAAGTTTCAACAGTGCAGTTTGAATATTAGAGGTAGGAAGGGACATCTTGATGTCATCTGGTCCAACAACCTGCTCTAACAGAGCCTGCTAAAGCAGGCTGCCCAGGATGACATCCAGACAGCTTTTGAAGATCTCCAAGGAGGGAGACTCCACAAACTCTCTGGGAAACTTGTGCCAGTGCTTCGTTGCCTGCACATCAAAGTGCTTTCTGATGTGCAGATGGAACTTTTTGTCTTCCAGTTTGTGCCCATTGCCTCTTGTCCTGCCACTGGGCACCAGTGACAAGAGCCTGACTCCATTTTTGCACTTTTCCTCCAGGTATTTATAGGTGTTGATAAGATCCTCCCTTCTTTAAGGGAGCCTTCTCTTCTCCAGGATGAACAGTCCCAGTTCTCTCAGCATTGTCTCACAGAAGAGATATTCCAGTCCTTTCACCATCTTGGTGTTAGAAATGGCTCAATCTTCAAAATAGGATTAAATTAAAAAATAGGATTTATTAAAAGAATAGAGGTAAGCAAACAGCACTGGGTGCACTGGGAGTCTCCACTCCACCAGGACGCACACCAGTTACATCAAGTAGCTGATTTTTATGCTCCTAGACTAATACATATTCATTACTACTTCTGAAAAAAAGTAGGTTATTATAATTATCTTCCGGGGTCCAGTCCCTCCTACTGGAGCATGCGCTTCAGTCTCCGGTGGTCCCTCTGGGGGTCTCTAGGGGTCTTTCATGCTGAAGGCTCGTAGTCTTCCTCTCCAAGTTTTTTTCTTGTCCTTCCCCTTTGTACTTCCTTGGCACCTTGTCAAGTTTACACAGCATCCCCTGCAGGTCTTGTCTCCTAGCCGTCCTTCAGCTTCTTTTTTTTCTTCTTCTTAATCTCGGCCACCTGGCCAGATATCAGAGACTTGCATAGTATCCCATAACAGTCAGTAGTTGTTATCAGTTGTTCTGAAACCCCCAGACGTCAAAGACTTAACACAAACACAAATAGCTTTCTTATTGACACTTCACAAGTAATTAAAACATTCCTCACCAGCCATTCACAGGGACAGTCACACCTATAGCAGTGTTAAATTAATCTCGAAGAAGACCAAAAAAAAGGCTGTAACTGTTAGAAATAGAAGTTCGGAATAACAAAAGCAAACAGGTTCATAAATTTGAGGAGTATTTTCTGAAGACTTGATAAATTGACTAGAATGAGGGGGAGACTGGGACACGCTGCATCTGTGGTTCAAGAATTAAATTGCCAGTGCAGGACCCAGAGGCAGACAGGACTGTTCTTTATTGACACGAATTGTTAAAACATTCCTAACATTGGTGACCTTCTGTAGGACTTTTTCCAGTATGACCATGTGTCTCTTGTACGGGGGAGCCCAGAACTGGATGCAGTAGTCCAGGTATGGCCACACTAGTACTGAGCAGAGGGGAAGCTATTACTCTTTGAACCTGCTGGCAATACTTTGCCTAGCAAAGCTAAGCATGCCATTAGCCTTCTTTGCAGTAATAACATAGATTGATTATATTCAAAATCTGCTCAGTGTAATTAAATAGATCTACACACATATAAAAAATAAAAGCAAAACCAAGAAAAACATTAAACAGCAACAATAACCAATCCAACCCAAATAAAAAAAAGACAAGGAATTAATCTTATTTCTGTATTCTGTTCACACTTCATAATTTAAACCAGTCCACATCTAGATCCAGATTTTAGAGCTTATTTATGTGATAAACATAAATATTGAACAAAATAACTCTACCAGAATTTATCAGTGATTGAATGAACCAGATCCAAATTCTATTGATACATTTCTTCACTCCATCAATACATCTCAAATCTCTCTAATAAACTTCTATTCTACTTTTAATCTATTTTTGGTCTTTATTTTCTTTTGGGCTGATTTTACTTGGTACATTTATGCCTTAGCTTTCAAGAGTACCAAACAGTCCTTTTCTACAGATAAAGAGAACATTTTTTAAATACCACAAAAGCACAATTTAATTATACAAGAATGTAGTTTAAAATGTGTTGCATAACATTAGTGTTCCTTATGTAACATATGAAATTGAATACTTAAAGCTTTTAGGAAAAAGATAGTCATGTTCACATGGAAAGTGCATTAGGCTAGGATTCAGAAAATCTGTTTATCTGTATAGGCGTAGCTTTTATTTTTCTCTTCTGTGAGTAGGGCAACTTGATACTTACTTTTCCTACACTATGCTTTGTAATCAATAAAGGAAAACATTAGCTATTAGCTAATAAAAATAAAAATAAAAAAAATGAAAACAAACTGCTAGAAGATACAACATATACCTTCTTCCCTTATAATCACTGTAACTCTTCCAGCCTGACATCCACAGCAACGCCTGTGTGTTACGTCACCTATAATGAAAATATCCTTTTGGAAAGGTAACATAAAATTTTAAAAATGTCTACTAAATATGTAGTAAAGATTATGTTAGGGATATAATCTCAAGAAATATAAAAGCAGAGTGCTATAATTTTCTCATAATGCTGATGAAATAGATTTTATTATTATAATTCAAATTGGAATTACTACATATTTAATGCTACCTAATATAGTAATTATTGAAGATGGGATATATATATATAATGGGATATTTTTCACTAATTTTAGGAGTCAAAATTGAGAACAAATGAGTGGCTTGAGTCAAGTGTGGGCGGAGGGAATAATAAAAAATTTGGAAGCTGAGAACATTTTAGTTCTCTATTTAATTTCTTGATGCTTCAAGCGATTTCATTTGATGCTATATGGTATGTATATCTGGTATTTTTTTCCCACCTAAAACCTTTGGTTTGTATCTATTTATTTATTTTAAATAAACAGCATCTGTTCATGTTCTGTGAGTGTTTATATTGAGTGTTTATATTGTAAGGTCCTTATCCTACAAGTTCTTACATGTGTGAATAATTTCAGGTGGATGAGTAGAATTAAAATGTTTGCCGAAATATTTATAGGAATAAGGCTTAAATCCAACTGGTAGTAACTGCCTGTGGAAAAGGAACTCTGTCCTGACAAAGCACTTGCTTGTGATGCTACAGCTTTGCTAGTTCCCTCCCAAGAAACATTTCTTATGTCTGTTCATGGTTTCAATTTTGGTTATAAAATTCCTTAGAAAAGACAAGAGCCATGATGTGTACTATCAAGGGCATTTTCTTCCTTTATTAGTAGAAAAGATAGAAAATATTAAGCAAAACAGAATTAAACAAAATTCTTTCCATACCTACACAGACAGACTGAAGAAGAGGAGTTAATAATTGGATACCAAAGAACAAACTCTGTTGTTGTGATGGAAAAAAAAAAAAAGTATTTAAGGTATTGCTTTTGGTCTCGTAATCACTTAGAGGTACTCTAAAAACAGGTATCTTACAGGTAACCTTGACCTTGTAAATGCTAAAAAAAGACAGGCATGGTCAAGGGGATCCTCAACCACTACTCTGGATTTGCATTTGAAACATAATTTTCCTGCTTATGTGTCAGCCTGGACATGGCAGCCCACACTGCAGGAAACAGGAGCAGTAGGAGGGCCCAGAGACAGGGCAGACTGGAAATGTTCCTAAGAGTGGGCATCCCTAACAGTCCTTAACATCTGTGAGATCTCTTTTCTACCTCGTTAAGAAGGGTGGAAGAGTGGAGGGAAGAGGTTGGAGAACAGTGTGGGAATAGGGAGAGAGTGAGAACAAATTGGCTGCTTGCAAAGTTGATAGACACCCATGTGGCCTCGTGTTTGTCTTTTAATTCCCTAGGCACCGGACGCATGTGGTCATACGCTAATCTTGAGCATCTCTGGGCCTTTCTTGCCACGCAAGCAGCTGGGAGGCAGACATCTGCAATGTGAACTCACTGTGTGAGATGATTCTCTCACCTCCCTTCCCCCCACTCCTGATCAACTCTGTCTCTGATGAAGCTGTGTGTGTATTTTCAGGGATGCCTGCAGAGGTTCCTCTTCCGCAAGAAAGTCAGAACTAATCTGAGGAGTCTGGTTCATAGACAGTTTTGCAGATATTCCCACAGAGGGAAGTGAACATAAGACTAAGAATGAATGGCCTGGTTAATAACATTGTTTTGGCAGGATTGTCTGTGAGAAAATTAGTGGCAATAGTTGTTACTCTGACTTTCACCAGGAAACAACAATTAAGGGCAAAACATGATACACTTAAGGCATTGACAGGTTATTTTCCAAACTACTGTCTTCATTCAGCTTCTTCAAATGCATCCAAAAGTCACATGTGGTTCCCAAAGAGACTGTCTCAAAAGTAAAAAAAAAAAAAAAAAAAAAAAAAAAAAAAAAAAGACAAGTTCATAGACAAGTTCATCTGTCTTTCTGTCTTACTGGGATTTGAATTGATATTTTGCCTGAGTTGGAAACATGCAAACATACCTGAACACCTAGTCATCTGTGATCAAAGCTAACTAGGATGTTAGGAGCAGCATTCTGGGGAAAAAAATGGACCATCTGAAAAGTCTGCACTGAATCTGGCAAGGATGGAGATAACTTCCTTCATAACAGCCTGTATTGTGGAGTGCTTTTGATTGGTGACTAAGATGGTGTTGATGTTTTGGCTTTTGCTGAACAATGTCTGCACAACATCAAAGTTTTCTCTTATACTCCCTCTGCCCCACATTGAGTTGGCTGGGGCAGTTGACCTGAATTGGCTAAAGGGATATTTCTTACTATATAGTGACAAGCTTCACAATAAAATATTGTGATATTTTTTTCTTTCAAGGTGGTTGTTACAGACTAGTAAAGCATTAGCCTTCTTGCAGGACCTGGTGAGTGCCTTTTCACCTTTGCATCTCTCTCTCTCTTTTTTTTTTTTTCTCCTTCATTTTTCATTAATTCGTTAAACTTTACTTCTAATTCATTAAGTCATTAATCTTTATTTCTACCAATGAGTTTTCTTGCTTTTTCTCTTCTTATTCTCTCCCTATCTTACTGGGAGAGGAGGAAAAGTGAGCAAATGGTTGTGTGGATGCTTTGCTTCTGGCCAAGGTCAACCTGTCATAGCTTGTATGACACTTGCTCACAGTTGTGGTGCTTCTTGCCCAACAAGTGTTTGGTCTGTTTGCATAGTACTACTCTTGCAGCCTTGTATGGCATATCAAAACTGTGACTCAGAAGCAGGGAAAGAGGGAAAAATGATTCCTTCAAGATGACTGTGGCTAGGCACAGCCTCAAGAATGTTTTGTTAGTTCATGCAGAAAAACACCTATTTGGCTTTTCTCTATCTGTGTGCTTGCATGGCCCTACACACTGACTGTGAGTACCACTTCTGGGCTCTTCAGGTCAGTGAGGGATCTGTAGTTTTATATTATATCTCCTTGTAAGGCAAAGGAGGGCTGCTTTGTATTACTGCTGCATTTGACTTCCATTTCACTGAAATAATTTGGATCAGTGGCCTTTCTCAGACCCCAGTCTACATGCAATTTTTACTCTCTGGTTCATTCCACTTGTCTGTACTGTTCTACTGTCAATGCATGCTGCTCAGCCTAGCACTTCCTAGGCTGCTAAAAGCCTGGAGTCAGCAGCCATCACTTTACACTGTTAATTCTTCCTTTTACTCCTTCTGACTGGTGCTGTGAAAGCAAACACTGCAGCTTCCTACCCCTTGCATCACAGGCAGCTGTAGTTCTTAGATCTGAGAGGACGAATCTGCCAATAATTTTTGTTGGTCCACAGTTATCTGATCTTCTTATTACACATACTCTCATGAGTCACTGAGAGACAGTATTCCTTACAACACTATCACAATGTTGAGCTAGTGTCAAGGGAACATGAGTGTGTATCACAATAACACATTTGAGTAGTGCTTAAGCCCTGCAACACTCACCTAAGAAAGCAGGGTTGTGCTTTTGTGGATTTTTTTTTTTTTTTTTGTGTGTGTGATTAAACCTTAAGACTTTATTTTCTCCTCTTAAAGAAATTCTTTCTCACTCTAAGTGCTAAATCAATGTTACAACTGCATTGTTATTTGTTTTCCCTTCAAGAGTGTATATAGCACTACAAACAGATGCTGTATTTTAATAATAGCTATTTTGCACTGAACTTCAGAGTAATGGAAATGGACATTCTGCAGCACACATTCAAGTATAATAAAATAGATTCATTATAGTACAAAAAGGATTGTGAGTCTGAAAATATGTTTTCTTCAGAATATTTAATAGAAAATAACATAAAATTCCTGTACATAAATTGATAGAAACAGGATTCAATCACGGTAAGTATGCGTGCCCATTAATCGGAACAGGAAAAAAAAAAAAAAAAAAGTTTTATGTGAACTGTATGGTAAGTCCTTGATATAGGATACCTGGATACCTCATAAAGTAATTGGAGTAGTAAATACTCTACTTGCTTATAACTAAATCTGATACAAATGACAGTAAGATGTGACTAAATTAAGTAAACTAGGACAGACACTGAAGAAAGGGATTGTTGTCTCATAGCAAAAACATAGTCTGAGCTTTTGTAAGGCTGAGGTCTATTTTGTAAGGCTGAGGTCTGTGATTTTTCTCCAGAGAGTCTGTGCACTCTTAGATAAAACATATGGAGTCATTTTTAAGCAAAAGATGTGAACTTGTTTATCTGGCTCTGTTGTTCTTATCTGAAAACTGTTGTGGCATCATATATTTCAAGTCAATGAAACTTAGGCAACCATATGCTTTCAAAGGCAGTCTGAAATGTGATTACAGAGAGGTGCAAAGCCCATGATTACCAAATCATTTGTAAACCACTTTATTGACTGCTTCCACTTAGTTTTTAAGTTATTTTCATTTTGCACAATTTTCCACACTTTACAACAAGGTTTATGAGAGACAGAACAGGGTATATATTGTCCAGTTATGATATAAAACTGAAACCATGGAATTCATTGACAATAGATTTTGTGGATGTCAAACATTTGCACAGATTCAGAAAGCAACTGAATACATTCATAGAAGAAAAATCCATTGGGAACTATCAAAAAGAAAGACTATACAATCAGGTGACAATTTCTGCTAAAAACTGGGTTTACATAAAGAATTATTATCCGTATTTATCCTTCCTCTGCAAGGCAATGTTATGGAAAAAATAGACGGACTCTGGATTTCTGGATTCACCTTGATATGCCTATTTTAATGTTTTTCATTACTGAATGACTAATTCATGCATTCAAAACATTCTCATTACAACAAAATAATGAACTACATGTATTTTTGAATAGAGATAAAAATAATTCAGGTTAAGTATAGTGTAACCAAGTCAATGAAGTTCATAAACTTGTTTCTGTTTTCACTCAAAAGAGGTTAAGAAAAGACTGTTACTTCAAATTGCTGTAGCTTCCAGAGAAACTATAATCCAGTAGCCATATGAGTCTCATCATATAGTATACAATGCAAGAAATGAACAAAATCTCTCATAAAAATATAGCTATTGCAGATGCTGATTCCCTTTTTATTCTGAAAGAAGATATAAAAATGTTTTTTTTTGATTACTTACTATTTTCTAGAAAGAACTGCAGTAGCATATTGCTCCAAATCCTAATTATAGTGGGTGTGATATATAAAAAATAATAATAAAAAATAATAAACCTAAGATGTATACACAGAGAAATAAAGAATTTCTATTTAAGAAAGTCCTGGGGATACAGCTTGCTGTAATTTCAAATGGTAAATAGATTTTTTATTTTTTTTTTAGCTTTATAGTAAAAATCCTCTCTGCAAAATTTTCCTTTCCATGTGGTAGTTTTCCCCCTTCCATTTAAAACCTCAAATTTCCATGACTCAATGACTCACTTAGTGCTTACACAAATATTTCACACTTATGATCAGCATTGCAAAGATTGAAGAAGTGTCTGTCCACAGCTTTATCCAATACTAAAAGTTATTTCAATGAAAATGGAATACAAAATTCATTCCCACACTTCTCAGCTAGGTCTTGCAGAGATTGCAGCTTTTGAACAAAAGTATTATAAAACACAGAAGGAACCCTTTGAATTTTGCTATTTAAGGAAATTGTCTATAGTATAAGAGAAATTCTCATCTGAACCAAAAGATTGAAATTGCCCCTTACCTTTCTCTGTAAGTTTGTAACTGTTTATAACATTCAGTTTAATAATACATAGATACCAAATACATAGAAAATTCTCTTCAATATGTTTCAAGTTGCCAAACACAGTAGTCTGACAGAGGTGAGGCTGCCATAGTGCCGTGTTCCTAAGTCCATCCAGCAAGGAGGCTGAGGATATATCCTTGGTAAGCACACCACACTTCCACAATATGCATATACATACTCACATATCTGTCCACACAAATTAACAGAGGCTGACACATACGAAACATATGGACATAGACAACAAAAACAGCCTAATCCTGTCCCCATCTCTGACAGCTCAGAATGGAGGTCTTTTAGTGGACAATTTATACATACATACAGTATGGATGCATCCAGTGTTAGGCATTAGACACTCAAGTCTGTCCAGTAGCTAGACCTGAAGCCCCTTGTCTGCCAGTTACCTCACACAACTATGTGTACATCAGCTCCACACATATGCAGTATAGGTCACTTCAGTAGCTAGCCTTAGTACTTGGCCCCTGGATCCCCAGGTTTCCCAGTTGCCTCATGCACAAAGACACACACACACAGATGGGCCTCTCACCTGATCCCCAAGCCCTCACAATCTCCCCAGTTGCTGGCTTGGGCCTCCGGGTCTTTCCATTAGCCAACTTTTCTCTCCACAGCTGCTCCAATACTTGGCTTGGAAGACTCTGTCATACCCACCAGCTAGTCCAGCTTGATGTTTGCTAGCGATCACATGCTGACATGTGCACCAACACATTATGCATGTCCTCCAGTCTCTCAAATTTCTGGCACCTGAAGCATATGGCTCCTATGACCTGCAGTCCCTCCTTCAGGCTGATGGCACACAGGCCTCCATGTAGACACATACAGACTAAAAAAAGGCTCTCACCCAGGAAAATAGTCACAAATTAAGTTTAATGAGAAAACAAGACAAAAATTAGGTTTATCAGGCACAGGACAGAAAAGTGTATTGATCAGCAGCCTGAAAATGGCATCTGGTCCCTCCTATCTTTTTATCCCTTTATTTCTAAATTCCTATTCCTCCTAAGACCACCTAAATCTCTCCTGTTGCCTGCCTTTTATTCCTTTTCTAAACCTTCAACAATAAGCCTTGTGCAATCCAAAAATACTCCTCCCTACATCCCACAGTGAGTTCCATATGACTGCAGTATCCACCCTCAGACTCCAAGATGTTTCAGAAAGCTACCTGTTCACTGATTATGATGGGTCTCACTCCTGTTCCATGGGGCAGATGCCCTCCTGGGATGTCCTGGGATGGACCAAGTCAGGGGGCTTATTCCTCTGACTGGGTTAATGGGGATTCCCTATCTACTTTTATGCCTCTGGGCTTCTTCATGTGTGAGGAGATGAACCTTTAATCACAAAACCTGACACTGTAAATCTGTCTGAAGTTGGTTTAGCCTGTTTTGCAGTCAGATCAGGACAATGCTATGCATATTGCAAGTCTGGCTGAGCAGGGTCAAAGGCACATTTTTAAGCCCTGTGTGCTCATATTTCAATCATCTGCAGCTTTGGGGCAATCTCTATTTAAATAGAACTAGAATAAAATTGTTCAGTTTACTTAACTGAAACACATCCCTTGCACCTCAACTTTGTAATTTATGTTCCTGAAGTAAGTGGTGATCTTCACCAGGTGGAAGGAATTGCTTTTTTTCTGCAAGCCTAACCTTTAGATGAAAATTGAAAGAAAGATGGAGGATACAGTCACCTATGGCACTTCAGCACTGACACTCTGCTTCTTCTCACCTACAAGCACATATATAAAAAAAAAAAAAAAAAAGCACCTTAAATCAGATATCTAAACAAAACCAGAGTTATTACAGACAGAAACAGCTAACATCTCTCCACTGATAGATGCAATCCAGGGTGATAAATTCAGATGTAAATACTGTAGAGATCAACATATAGTCTGATGAATCTCACCTTAAACTTATTAGTTAGATGAGTTATAAGTGTTAGATGTGATATAAGGGAACTGGATGTTGCTGTAAAAACCTTCAAAGTCACCTGCCTCTGAGTACATTTAATATATATTACTTGCCATAAGAACTGATGCACTAGTAACTTAAATTCAAGTGTTGGTCAAGTACCTAAGTAAGGTATAATGCATCTATTTTGATAGATATGTTATGAAATTCAGAATCCTGTAAGCTCAGCAGCTGTTGAATGTTTTTGACTTAGTTTCAGAACAGGATAAATCTAAGTCAGAAAACTCCAATCTAGAATATTCAAGGGGAATTTTTTTTGTGTGCGTAATTTTTTAAAATTTTTTCTTTGTCATTTTTAGATAATTTATTAATTAAAACATATTGAGACATTGAGACATGATCAAAACAAAACAACATAAGAAATCATCACATTACATGGAAAAAATGTCTGTTTGTTTGTTTGTTTGTTTTTCCAGAGATATTTTTTATAAGCACTTGTCTACCAAGTCATGTGCTATTTTTTTCATTTGATGAGCCAGGCCTGACCTAAAAGTAATGTAGGACAAGGATAATATAAATTAGGATTTGTGCGCATAAGTTCCTGTTCACCACTACTCAAATGTCTTCTTTATTTGATATGGTCTGCAGCTTACTTTATGACCCATTTTTCAAGTAGTGTTAGCAGCCCATCTTACTGTTTATTCCTTTTTATCCTTCTCCATCCCCTCCCCCCCAAAACAAAACAAACCAAAACACAACAACAACAACAACAACAAAATATTTTTGGTGGGTTTGATTTGGTTTGGTTTCCATCCTTGGTGTGCTGTATACATTTTGCTAAATGCTACAGTTCTTGTTGCAGTTTCTGTAAGAATGATTTGACAGCTGTCAAGATGCAGTCAGAGGTGCATGCCATGATAGGAACATACTTAAGCACAGATGATAGGCTGCATGGCTGCATGGCAGCATCATGACATCTTATCTGGGTGTTGTATTTGATACACACAGAGGACATCTGTGGTAAGTGTGACAATGCAGAAATAAGTGCTTTAAAAGAGAATGACAGGCAAAATCTGATTTCTATTAACAAATAGAGGGAAAAAATTGTAATGGAAACCAAAATAATAGATTCTCTACTTTGAGATCAATCTCATCCTACATTAAATAAGCTGTATGTATACTATGCGCACAACATTTAAAAATACTTAAAAATATAGATTATACCTGTCAGCTGCAAGGTTTAATTCCAGGGAGTCCCAGCCTTTGAAAAAGCTTGAGTCTACCTGTCTGATATACTTTCAATATAAACTTGTTGTATGAGCAGTTCTACTGACATAAGTAAAAGTGGCAGTGTCTAGGTTGCTAGCTGACAGAAGCAAAATCAGGTATCAATCATTTATTTTGGTCTTGGTTTCCCTTTTCTCAGCAGGAAAAAAAAAAAAAAAAAAAGGAATACTGATCTACCCCAAGATTCTTCTAACTTTAGTTAGAAGTCACATATTCAAAATAAAGCATTAGTATCTCTCATTCTTACAGTGCATGGAATTTAGTGCATCATCATTACAGTGCATGGAATCCAGAAGGAGGAGAAGGAAGGATAGAACAGCTCATTGAGACCCACCATTGGCTAACTATCTGTACTGACGTTGATCTTTTTACAGATCAATCCTGATGTTGTCACTGAGCTGTTAAAACCATGAAAGTTCCAGCAGTTGAGGTGTGTAGACTTTCTGAAACACCATTATCCCCACAGCTGGTAGGATTTTAGACAAAAATATTCCTGGCATTCTGGAATGCACGTAGAGAGAAAGTGAAGAAATACATTTGCTGTCTTGCAGGGAAAACTTGCTTGTTGTTTATTCCCTCAAGTTGTTTGAAGTTGTATTGCCTCAAGAAAATGTTTGCTTGCAGGTACAGTGGGAAAAGGAGAGTACCAGTCAAAATGGAGGGTAAGAAAGTGAGAAAGACAGAATTTAATACTATAGTAGGAAGACCAAACCAAACCTGAAACCAGCACATCTAAAGTAGTGAAATCAGATAAAAACAAAAAATAATAACAACAACAACAACAACAACAAATCAGGAATGTTCTAATTAAGAAACAAAAAGGAATGTTCTAATTAAGAACAAAGGAGAAAAAAAAAAAAAAAAAAAAGCCATAAGTAATGTGACACCTAAAACTTGTAGAACACTGTTAAGAGACACAAAAGAAAAAAAAAAAAAAAAAGACAGAACCCAAGATACTCTGAATTATAAAAAATCTGGGTATACGTATAGCAGGGAAAAGCTGAATACTACAATATTTCATCTGAAGTGGAAATGTCAGAATTTGTCAGCAATAATGTGAAAAAAACTGTTTAATAAATATTTCTTTTCACTAGTTATTATAGTAAAAATATAGTAATATAGAAATAATTTTAATTCCAACAATAACATTAAAAACAGCTGCTGACCTCAGATATTTTAAAGAAACACATTTAATAATTTAAACATTTTTAGCAATGATTAATACTCAATAGATATTTGGAGAAAGTAAAAGAAGAAAAAAAAAAGAATTATAAGACATCAAAAACAAGTAGAAGTAATTGAGCTATTTCTGAGTATGAATTGTCATCAGATAATACATATGCAAGTCACATTTCTCTGTCTTGACTTGAGTTTCCTGAAAATGAAACAAATTAATAAACTTTTGATCTCAGTGGTATGATGAATCCCAAAATCTAAAATACACTGTTTCAAGGTAATTCTTATCATGAAAATTTACAAACTAGGATTAAGCCAATCTATCTGCCTGTTGAAACAAATCTAATCAGCCTGGGTCTTCTTTTTGTAAAGATAGGAACGATTTCATACCCAGATAATATGCTTAAATTTTACTGCAGTCATACCATTTAGTAAAATGTATACACTGGAATAAGAATGACCTAAAGCAATTTTCCTAACATTGAAATAATTTCATAGCTAGTTTGAATGAAGTTGAAAGGACTATTATTACCATATCCTAAGAAACAAAATTTCTGAGTGAAGATCCCATTACTGGAATATGGGGGAAAATTTTATTTATTTTGGAGAGGCCATCTTTTCACCCATACCTCTATCTGGCTTACTGCTCAGATCTAGCTATACCTAGTTATATCTAAAGATGTATTAAATACTAAAAGTCAGTATTTGAAGAAGACAGGTGCTTATGACTGGAAGTAAAGAGTAATAAAAAGAAATAACATATGCACCTGTTCTAGAGAGGACTCATTCAGAGAGGTATATAATGTAGCTCAAGCGCACAGTGCAGCTGGGTGCTCTATAGCAAGAACTATGTTTATACCACCTAGTAGATTACAACTCTTAATAATGAACTGATATATATGCAAATATCAACTTAATCTGGCAATTAGGAAAAAAGCCTTTTCAGATTTATATCTGAATCTGGCAAAGTAAGGAGGGACATATAAAGGAATAAAATTTTTATCCTTGACTACTGGCTAATAATTTGCCATTAGTAACGTCAAATTATGAAAAATTTAAATTGCAATAAATACTACTGTGATAATATGTGAAGGAACAAGTGAAAGGCTAAGTATTTCATGACTATTTCGTGGCTGTTTACTATCTTTCATTTTTGTGGTTTTGTTTTGTTTTGTTTCCTATAGTTGTTGTTTGTTATTATTTATGTCACTATCAGATGGTTAAGCACATCTTTCTGAGATAAATTAGATGGTTTAGGATTTAGAGATTGATTGCCTAATCAGCTAGTGTCTGTTAAAGGTACGTGTGAGTAGAGAGCAGACACCCCATAAAAGTAAGGTAGCCTAACACAGACCAAAAGAATATGACTGACTGAGAAGCTTCGTAATTTTTTATATGCTGTGGGAAAGATGATAGCCTGATCACAGTAAGGTGCAGAGTACAGCTTCACCCTTGCCATTTTTGTTGTGCTGTTTGCTACTCTCAACCCTCAGAATTCCAGTAATTTCTCCACATTCTGAGCATTACTTAAAGTAAAAGGTAGGTCCTACACTGGATACTATGAATATCACAGTGAATACCATATCTTGTTAAACAAAACTGTAGTGATTCTTAAGACATGAGTGCACAATCTCATTTTTGTACTGAATTTGAGATCACAAGAAAGAAGATGACACTGCTGACAATTTATTTATTTATTTACCATTTGTAGTGTAACATTCCATTAAACAACAACCCTGTGGTGAAAAGGACAATATAAATGCAAAATAAAAATCGTCATTGCTCAGCACTGCAGCTGTTCAGGGTTTGTATATTGAATAAAATTGATTGCCTTCCAAAACTACTCCTTCACTAATAATGAAATTGTGTGCAAACACATCCCTTTTATAGTCCCGTTAAAAGCACTTGCTTTACCCTATCAACTGTTTTAAAGACTGAAATTTATTTAGACCATTTTGGTCTAAAACTTTTGACATATTGGAAAAAAAACTTTTTCTTTTTTTTCTTTTTTTTTTTTTTTTTTTTTTTTGTGGGTAAAGACAGCTGGCTTATGAATGGTTTCTTAGCTCAGATTTTTTTAGTCTAAATGAAGTATGGCAAAATAGACAGGCTCCAAAATAGCTATCACCTAAAATATTGGACACATACAATCATAACATAGGCAGACATTGGACTTGAATTTAAGGCCTAGACTTGCAAGCCAAGTACTTGACCATGAAAGCAATGTTTTTGTAATGTTTTTCACCATTTCTCAGACAATCAGTTACATTTTATTTAAATAATTTTTCTCATTGTGCTTGAGGGTAAGATATTTTTATTCTGTATTTTGGTGGTTAAGGTGCTCAAATGGGTAGCAGCAAAATGATACAAAAGGAAGGTCCGGTAAAACTAAGAGTTCAGAAATGGAACCACTTTTTTTTTTTTTTTTTTTTTTTAATAATTGCATCACACAGATTAAATCTGCATTTTACTTGTCAAAAAATATTTATTGTAAATGATATCATCTAGTTACCTACAATTTACCTTTGGTACTGTCATGTGATATAGCATCACATTTTCCATTTACCTCCATATTCCTACATTTTGTTTCAAATTTTGTTCCGTTTTGCATGCTATTAAAAGACTGATGTCAACATGCAAAAATATCCCTATTAAGTTACAATGCAAATATACTGTACCATTACAAACTTAATAGACCAACTTAAATCACTAAAAGGCTTATGTTAGATTTTCAGTTTTGGTGGTCAGATTTCTTTTTATTCATTTGTTTTGAAATTTTTGAAATTAAAATTGAAATTGTGGGTGTGTGAGGTAGTTCTTTTTTTGATTTTACCATTGTGACCAAGTTGTTTTCCTTACACCTGTCCTTGGCATTTTTCCTTTCTATTTTTTTTCAATATGTTTTAATCTCATTGAAAAAATATGTAGCTATATATAAACCTTTCTGATATTTTCTTTGTTTGTTTAATCTGACTGTCTCACCACTGCAGAGTGGCCTCTTTTCTATTTTCTTATCCATCCACTCCCATCCAAATGCCCTTGCAATTATTTTTCTTTTTGAATTGCAAAACTTTCTTTCAGTGGACAGAGTAGAAATATTTTAAAGTCTGTTATAATAGGCTAAGTTACTTAGAAAATCAAGATCTGTTTCCCTCAATATAAAAGGGAAACATAATAAAGGGCCTTTTTTCTCCTTCCCCATAATTTGCATCTTTAGACTGCAAGCATTACATAGAATGTTTTCTAAATTCTTTTAAAGGGTCTAGCTAACTGTAGTTTCTGTACTTAATAGAAGTAAGTAATCATTAGTATATGATGTGAAAAAGTTGTTTATAGTAGAGTGGGGATGCAATGTGTTCTCTGTATAAAAAATATAATCTGCAACATTTTTTTATTATTATTTATTTTTAGTGGAAATCCACTGACTAGGGAGTTTGTATGCAAAGAAGACCTTCCCTATTAGTCTCAATCAGTACATAAGTTATTTGTTCACCTAACCATAAAGAATTAGCATCCATGTTAAAACCCTATTAAAAGGTAGGTACTAAATAAATGACAGAAACAGATTTCTGTCATTTAGCACTGACTCTGTCTTCTCTGAGGCAGCGGAGTCATTCAGAAGTCATAGACAGGGAAAGAATGTTACAAAGAGATAACCATGGGTCAACATTTTCAAATGAATTGTATAACTTGAGTAACTTGATTTATTAGTTTTAAAATGATTTATGATTTATTAGTTTCAAAAAATACAGTATTTAAGTTGTGAGACTTCCTCAGCGCTTACTCACTCTTTTCTAGATAGATCCTTTGGCATTCAAAGAGTCCACTGTCTTTACTAAGCTTCTGCTGCTTATGTATTTCTTGTATTTCTTAGTTACAGGCCAGTCCTCATCTGATATGGGTATATGTGGTAACACTGAAGTCACTGAGTCAGTTTAAGGAGCTGTTTCTAATGCTCCTTATATGATCAACTTACTATGTTTTTGAGATTTCTGCTGACTTCTGATTTCTGTTCGGTTGTGCTATATGTACATATGACAGCTACATAGATAATGAATGTCAAAATATACATAAAATCTTGAAAATGTCCATTTCTGCGGTATTGCTACTCTGCATATGAACAATCTGAGGTTCAGCTTACACCTGGAGAAGCTATGAATCCCACTAAATTTTGTTTAGTCATCAAACGATCTCTGACATATTGTCATACATGTCATCAAAGATGACACGCGTAACAAAATGGGACTGAACACACCTGACCTCAACCTTTAGGCAAAACCTTATGTTTAATTATATATTAGATGTAAATAACATTCCAGTGCCTAGATTGTGTAGTGCAAAGATACAGGCTTGCAGTTGTGCAGTCAGGTCTGGGAGTAGGAGAACTCATTGACTGGTGCTATGAATAAAGAAGAAAAATGTCTTCTAGTATGTGGCACTTCTGAGTTCAGAAAGAATGGCTAAATTCAGCTATGAGAAGGCACACAAAGCTGCAAGTTGACTGCAATAAACCATTTGTGAGAGATGGCAGAAGTGACTTTTTTATCACTTGGCAGTGCCAGTAATGTCATAGTCTATTATATACTCAGTAATTTATGTTATTTAATATCTGTATAACTGGCTCTCTTTTTTTTTTTTTTCTTTTTTTTTTTTTTTTTTGTAGCAATAGAGTGAAAACCAAAATACATTTAGTGTTTTGTTAGATAACAGTAGAATTGACCTACTGGCAATCCTGAGCCTTTTATTTCTAAAAATGGAAAAGCAAGAACTGAGAGTAGTCAAACCTAAAACAATATGAGGGGGACCTATCTTGGACAACTATGGACAACATCTACTATGTATTTTTAAAATAACATAACACGTTTCCGAACCTGATTGTTTCTTCTGCAACTTTCAGTGAACAGTGTTCTTGATGGTGAGAATCATGTAGATAAGATATGCTGAGTTAAAAAAAAATAAAAAAATATGCTTCTGTTACATGGGGTGAGACAAGGATCTGATTAAAAAGATAGAATTAACTAAAGCAGTTACAGGAGTCTTTTTGTTTTCTAAAAACGCCTCCTTACTGTCTAGTTTAAAAATAGCAGCTAACTGTTCAGCCAAGTACCTTGAGTTTTCCCTTGATATATTAAAAGCTAACAATAGAGCAAAGGGTCACAAATCATTGTTCTCACTCAGCTGGCTGTGTGCAGGTAAAGGACTAAGTACTAGAGGAAATAGTTTTTGGGAGCAGGTATGGAAAACTTGGATAAGATTTGTTATGTTGTCTAGAGCCTTGCTTCAGGAACATTCACAGAGGGCAGGTTTTTGTAATCACTTCTTCTAGATGTCATAGACAGGATTCAACAAAAAATGTGACCGCATTGCATGTACACTGTCATTCAAGTGAAAAGTGCTATATATGAAAATGCCTTGAAATGAAAACTGCAGCTTTCATAAATAGTTTGAATCAGTGAAAGTAACTATAAAAGAAGAAAGTAATTCAGCTTAAAGGCCGGTCTGTTTCTTTTTCCTTTCCTTTCCTTTCCTTTCCTTTCCTTTCCTTTCCTTTCCTTTCCTTTCCTTTCCTTTCCTTTCCTTTCCTTTCCTTTCCTTTCCTTTCCTTTCCTTTCCTTTCCTTTCCTTTCCTTTCCTTTCCTTTCCTTTCCTTTCCTTTCCTTTCCTTTCCTTTCCTTTCCTTTCCTTTCCTTTCGTAGCATTATGTTTAGTATGCATTACATTCTGTTTTCTTTCATGTTCACTGGCAATTACACTTTACAATCTGTTTACTTTATACAAAAAGTTTGATTAATCTTTTCATAGTTCTTTGTATGTTTCTGTTCCACTGATGGAATCTCTTCTTTGGTTCATTTATGATCAGTAAGTTCTCCTGGATATTAATCATTGACAACATAAGCTAATGGGGAAAGTTCCTTGCCACTGTGTCTTGAAAACATCAGTACAATAAAATCCTATATCCATTACATTTCATAAACCTACTATGATATATATATATATATAGCTATATTTTGCCAGTACTCAAAAGTAGTAAGGCAAACATAAAAATGAATAATTGTAGCCTTCCTAATATAGATTTCTCTTAAACCTACCCATAAAAAATATATTACATTTTGTATGTATACAGAAAAAAAAAGCAAACAAACAACAACAAAACACATTAATAAATCAAAGTAGTCCATTTGGAACATCTCCTGTTTGCCCACCTTTTTACACATTATATATATATAATTTTTTTTTATTTTTTTTTTTTTTCCAGGATACATATTTACTCAATACATCAAAGAGACTGATATTTAGGTAAACAATGTGAGGTTCAAAATAGGTTTTGAAAACTAAGTTATCTATGACAGTGGAATAATTTTCCAAGGTTTTGTAACTCTAACTTGGAGGACACTCATTATCAAATCACACAAAAATGAATTTAAACGAACCATGTATATTATGTGCATATATATTTATAAACGTTGTTGAATGAATGGTTAAATATCAGAAAACTTGTTTACTTGTAATTAAAATTTGCAATAAAAGTTACAAAAAGTTAAGCGTACCTAAATACAGTAAGAAGCAGGCTTGGAAATCTGAAATCAAGACTTTCTATTTTGATATCATTAAGTCATTTTGGGACTAACATTTGGGACTAATCAGCAATGAGTTACTTTTCAGTAACACTGATATCAGTAAGCTCACTCTCATGCCATTTGTCTTTAGCTTCTGACTGTGTTCCCTTCTGAAGTAGTAATGGAAGGGATAAACAGCTTCAGAGCCAGGTTTGCATAGACATGTTTTGTCTTTGAAATCCTCATTTAATTTAATGTATTAAATTAGTGTACACATGCACACATATATGTATAATCTCTTTCAGAATACATAAATATTTAATATAACTTATTTTGTACTTTCACATTTGAATTGAGCAATGGAAATTCTCTTTTGAATTGAAATTTTATTGATAACAGCATGTACTTATCAGTTCAGGAGAGAAAAGTTGTCTCTGCTACCATGCTCTTACAACTTGCAAAGAGGTTGTTGTTTCAAATGTTATTTTTTCTAGTAGACAGCTCATTAGATCTCATTACTAGTCAGCAGCTGTCACAGAGAATGGATTTCAAACTTATGGCAATGCATCTCCTCACAAAAGCTTTCTCCAAAAATGGGGAAACAATTTATTTTGTCATTAACCTTGAATGACATTATACATGGCTTCATTTACACCTTTTGGTCTGCTGAAGAGCATTTCAGAATTCAGTAGTTTAAACGTGTTTTATGGCATTTGTTCCTTTTAAAGTGCTGATTTCTGCTGTCAGAAAACTGTAAACCAATAAATGAAGTAAAAAAAAAAAAACAACAAGATATTTCATCTCCAAATTCTGTTATAAAAACAGGAGGGAAATATTTTACTTGATTCACCTCACAGGCTGTTTGCAAGGAAGGAGGGATGTCAGGGATTCATTGCTCCAATCAAAACAAGAAATGAACCTGAACTTAAAAAAACATCTTCTTAATAATGGTGACCTTATTAAAATTTGAAGGCCTATGGGTGCTTACAGAAGACAATAGCTTCAGTGAGAAAAAAATTCCAGCAGCTTTTCAGGCAGATTGTTATATATTTTCTAAGAAAATGAAATAGGAAAGATCTGATTTACAACATAGTTTGTGACTCTGACAACACTTTTTTTGTTGTTGTTGTTTTGTTTTGTTTTCTCTTTGATTCTTAGTACCACACTTTTTTTTTTTTTTTTTTTTTTTTTCATTTTTTAATAAAGCACTTTATAGGGCTTTTGTTGTTGTTTTTCCTCTTGATATGAGGCATATATGCACTCCAAATTATTGCCTTCCACAGGAGAAAGGTGTTCTGTTCTATTGTCAACTGTTTTTATTGTTAAACAAATGGTTTCTAGTTTTAGCATCTGCCACTTTGGGAATATTTAGTGTGTAACTACAAAATTCTATTAAATATTTTATACAAAGAACAAATTCTTATACCTATTATGTGCAACTGCCAAAAGATAACATAAAAAAAAAAGGAACATTAATGCAAGATACAAAAGCTACATTTTAGATTCTGAATATGCATGTTTGTATGTTTTATATATGTATAAAAAAAATAAAAGTGTTATCTATCTCGACAATTGAAACTTGTCTTACGGTTGCAAAGGGAAAGTAAAATAAATAAATAAATAAATAATAATAAATACTCAAATAAAATCTATACGAAAGCAATCATAATGAGTTCTTAAAAAGCAATGACAATGCACACATTACTTTAACCTAACAATGACAACAACCAGGTCAATGAATCCTTACATGGGTATAGTTATGTTTCATCTACTTAGTCCTTGTTTTGGGGGCATGTAACTATTAGATACTGCACCACCCTTGCAAATTTAGGGTCTGTGGTCTCTCATCCATATATCAGGTTTCCTTCCAGTTGGCTGCCAGTGACAGGCCTTGCAACTAGAATGAATTGATGCCACCTGAAGAGGTGTGCCAGCTTTCTGAGCTGCACTTTGAAGGCACCACAGTGTGGAATCCAAAATACTGACGTGTTGTTCAAGTCACCATAGGGGAATTCTTCACACCCAGTTTTATGCACCTAGAAATGGCTTTGTAAATTTGAGCTAGTCATTGTGAATTCTGTAATCAATGGAAAGAAACAGAGATTTCCAAAATATGATTCAGCTACCTCACAGGTGACTCATGATACTTCTGGCTCTGTATGCCAGCATATTTATAGTGAAGATACTAGGTGGCAGGAATATATCATGGCTGTCTTATGTTCAATATTTTAAAAGATATTAATGAGGTAGGTTAGTTTATCTGAGGATACTGTTCCTGTGGTAGGTTTTAGGAAAGTTCTTAGAACATCAACCAGATAGAGGATTTAGGGAGAGAGACATGCAGTTTCTAAATTCCTGACAAGCTAGATAGGACAGCTTGCAACCATGAATGTAACAGGTCTAAGTAATAAACCAAACTGCACAGAACATACGGATTCCTGTCAATATGCAGTTACGGCACTTTTAGGAACTCTAAAGGAAAGTGTAATGACATCTGCAGAGTACAAGTGCTTCCACAATGAAGCACACTTGAGATCACAACTTTGAATTCAGGCATGTAAGTACTTTTCTGATATCTAGATTTATATGATATGCTAAATATCACCAAGGCAATCCAAGGCATGGAAAGGATTTGACCCAAGACCTCAACTTCTGAGCTAATATTTGAAATAGTCTGTAAATCAGTCTTTCTTTTTGACAGTTCACTATGTGAGAATGTAATTTGTTTCTAAGCAAAACATGTTCCAGATGGTTTGCATTTGTAACCATACTTGAGGAAGAATTATGAATGTACTTGTTTGGCTTCCATGTTAGAATTACATGATGAAATACTTCTCATTTATGAGTGTCTGGACCTAATATTTTCACACAGCTTTTACTTTCAAAAGTCAGATTCATACCCATTTTTATTTTATTTTATTTTATTTTATTTTATTTTATTTTATTTTATTTTATTTTATTTTATTTTATTTTATTTTATTTTATTTTATTTTATTTTATTTTTATTTTTACCCTAAGTTGCTCTTGATAGAAATTGTGTTGCATAGACACAAACAAAAATGTCACCATATTTCAGGATTTTGTGACTGCTAAAGAAGCTAATGGTAAATCTTTCAAAATGTTAGTATTTGTGGGAATAACTTCAAAAGATTGAACTGAAAATGTGATGAAACAAAATAAGGGAAATGAACATATTTTTAATACTTTTTTTTTTTTTTTCTGCAAAATATATGACATAACCCTAACTAAAACAGTTCAACTAGCCTTACTAAGTGAGAGATCAATCTGCAAAAAGAACTCCAAAGGCTTTGAAGAATCACATTTCTATAATTAACTCTTCCAAGAGTATCTCATGATTCAGAACAATTTAGCACTGCAAAATGCTCTGAATCCTATGATTCCTCACCTTCTCTTTGTATGAATGTGAATATTTTTTCAGGTCACTTTCATGGATAGTGGAGCTAGATTACGAATTCAGCTAAGAACTAGTTTGGAACAATCTTGACTGATATACATTTCCTTTGAAAACCAATCCACAGTTTCATTAAAATTAATATGGTATATTTAAATAAATAAGCTAATTTATGGAGTTTAGGTGTCTTTGTTTTTAATATTATCATCTGAAGATGTGATAAGAATTATGGTTTTGTGTGCTTGTTCAATTTGTTTTTGAAGTGCTATTTAATTGTTTTACATTGTGTAAACAAAGGATGTCTTTATTTTCTTTGTCACAATTTAAGATTTCTTTCTAGAGATAGCATTGTTTCTGAAGCTTTTTTCAAAATGTTAATCAAAAATCTCTCATAGGATTAAAACAGGCATATTTACATTGAAGGAGACAACTGAGAAGAACCATAAAAAGCACGTGAGGTAGAGGACTAAGAATACAATTTTTGCAATAACCAAATCTATTTAGCCATAGTGCAAGACAGTAAATTTCAGATTGATGAGGAAAAATCATGTTTTTTATTTTACAAAATTAACTGGAAATTCATTGAAAAAAGACAAAAAGATGTCTACTGAAATTGGAAAAAAAAAAAAAAAAAAAAAGACAAAGAATCTCCACATGAATAAACAAACAAAAATAAAAATTAAATAAATAAATAAATAAATAAATAAACAAATAAACCTTTCATGAGGCAAGTTTCATAAGCAGAAAGCAACTTCATAAGCCAAAGTTAAAATAGCCAATAAAGCACTGATTCTGTCTTGATATTTATCAGCTTTCTCTAAAACATCATTTCTCTAAAACATCATTTCATAGAATCATAGTATCATAGAATATCCTGAGTTAGAAAGGACCCACAAGATCATCAAGTCTAACTCTTGGCACCACACAGATCTACCCAAAATTTAGACCACATAACTAAGAGCACACTCCAAATGCTTCTTGAATTCTGACAGGTTTGGCACTGTGACTACGTCCCTGGGAAGCCTGTTACAGTGTTGCAGCTTCCGGGCTGTTAGCGTTAGGTTGGAGGTTGGACTCGATGACCTTGAGGTCTCTTCCAACCTAGAAATTCTGTGATTCTGTGATTCTGTGATTCCTGTTGCAGCTTGACCAAATTCCTTCAGGTCCTATCACTGGTCACTAAAAAGAATAGATCGGTGCCTGCCCCTCCACTCCCCCTCGTGAGGAAGATGTAGACTGCAATGAGATCTCCCCTCAGCCTCTTTTCCAGTCTGAACAGGCCAAGTGACCTCAGCCGCTCCTCATATGTCTTCCCCTTTAGGCCCTTCACCATCTTTGTAGCCCTCCTCTGGACACTCTCCAACAGTTTAATGTCCTTTTTGTACTGTGGTGCCCAGAACTGCACACAGTACTCAAGGTGAGGCCGCAATAGCGCTGAGTAGAATGGAACAATTACTTCACTTGACCAACTAGCAATGCCATGCTTGATGCATTTGTGCTCCTACTTCTCTTCACACAGTGGATAAATAACTTCACACACATGCACACAATCCTGCTTATTCATTTTATTTTTTAATTAGACTTTAGTCATCCTAGGACACGGTGGCCATTATTACAATGACTAAATAGCTCTGATTATGATTGAAATCTGTGGCTGTTATGGCATACACCTCTGTCCTATTATCAATGACTGAAACTGTTAAAGACAGTTATACATGTACATTGCAAAGGCTGTCCCCCTGCAGCCCATGGCTACCACATGGAGCAGATCTCCATGCTGCAGCCCATGGAGGAGCCCCCGGTGGAGCAGGTGGATGTGGCCTGGAGGAGGCTGAGGCCCATGGAGAGCCGCCACGGGAGCAGGCCCCAGGCCAGAGCTGCAGCCTGTAGAGAGGAGCCCACGCAGGAGCAGGGTTTCTGGGAGGAGCTGCTGCCCAAGGGGGACCTGTGCTGGAGCAGTTTGTTCCTGAGGGATGGACCCCATGGTACAAAGCCATGTGGGAGCAGTTCTTGAAGAGCTGCTGCCTGTGGGCAGCCCCCACAGGCTCAGTTCGGGAAGGACAGCATCCCATGGGAGGGAACCCATGTGGAGCAGGGGCAGAGAGTGACCATGAAGGAGCAGTAGAGATGAAGCATTAGGGACAGACCACAGTCCCCATTCCCCGTTTCCCTGTGCTGCTTGTAGGGAGGATATAGTAGAGGGTGGATGGGAGGAAGGTGTTTTTAGTTTGCTTTTAGTTTCTCACTGCTCTAGTCTGCTAGTGATAGGCAATAAATTATATTAATCTCACTACACTGAGTCTCTTTTGCCCTAAGCGGTAACTGGTGAGTGATTTGCCTGTCATTTGCCTGAGCCCTTTTTTCATCATATTTTCTCCCCCTCTTTCATTGAGGAGGGGGAGTGAGAGAGCGGTTGTGGTGCAGTAAACATGTAGGTGCCCATTTAGTGTGAAACTTCCACAGTGATAATAAACATATGGCATAGGTTTAAAAGATAGACCAAGAATGAAACTAACTCCTGTCACCCTAGTCATCAACACCTCTCCCCCCACCTCCAAGTGAAAATCCAGAAGAGAAATCTGGGTGAGGTTTGAGTAAGATTTTTAGAAAACACTATTTTGGTGGAGAAGTTACATTTTCTGTACTGTTTATTATTAGTAGATCTCAGCCTTCCATGGAGGTCTCTATTTTACAAAAGAGGAACTGAGGAACCATAGTATGACCTTATTTGTCTAAGGTCAAAACTGCTGCTGAGCAGGAAATGGAAGCTTAAATCCTTCTCCAAACCAGCTCATTGACTGAGCTGAAGAATCCAGGATTAACCTGTGCTATCTGTTTGTTTGTGGGGTTGAAGAATGTGTTAGGGGCTACAGTCAAGCATCAGTTTAAGCTTCCCTAGCATTCAGTAAGAAAGAGAATAGCTCTTAACAAAGTGTTTTAAGAGTCCAGATGGTTAACTGCACTCTTGTGTTGCAAAATATTTCATTCTGCCAACTTGGACAGTCAACTGTAAAATACCCCTCCTGTAGGGACATTAAAAAAAAAAATAAAAAAAAATCTATCAAACTATCAACAAAAAATCAACAAATTGAGCATATTCTTGTACCATAACAGGGTATGATATTCAAGTCCAAAATGTTTACCTAGCTTAGAAAACTTAAAGACAAGTATCTGGATTCCTGAAAGTCTATTTCTGCTGAAAAATACCTTTGTATGTCTTATTTATTACCTCTTGCTTAAGTTGTGCCTCTCTGTATAAACAAGGTTACGTGAAATGGAGTAGGGAGCAATTCAAATATGTGTCTCTCACTTCCTAAACAAGTCTTGTATGTGATTTTCTTCTCCATTCTGTCTTGGTTACCTTTTGTCAGTGTATACCCACCAATTTAGAGACAACTGCATGCATAAGGGGCAGCCTGCGTGGTTAGCTGGGGCTTATTTGTGGGTGTTAAAGGTATGGGCACAATTATAAGATGCAAACAGATCTCAGATGCTCATCAGAATAAAATATGTAACCACTGGACCTATTCATAGAAACTTAGGCTCCATGTGATTCTAAGCATGAGCAGGGCTAGGATGCACATTAGTGAAAGCTGTGTGTTGGTAAGGATTGTTTGTGATAGGTGCTATAAGACTCATGTGCATCCAGTATTTCTTTTTGAAACCCCTCATAAGTTTTTGTTTTGTTGTGTTTTTAGATGAAACTGAATTCTTGTTTTATTTCTGAATGAAAAGTAGAGAATTAAGAACTGAGTCACAGCCTCATAATATAGGGTGTTGTGTCTCTGGTTAATTGAGGTTTTATCACAAATGTAATTAAGCTGCCTGGTCAGTACAGGGAATGAATAAAACTCTGTGCTTTAAAAATGTTTTAGCTTGGATCATGCAACTTTATATGCATTCTCAAACCATATTTTTGCCACCTTCTACTCTAGAAAATTATTAAGGGAAACCGAGTGTTAGCAAAAAGGGAATAATCAATAATTTATTAGGATTAATAAATATGAGTAATATTATATGGTTGCATAATGAAACTGGAGCCTTGTATAATCAATGTACAAAATACTGCCTAGATTAAGTTTATGAGTTCAATGGGGAGAGTTGCGCATTTTACCTCGAGACCAAAGGAGTTCATGTAAAAATAGAGGAAACTTGACAAGGTTACAATGCAGGAACCTGCATGCCCAGCTGTTACCAATAAAATGTCTAGCTCTTCATTTTCCAGCCAAAATGATGGAATTAAGATTTAGATTTAAATCATTTTAGGTCTGTTGCTTTCAGTGGAATTATGATGACTGCTACCAGTGCAGAATTTCACATGCTTAAAGACTCTGTGTATTACTATTTTCTCCACTTGTTCTTCTTCTTCTAATTAATGGATCTTTAACTTATGAAGTCCTCTGTTGCAAGATAAATAGGTGATATTAATCAATGGGATTTGCATCAGAGAGGTGTGTTACATGATTTGTTTATGTAAATAACACAAGAAGTGAACATTCCAAGGGCAAACAGTAAGTGATATTTGATTGGAGCTATTAAGAACAACATGAAATGCTGCTTAATAAAACAACACCATGTGACTTCTACTGCTAGATTAAACTAAAAGGTTAACGTGTCATTTAAACAGAAAGATGGAACAAATAGAATTTTTATTTACTGTTTATAGGTAATGAATGACATTTCTGCTCTAATAGTTAAAACAAAATTACTAATAATTGTCCATTATCATTTGAGAATGGCCTGGTATCTAATGAATGTATGTGCTCAGAGATTCATTTTCTTGATAATAAATTGTTATTATTAATTTGTAGATAAAATAAATGTATTTTTGCATGAAGAATGAATTTGTTCTGTGATTTCTTATAGAAATGTGGTTAAGAAGGTAACAATTTATGAATCCACTAACTAATAAAGGCAGTCTTGAGGAAAAACACAGATTTTCTGGAAATGAACCAAACTTTTCCTGTCTTCTTCTTTAGCAAGGGCAGCAGGGAAGATTTAATACTCCAATCTCCTCTTCATTTCCTTTCAGGTCGTGTCTTCTTCTTGACCTCTGAAAAGATATTTCTTACACATGTTCTATATGCATCATTTTAATCAGTCATATGAAATTTAAAGAACCATGATAATTTAAATCCTATTTAAGTATTACCATAAATAAGAATTTACGTAATGCATAAGGCTTTCACTTGAGGCTTTGATGCAAGAACGAACTCCTTTCTTGTTCTACGCAATTATTATGTAGTTAGAGAGCAGAAACACTATTTTCCAGTTTAAGTGACCAAACAAACTTAAGTGACCAGTCACACAATTGGGTAATTACAAGAAAAAATATGGTATTTTCAATGGCATAAATAGACCCACAGATGTATGTTGTCTCAGGAGCTCAGAAAATCACTGAGTTCCAGCTCTTTGCTGATTATATAGCTTCTGCAGCCATTCATCTAGCAAGGCTCATTCATCCCTCTGCATTAGAGCAATGATCAATAAGGTTAGTGACTGTGCATATAATTCTATCAATATGTTACATTTCCACATGGAAAAGCCTTGGGTTTCTTTCTAGTAGGGTCACACAAACACATGCATACAGCCATCCCTCTCTTGTCCACTAGGTTCTTCACAATCTCTAGCATTGTGCTAATTGCTATTTGTAGGACTACTGCCCTTCTACTGCAGAACATTAGCAATAGAGTCTATGATGGGAAGTATCTCTTTGCTCCTGGAAATTATTTGACCAAGACAAACACTTTGAAGAAACAGAGGTCTTAATAAATTATTTTTTAACATAGCTGTGTTTCTTTACTCAGTTTCACTGAAACAATCTTACTGTTACTTCATGATGCAGATCACAGAATCACAGAATCACAGAATCACAGAATCACAGAACTGTAGGGGTTGGAAGGGACCTCGAAAGATAATTGGGTCCAACCCCCCTGCCAAAGCAGGTTCCTCAGAGCAGGCTGCCCAGGTAGGCATCCAGACAGGCCTTGAACATCTCCAGAGAAGGAGACTGCACAACCTCCCTAGGCAGCCTGTTCCAATGCTCTGTCACCCTCACCGTGAAGAAGTTCTTTCTCATGTCAGTGCGAAACTTCCTGTGCTCTAACTTGCAGCCATTGCCCCTTGTTGTATCCCCACAAACCACTGAGAAGAGGTTGGCTACATCCTTCTGTCCCCCACCCCTCAGATATTTATATACACTGAGGAGATCCCCTCTCAGTCTTCTCTTCTCCAGGCTGAACAGACCCAGGTCTCTCAGCCCTTCCTCATAAGGAAGATGCTCCAGGCCCCGTATCATCTTTGTGGCCCTCCGCTGGACTCGTTTCCAGGAGATCCCTGTCTTTCTTGTACCGGGGAGCCCAGAACTGGACACAGTACTCCAGGTGAGGCCTTACCAGGGCAGAGTAGAGGGGGAAGATCACCTCCCTTGACCTTCTGGCCTCGCTCCTTTTAATGCACACCAGGATCCCATTAGCCCTCTTGGCCACAAGGGCACAGTGCTGGCTCACGGTCAACTTGTCATCCACCAGGACCCCACAGGTCCTTCTCCTCAGAGCTCGTCTCCAGCAGGTCGTCCCCCAGCCTGTACTGATACTTCAGGTTGTTCCTTCCCAGGTGCAGGACTCTACACTTGCTCTTATTAAATCTCATTTGGTTTCTTCCTGCCCATCTCTCCAACCGGTCCAGGTCTCGCTGAATGGCAGCACAGCCTTCTGGCGTGTCAGCCACTCCTCCTCCCAGCTTTGTGTCATTGGTGTACTTGTCGAGGGCAGACACTATTCTCTCATCAAGGTCGTCGATGAAGATGTTGAACAAGACTGGACCCAGCACCGACCCCTGGGGAACACTGCTAGTCACAGGCCTCCAGCCAGACTCTACTCCTCTGATCACCACCCTCTGAGTAGTCACAGGCCTCCAGCCAGACTCTACTCCTCTGATCACCACCCTCTGAGCTCGGCCAGTCAGACAGTTCTCAACCCACCTTACTGTCCACTCATCTATACCACACTTTCTCAGCTTTGCTAGTAGGATGTCATGGGAGATAGTATGAAAGCCTTGCTAAAGTCAAGGTAGATGACATTCACTGCTCTCCCCCCATCTACCCAGCTGGTGATGCCATCATAGAAGGCAACGAGGTTGGTTGAGCATGACTTCTCCTTGGTGAATCCATGCTGACTACTCCTCATAACCTTCTTCTCTTCCAATTGCTTGGAGATGGCATCCAGAAAAAGCTGCTCCAATACCTTTCCAGGGACAGAGGTGAGACTGACTGGCCTGTAGTTTCCCAGATCCTCCTTCCTGCCCTTCTTGAAGACCGGAGTGACATTGGCTATCCTCCAGTCTTCAGGCATCTTACGTGTTCTCCAGGACCTTTCAAAGATGATAGAGAGCAGTTCGGCGATCACATCTGCCAGCTCCCTTAGCACATGTGGACGCATCCCATTGGGACCCATGGATTTGTGTGCGTTGAATCAGTTGTAGCTTTAGATTGAACCAGATGGAGTAGCAGCCATTTTGCCTGAAGGTAACACTACAACACAGAGACTGTTCAGAGAAACCTTATCCACTGTTTGTGATAAAGAAACATGGGCATTTAGGAAAATAAGAATTACAGTCTTGGATTAGATCCAGGTTTTGTCTGATTACATGTCCTATGGCCAACAGCAGACTGTTCACAAGTGTGACAATTTAAAGAGTTATTCTACACTACCTTGAATAGGATAGAACTTCCCATTCTTCTGAGGAATTTGTCTGATATTATTGATTCCAGCTAGATTTCAGGCCCCACAAATCAAGAGTTATTACCTCCAGAGGAGAGGCAGAATAGGGTTGAAAAGATGTTTGCACTGTGGATGCTCTCAGCTAGAACAACTAAGGCAGATTCTGACACATACTGTTCTGGAATATGATGCCAAAAAGCAAAATTGAAGATAGTGCTATATGATGTCTTCAGATATTCAAGTATCATGTCCCTGTCACTTGTATTGGAAGGGGAAGTGCATACTCAGATGGCTGAAAAGGCCAACATCTACCCTGTAGTTTGTAGTGCACTGCTGCAAGGCACTGAAGTTAGTGTATGTTATGATCCCAGTAAAAAGGGTAATTGGCTTTAGAAAGCTATTGTTTAAAATACTATTTATTGGAGCTAACACTGCAGGGAAAAAGAGGATATACTGCATCCCTGACTGCAGGGTGCAGTACATAGTGCAAATCTCATCCATAGAGAAGTTCAACAGCATTTTGGTCTTTAGAGTTCTTAAACAATATTCTTAAAAGAGAATAATTCTATTAAACATTTCTACTTTCAAACAAAAGGAAAATCACATGAAAACATGCTGTTTCATTCTAAGATAAATACAAGGACATACAGGTGGTCTAATTGCTGATTCAGCTGCCTACAAGCTCCTTTGTTATTATTAGCCAGCTAAATATACCCTGGAGCCAAAAGATATACAAAGCACATCACAACCCTGTCAAGCTATACATGAAGTATAATACAACATAGCACAACACTGGCTTGTACCTTCTTGGGTGAATCACCAGTTCCTCAATGTCTCAATGTTTCCATGTCTCCTTGTCTCAACGTCAACATCCCATCGGTCTTTCAGTTAGGATCATTACCAGTTTATCTAAAATATTTCTACAATCTGCTGCTTTGCTTGTTGTTCTGGAAGGAAATGTTTCAAATGCTCATATAGCAAACATTATTCTGTATCTGCATCTCTGTGACCTTGACTTCAGCATATTACAGCTGTTCTCCACCACAGAGGTAGCATACTCCACTAATGAGAGTATACAATAAAAAAAAAAAAAAAAAAAAAAAAAAAAAAAAAAAAAGAGCTGAAAACAGAAACCTGGGCACACTTTACTTTTCCTTGATGCATACTGCTGCAGACTTCATTTAGGCATATGTTGTTAGTCCTGTCTGCAGTATATACATGGAGGAAACCTGACACTTTCCCTGTCCCTATTAGCTTCATCTTGGCCTGCAATAACTGCCTAAAGTCTCATGCCAACTCCAAATACCAATTAATTATAATTCCAAAGCATCTGGATGTGACTATATCATCTGTATCTACATTTCTATATCTAAAGGTGTATGTAATTCTCCTTGTTCTAACGGGCTTTTAGTTTATCCCTCTGAAGTAAGGTACCAGTATGATATATGGCCGTATATTATGTTTCTATAGAAGTTGTAGATGTCCCATCCCGGGAATTATTCAAGACCAAGTTGGATGGGGCACTATACAACCTGATCTAGTGGGTGGCATCTCTGTCCAAGGAAGGGGGGAGGAACTAGATGATCTTTAAGGTCTCTTTCAACACAAACCATTCTATGACAATTCTTTGATTTCTACACGACACTAAAAGATTTGCTGCAGAATTATCCAGTCTCATTGCTGTTGTAACCATATATCATTGCTATTTAGAACCTACCTATGCAGTGTGATTTTCCAGTGAAGTCTCTGAAGAGCCACTACAGTTAAAACAAACAAACAAACAAACAAATAAGAACAACAAAAATCCTACCTCTGCCCAATGTTCATACAGGATCTTGGTCTTGACAGTTTCTGTTCAATAGATGCTGCAGTTTCAAACATTTTAATTTGCATTACGTGGCATCTTATTAGAAATCTAAACATTTCAGGTACATATTGCTATTTTTTTTCCACTATGCTCCAGGTTTTGTGAAGCCTTACATATTATGTATTTATTTTTCATCTTTCTTTTGTGTAGTTTTAATTATATTTGTTATTCCTGTCATTCCCTAGAATATCATATATACAGCTCTTGAAGGCCCATTGAATAGCTCTATATTTTCACCTGCAAGATTGTAGGTACATGTCCAAGCTGCAGTGCAAATAAGAGAAGTTCAGAAGCTTACCTTTGTTCCCTTGTTAATTTATATCATAATGGAGTCCCTTGTTTTATCATTATTTGGCACTGTTACAAACCTCTTGTTAATGAGATGCTCAATGATTTCTTTACGAAGTTTGATGGAAATGCCAATGTAGGTTCTAAAAGCAGTCCAAATTATGTTTCAGTAAACAACCATTTGAAAAATTAATTACTTCATATGTGTGAAGATAAGATGCTCATTCTGATAAGAATAATTTTTACAGTTTCAGATTTAAAATATGCATACACCCCAAGATAATAATAGATTCATGATCAAGAGTACTGATTATTCCCTCTTTAGTAAAATGTTGCCAGAAGGTGACTGTAGTAAAATTGCAATGGCAGCTTACCCCAAACAATACAGGTCCTAGTATTTTGCAAGGTATGTCTTATTTCTGGCATGTATTTTACTTACAGAGGTATGAATTAGTAGGTATCTGACTATGACAGATGAAGAACAATCAAAAATTTTATATTTTTTCTTTCAGAAACAGAAAAAAAATAACCTTACATGTAGGGAAATGACCTTACCAGCCTGACAGAATTTGAGACTTGTCTCAGGAAAATGAACATCGGAATTAGCCCTTGTAGTTTCTCAGCTGACTACCAAAAAGTTGACACTTTTATGTAGACAAAAGTTGATCATGAAAATTTTCCCCATTTTTCCACATGCAGGTCATGTGTGATGCAGTCTTACATATTCCATATTTTCAGGTATTTTACTGAAATGTAAGTCAGAACTAGGTATAAAAGGATATAAAAAGAAAGCCTCCAAAGGAGGCAAAGATGGCAAAGGGTCTAAAGGGACCCTCATATAGGGTGAAGTCCCTTGATTTGTTCATCCAAAGAGGAGACTGAGGGGAGGTGTCATGACAGCCTGCAGCTTTGTCACGAGGGGAGCGGATGGGCAGGCACTGAGCTCTGCTCTCTGGGGACAGTGACAGGACCTGAGGGAATGGCATGGAGCTGGGACAGGCTAGGTGTTAGGAAAAGGTTCTTTGCTGTGGTTGGGTGATTGAAATAGGCTCTCTAGGGAAGTGGTCACAACACCAGGCCTGCTGGAGTTCAAAGAGCTATTTAGACAATGCTCTTTAGAAACATGGTGTGATTTTTGGGTGGTCCTGTGGAGCCAGGAGTTGGACTCAATGATCCCTATGGGTCCTTTGTAACTCAGGATGATTCTATGATTTTTTTTATGATTTTTGCTCAGCCTCTATATTCATATCAATTAAAACAAAAAATGAAAGATAGTGGAAATACTGCACTTCCATATTTTGACATTCTCTGTTGATATGTTCCTTGTTTTCTTTTTTAGTGATAGAGTGTACCCTTCTGCTTTTTCTTGATATCTGGGAGGAACGAATGAAATTTCTTAGCTTTTCTCAAAAAAAAAAAAAAAAAAAAAAAAGTTTAATAGAACAAGCATATATTTATAGTTTGTTTGGCTAAGAATTTTTCTGTATCCCAATAGAGTAAAATGTATGTTATCTTCATGAGAACTGTAACTCAAATCAAGGACATCTTAATTTTATTAGCAGCAATTTGTCTAGCTACAATAAATCTTGACTGATCTGGGTGTACCTATCTAATGCACTTTTCTGTACATTTGCCAAAACTGCAGAAAGATATAATATCTTATTTTATTTGAATAACATATACTATTTTAATGATATATCCAGGGAATGAAAATTATTCTTCTTTTCCAGTGTAAGGACATGCAGGTTTTGTTTGTTTCATTGCTTGGTTTTGGTTTTTGTTTGGTTCTTTGTTTTGTGTGTGTATCTTCTTAGTATTAGTATCAGCTGTTTTCAAACAATATTTAAAGTTTCACATATCTCAGATAATCCTTTCTGGAGAATGTCTTAGTCGATCATAAGGTGCTACTTCTTTTTAGTTAGAAATGGAAGACAGATACTCCCTCACAAACTGCATGATAAATGTGACAGTGGGTATTGTCTTGAAGACAGAAAGGTCTGGATTGGTGGTAATTTTACAATGTATTTTATTTCCTATATCCATACACTTATTTAAAGTGATCGCATTAAATGCTGATACTAATACTAAGAAGATCATTTGTAATCCTCATTAGTGGGATTACTATAGTGTCCATTTTTTGTAGGTTTCCTACAAAAGGTTTTTCACACTTTTCTATTTTTAGTACCGTTGCTACTTTAAATTTATTATTTTTTTTTAAATTACAAATTTATTGTGCTATGATAACTTAAAGGAAATTAATTTTAATATATAATACTCTATATTATATACTATATATATATAGTATATATAATAACAATAATAATACCCTATAAAGCATTTTAGCAAAATTTTTGATTCTCTTTTAGTTCAGATGCTTTTCTTCACTGTTTTTTTTTTTTTTTTTTTGAGCATTAATAGTATAATTTCTCTTGCTTTCCTAATAATTTTCACTTCTCTAGATAGCTGTTAACTATTTAAAAATAATTAAAATATTATTATTTTTTTTAAACCAGGATGTGTTTTAACTTTAGTTGTAGCTATTTTTTATAGTTAAAATATATTTTACTATACTTTACTATACAATACAAATTATATATATTTACTATATATTTGCTAAAATTAATAGTTGAAATATATCCTGGGCTGAATTTAAACCTTTGCAATCTTCCATTCCTAGAGTTATTAAAAACATAACATTCCTAGAATTATTAAAAAAACAACTAACCAAACAGAAGAAGAAGAACAACAAAAAGAACAAGAACAGGAACAAGTAATTATCAAGGTCTTATATGATTTCATTGCTGTTAATTTTCTTTTACGTCTGACAGAACATCTGTCTTCATATACTATTATGATTTTAAATCTTTCTCTCTTTATGATATGTATGCATATACATAAAAAAAAAAGTATATATATAAAAAAAAAAAAACACCATAAAAAACCTGTATGTAACTAATAAAATTGCTGCTTTTACCTATTCTGACCAATTTATTGAATTACTATTGTTATTATTTTTCATGTCCTTTTTTTTTAGATGAATGTTTGAACTGAAAAATCAGTTATTCATAGAGCCTGAATCCAGATAGTACTTCATTTCCCTTGTCTAAAAATTCACATATCAATAAACATATCTGATTAATCAAGCGTGAACTACCTTTGCTAAATGTGTGTTGTATTTCATCTCATTTTCCATGTTCCTCCATTTCTCTGATTATATTTTCCTTCAAAAGTTTGTTCAGAGGTTTCAGTACTGTTGATTCATGCAACAATGAATCTACATTTATTCAGATTGCTATTTTGCTTCCTCTTAAAAGTGTGCATTGTGTTTTCACAACTCCATCTCACATACAGCAGTATACTATGATACAGAGCATTAGTTCTTTTTAGTTCTTTTGAAATCTTTTATGTGTTTTGCCAACTTAAATTCTTTTATAAATTATTTTTATTTATTTATTTATTTTTATAACCACACTATCTAAAAACTCTTTGCTCTCATCCTTAGTATGGATAAAAAATAAGTGGATTATTCATTTAATTTTGAAACTTCATGTCAGTTCTTTCTTGTCATATCAAACAAAATTGTCAGGTTTGTCAGATACATAACATTTGAATTAATAACTGGTTCAAAAAGTTATGAAAAAGTTATGAAAATGGTAGGCTAATGAAACCTATTGATACAACAAAAACTGGAGATATGATCAATATTTATATATATATATATATATATATATACATTCAAAATATACCGTGATAAATTGAATGAGAGAAATGAGAGCAATTGAATTGCAAGTAAAATTATGCAGTGGCAGGTCTACTACCTAAAGACAGTAATTCCTGCAACCATAAGCATCAGATAGGAACAACTGAGCTAAAGGACATGGATTTACAGAAGAACTGAGGCTGAAAAGGAGAAAGCACTACTGCTAAGGCTACAGAAAGGCCTGTGTGACTCAAGGACAGAAATGGAGATATTTCAAATTAGATGTCATTTCTGTATGTGAATATACCATGGGCATTTTCTAGAAGATGGAAGGGAGAAAAAGCAGGTAATCCAGAACATGTGACGGAAGAAGGACAAAAGGACAAACGGAGTAGACTATGCATGATTTTATTTTTTATTTTTATTTTTTATTTTTTCGTGAAGAAAATAAGGATGTTGTTAACTTTCAGAGTGGTATGCTGAAACAATTTCCAGTAAGAAATGTGAAGGAGAGTATCTGGTTAGTGAGCTCACCGGGGGAGATGCCCCACTAGACTTGCTGTTCAATAACAGAGAAGGACTGGTGGGAGATGTGGTGGTAGGGAGTTGACCAGAGTGACCATGACATGGTAGAGTTCTCTATTCTTGGTGAAGTTAGGAGGGGGGTCAGTAAAACTGCTATGTTGCACTTCCAGAGGGCAGACTTTGAATTGTTCAGGACACTGGTAGGTAGAGTCCTTTGGGAGTCAGTCCTGAAGGGCAGAGGGATCCAGGAAGGCTGGACGCTCCTCAAGAAGGAAGTCTTAAAGGCGCAGGAGCAGGGTGTCCCCATCTGCTGTAAGATGAACAAGTGAGGAAGACTGGCATGGCTGAACAGGGAACTTTTGCTGAGTATCTGGGAGAAAAAGAGAGTCTATGTGCAGTAGACATAGTGGTAGGGGCAACTTGGGGAGAGTACAAGGAAGTTGCCAGTATATACAGAGAAAAAATCAGGAAAACCAAAGCCCAGCACGAGCTCAACCTGGCCACTATGGTTAAGGATAACAAAAAATGTTTTTACGTATTAACAGCAAGAGAAAGGCCAAGGTGAATCTCCATCCTTTACTGGATGTAGGTGGGAACATGACTACTGAGGATAAGGAATAAGATGAGGTTAAAGCCTTCTTGAGAACTGTCTTTACTAGACAGACCACTTATCCTCAGGGTACTCAGCCTCCCCACCTGGAAGTCTAGGAAGGGGAGCAGAAGAACCACCCCTTCAGAACAGGTAGAAACAGTTAAAGACCTGCTGCCCCACTTGGACTGTCACAAGTCCATGGGACCAGATGGGATCTGCATAAAGGTGCTGAGGGAGTTGGTGGATGTGTTTGTAGGGCTGCTTTCCATTATCTATCATTGTTCATGGTCATCCATAGAGGTCCTGGATGACTGGGGACTTGCTAATGTGAGTTCCATCTCTGAGAAGGGTTGTAAGGAGGACCTGGGGAACTGATGCAGCAGGTCACCTTGAATGCAATCACACAGCATATGCGGGATAACTAGAGGATCAGGGAATCAGTCCCAGTCAGCATGGGTTCATGAAAGGCAGGTCTTGCCTGACCAACTGCATCTCCTTCTATGACCAGGTGACCCGCCTAGTACAGTCATTAAAATTCTGTGAAAATTTTGTTCATCTCATTGCCCAAAGTTTTGCCTGTTATATCCTCAAGAAGTTTAAATATGTATGGTTTTTTTTTTTCTTTCTTTTTTTTTTTTTTTTCTTGGTGCTCAATACCACACACAAGTTCTTCTTCTTAAAAATAAAAATAATAAAAAAAAAAGTTTTATCTTTCAGTTATTGACACTGTTTGTGGCTGACACTCTCCTGTTAGTCCTTTCCCATTTGAACTGTACTGATTTACAGTCTTTTTATATATTTGGCCCAGCTGTACCTAGAACTTACATGATGATAGTATTTGTTGCTCTGTAGCAAAAAAGCTTTTTAAAAATATGTGTGCAGCTACACTAGAGCTGCTCATACAACATCTGTCTTAAAATAGAAGAGACTAGAAATGTTTTTAAAAAAGTATAATTTCAGGATTTTTTTTTTGGTAGCTTTCATATAATTACGCCAGCATCCAGAAATAGTATAGAAATATTTGACTGCTTGCATATGATTGGACTTTAAATGGATTTCTCACATATTCAAATTTGCATCATAACCCTTTCTGTTTCCTAATACCCATTATCTTTAATACAAATATTTACTTACTCCATCTTGGGTATATACAAGAGTTCTGAAGATTCTGCCTACAGCTATTCTAAAATTGCCCATTAATATTCTAAAAGTGATAGATGAAAAGGTGTCAGGATCTTAGTGGTCATTGGATGTAAACAGGGAGCTGCCAAGATAACTTCCAAAACCTGGATTTCACTACCCAGTGAATGTCTCTGTTGCTATTGGTCATTTACAAACAGTTACAGTATAGATAAAAGCCTTATAGAATAGAAAATTTTTAACCTGAAACTATGTTCAAAGGACTTTAGTTATAACTTGAAGAAATGTAAGACCAATTGATTCATCATGCTCATTTATTCTTTATCCATTTGAAATTATACTTCCTATAATGGCACTTCTACAACTCAGATTCATTTGTTGTGAGTGAGGAAAATTAATGGATATCATTTGAAAATATCACTATGTAAGTGTTTAAAAAGGATATGCATTCAGTTCATCTATATTTTGTCCTCCAGGCCTACAATTCTGAAGGAGGGAGAAAAGTTAATTGAAAATACGCATTTTTAACAGTGTTTCTGAGATACCTCTATTGTCTAATTTTATCTGAAGAAATGCTACATATTATTTTTTTAAATAGAAAAGGCTTATGAAGTTCAAAGAACAAGTTATCATGTCCTTATTTCAACAGACAGGAAAACTAGTAAGAGAACCAGAAGAAACCATTAAATATTCAGCAAGTCAGGGTAATTGATGGAAGGCAAGTCTGGAACATGCTGTGAAATATGTTCTCCATTAATGCTAGGAACCTGCAAAGAGAGGTGAAACAGAAAGTAAAAAAAATCCTTGCTGGATACTACTTCAGTCTTGAATGTTAATATCAAAAGGAGCCCAATTAGTACATAGCAGAAATTTGGAGTGATTGAAATATAGGTCCAAATGAATCAGAGAATATATGCAAAAGACAAATAAGAAAGGCAAAACAGAGGCAACTGAAAAGAGAACAGGATACAGAAACCACAAATACTGAGGAAAATATTTTGTTGCATATACTTTAGGCTTTATTTGCTGTAAAACAAAAAAAGTGGTATTTATTTTCAGAAGTTGAACCAAAAAAGAATGTAGAAAATGTATTAAGAGTTAGACACATTTAATTTAAAGATATAAAACTTGAATTGGGAGCTAAGGGAACAATGTAAGCATTTCATAAAATATAATAATTCTGTGGTTAATTAGTATTTTCTAGTATACAAAGAAATAGTGCTCTCTCCATTTTAGTAGTTCTTTGGGATAATACATATTACCAGATTGCTAAACAGTAGAGGGAAAACAAATCAATACTCACAGTTTTTGGCAATGTTTTTTATTTTTGGGGGTTATTAGAGTAACCTTTCCTATTGCCTTTCTTCTGCACACTCCACACAGTAGAAACAAAGATATCTATTCGCTATCTATGAAAAGTGAAAAAACTAGCCAAGGAAAGGAGAAAGGAGTGTTGTACAACTTGTTGAACACAAAGTGTAGATAGATGCACTAAAAACTTACTTGACAACTGGCTCCATTTTCAAGTTAGATAAAATCTGGACAACATATTACTGACAACAGAAATGTGATCCCTTTGTCTATTTTTAGTGTGTTCCCCACTCAGTGGAAGAAATTCTCCTCCAGTCTTATATATTTTAATGATAATAATTAATTATAGGTATTTAATACTATAATAATATTAATATATTACAAACAACTGATATAATTATTTAATATAATAAGCTCTGCAATGAGAAACATAAGAAACAAACAAACAAACAGGAAAAGACAGAGAAAATAAGTAACTTCTATAGATTTATTGAAGTATTAGATTTCCTTATTACAAGAGTCTCCACCACAGTTATGACTACTTCATGAAGTGAACTACTTCATGGTTTATAATCAGAAGCTGCTGTGAATCATTCTCCAACAGAAAAGAAATTAATTGTGGTAAACAGCAGAAAAAATCAGAAATAACTGCTGGAAGGCCAACCAACAGGCTAAATGCCTCTGTGAAGTGGTCAATGTTTGATATGTCTTTTGCTGCCTGGCAAAGGATTGTACTATATAAAAATACTTTGATGTGCCGTGTGTGAGCTTATTTGCTCTTATTCTTCCATTCTCAACAAGCATTAAGGCATATAATTAAGCAAGAGTTCCCTTCCTTCAATTCAAGATAAAGAAAGAACTTGTTTGTAAACAGAAGATCCAATTAGGTCAACAACAGAGGGGGAACTGAAGGTTTAGTTGCTGAAACCTGCCAAAAATATTTAAGAATGTTTCCTCATGAGCTAGCCTGCTACAAACCTAGAAATTCGGTGATTCTGTGTGATTCTGTGAAATATACTCCTTGTTCACTTGTAATGAAAAGACTCTGATGCTACTAACACAACTTCATGGGCTTGTTTGTTCTCTCTTATTTTAGTCATCTCATGATTCATGCAAACATTCATATTAAACATGAAAAAGGTCTCTTCTAAATCCTTTAGAAGTGAACAAAAACATTCTTCTGACTTAAGTAATTTCAGGATCAACCTTTTTGCTCTAATCTTAAAGCAATTTCTGAACAGATGTATATGAGGCAGATTAGCCAGAAAAATAGTACATTCATGAATGATGTGATAGGAAGGAATTATAGGCATTATGTATGCTCAAGTTCTGTAGGTGCTAGAGAAAAGCTGAATTCAAGAAGTGATTTAGTGTGAAGTGCTTAAAATAACTAGATGTTCCTAACTCAACACTATAAAATACTTGGTTGTGAAGTAGTATGGCTCTGCATGGATGTTGTTCAGACCACATTTACAAGGAGTACATAAAAGTCTCTGCTAAAATTGTCTTTAAGATGTTAATGGCATTCTCCAAAGACCTGTCTTCAGTCTCTTAGCCTCTGAACTGCCTAGGTTTACACTTCCAGATTTTGCCACATGCCTAAATACATATTAATGGGAGTATGCACAACTGTTTCTGACAGTTCAGATGAGGCAGCTCTGTACTGCCCTTCCTACTTCCAACATGGTAATATTATGATAGCTTTTTTTTTTTATTTTATTTTATTTTATTTTTATTGTTTAATGAATTAATTGTGCTGAAAGAGGTTATTGGCCTACAGATGGCCCAAACACTCTTGAGATTGCAATTTAATAAACATTAGTATGGCTATAGATGTACTGTCTAGCTATATGGAAGAATCATATAATGTTACATTAAGACCATTAAGCACAAGAAGCCAAAACCTGAGGGATGAATTCAGCAATGATAAAGAGAAAGGAGATACAGCTAGGCCTATAACCATGACCTACCTCATTATATTCATATCATTACTATTTCATTTTATAATTGCTATTTTAAAATTGTGTAGAAGGCAAAACTTTATTTCTAGCACACACTGTAAAATCTGTTATGTTAATTGCAGGCTATAATGGCTTTCTTGCCATGATTTTCGTTTGATTTCATGTTATTACCAGAGTTACATCCTACATAGACGACAGGTTAAATTCTGCAGTCATAAATTTACTAACTATACAGAAACACTATTAGATGTGAGTCAGCACAAGATTTATACCACTTTGTAAAAATAATTTGAACTTCATAGGCATTTATTAAGGTAATTTTAAAACATATATGTAAGAGAAATAACATGGAAATTCATGAGTAGTTTCAGAAGGTGTTAGAATCAAAATTAAAAGTAACATTTGGACTTCTGAGTGAACAATAATAATAATAACAATAATAACAATAATAATAATAATAATAAAAGACTGTATATACAAAGTTTAAAAAGAGGAAGTGTAGAGTCCTGCACCTGGGAAGGAAAAAACGTGTATCATCAGTACAGGCTGGGGGATGACCTGATGGAGAAGAGCTCTGTGGAGAAAGACCTGGGGGTCCTGATGGATGACAGGTTGACCATGAGCAAGCAGCATGGTGTGCCCTGGTGACCAAGAAGGCCAATGGGATCCTGGCATGCACTAAAAGGAGTATGGCCAGCAGGTCAAGGGAGGTGATCCTCCCCCTTTACTCTACCCTGGTCAGGCCTCACCTGTGTCCATCCAGTTCTAGGCTCCCCAGTACAAAACAAAAACAAAAACAAAAACAAAACAAACAAACAAAAATCAATCAAACAAACAAATAAAAACAAAAACAAACAAACAAACAAAAAACAGGAATCTCCTGTTTGAGTCCGGCCAAGGGCAACAAAGATGATACGGAGCAAGACTGAGGACTGAGAGACCTGGGTCTGTTCAGCCTTGAGAAGAGAAGACTGAAAGAGGATCTTACCAATCTTTACAAATATCTTAAGTGTGGGAGACAGTGGGATTTGGCCAATCTCTTTTCAGTGGTTTGTGGGGACAGGACAAGGAGCAATGGCCATGGATCACATGAAGTTCCACACCAACATGTGAAAGAACTTCTTCAAGGTAAGGGTGACAGAGCACTGGAATGGGCTGCCCAGGAAGGCTGTTGAGTCTCCTTCTCTGGAGATATTCAAGACCCACCTGGGCAACCTGCTCTAGGGAACCTGCTTTGGCAGTGGGGTTGGACCCAATGATCTCTTGAGGTTCCTTCCAACCCCTACTATTCTGTGATATAACAACTCTGGCCTATTAAAATGTTTTCTGACATTTGCAGCACATTAGATTATCTCATAGCTTCTATCTTTGATGAAGCAAAATAGTTAGACAATATGTGTCAGTTCTGCAATGTGTCAGTACCTGTACTAAAAGCCCAGTGGACTCACGGTTTGGGTCTCTACCATTCTATATCAAAGTCCTCCAATGTAGGTATTTGTTCAGTTCAGATGATGCTTCTGAAGACATGTGTCCAGATGAAGTTCTAACAGGAAGCATAAAATTATGAAATACTCATTATTTTAACACATTCCATTTGAGTTACATAATTGCCTTAAACATATGACTGAATGAGGATTTTGGTAAATATTAATCTAATTTTGCTTTTAGTGTGTTGAGTATTTTTAATGAGCCACCTTGTTAAATTCCTTATATTTAGCACACTTTAGTCCTATTCCTTCTATTTTTGTATTGGGTTTTCTAAATTCAATCTTTAAGGCTTGATTCTGTTGCCTAAACATAGGGGGCTTGAAAATATCCTATGCAGTTTCCTGTGCTATTCTAGAATCAGCCCCTTTGTGGACTTCTCAGATGTCCTTAGCATCTCAAATGGCTTATTTTTAAGCAACTTGATTGAGCCATTGGAGTGAGATTTAAAGTTTGTATTTTTGTCTAAGTCTAAAGAAAGACTTTAGTTAATTTCATAGTCAGTATAAAAAGATAGTGACTTCTTATATTAGGATGCCGAAGCACATGAAATAGATTGTATTCTCAACATATTTATCTCCTTTTTTTGGCTATTCAATGTGCCTTAATGTTTATCTCAGAGTATGCATGAAACCAATTTAACCAAACAGCCACGTATATCTGTATAGAAAGAAATTTATAGTCCCTGTACTACTGATGAAATAGCACGGGATCTTTGAGGATGCAGGTGGTCACATCCTAATTTAGACAGCAACAGCTCACTGTATTAAATACAAAGAGAATAAATAGCAATTTTTATATGTCAATTTTGTGTTGCAGAAGAATAACCTTAGCTGAGTTCTGAAGAATCTAAATTTTTGATTCCTTCATTAAGTTGTAGCAGTTCCCATTCTAAACCTTTTTACTTTTGGTAGTACTGAGCTCATTAAGCTATTAAAAGAGAATGTTGATAAAGTTAATATTATATTCAGCAGCAATCTGAAGATTTGGACATTCTTGTCCCGGTTTTCTCAAGATTAAGTTTAATGAATTTTCAACATGTGTAGAAGTACATGGAAAATCAAATTTTCTTTTATAACCACCATAATAATTGCCTAATGTTCTGACCTAAGCAGGTTTTTTAAAAGAAGGAGAGATTGGAGACCAGCCACATATTTTAATGATGCCTAAAGAGGAAAAAAAAATCCTAACTGTAGATATACTATTTGACTAGCATCTGCCAACAAACAAACAAACAAACAAAAACAACAGTAAAACCTATATGGTTTTCTTTAGTAACATTGCAACTGGTATAAATAGAGGAAAGCATAAAATATTGAAACTCCTGTTCTGCAACTCTGAACTTTTAAAGACATTATTAAAATGTCATATTATTATTCATAAATGCTTGATTTTGTAATATTTGCTTTTCAAATTTATGTCTTTCATATTTCCATTAATTTTAAGGGAAATGTAAAGATATTATCTCAGAGGCAGCAGTTTAAAGGAAGAAAGAGAAGTAAAAAGAAGAATCAATCTAAAACCTCCCCTCCCAGCCCCCTTTTATTTATTTATTTTTTTACTTAATCTGGAAAGTGGATGTGTGCTACATGGCTTTTCCGGATTTCAAATCATTTAGCCTACTTCTCATTATTTACTATCCCTAAGATTACTGACTGATTAGCCCATGTGTATCAAATAAATGAAGGTGACCTTAGAATCATGTCAGATATACCTGGGATAGCTAATAATTGTCAAAATACAGTTTTGTAAAGTTTGATCGGGCTCACACTTGAACATATTTAAGCTAACATGCAATATTAATAATTTTAAAATTTTATCTTTCTAGTGCACAAAACTGGAATAATAATTTTAAAACGTGTTTAATTTTGACTCATCTTTCATTGTGACACATCATACAGTATTACAGGAATGAAGTGAATTTTTTCTTATATCAAAGAAAATGGTAAAATTCCACAGATATTTTCAAATTGAATTTGCCTGTATTAAAAAAAAAAAAAAAAAAAAAAAAAAAAAAAGAGAGAGTATCAGGATTTCCTTTCACCATCCACAGTATGTGAATTTGCAGTGAAACCTTCTTGTTCCACTGCCGTGGCAGGTTTTCTGATCTGGAAAATTATTTTGAGCCAATAGCTATGAACCATTACTATGATTTACATCACAACTAGAAATGATCAATAAAGTATTGTACTTTCAGGACTCATTTGTTAATTAAGACCTGTCAGGCACTTCTCAAAAATAAAATTATTAAGGAAAAAAATAACTTATTTGAGCTAATTTCTTTGAGGCATTGACTTTTGAGAATGGTATCAATTTAATGGTAAACAATGTATGTGAATCCATCCCAGTTAAAGTCACAAATTGTATCTAAAGTGTGTTTTGTTTGAGTGATTTAATTTAAATATCTTTATTTTAAAGTTATAAATGTTTCAGGAAGAGGAATATCCACTGGAATTTCAGTCTTCAAGAACAATAAAGGCTGCATAATGAATTGATAGAGTCATAACAGGGGATGATTTTGTTGATTCTGACTGACAACTAAGGATAGAAGCTAAACTAAATAGATCATTACTAAAGGGTGTACAGTAGATCTTAGGAAAAATGGAGGGAAAGGTTTTTATTTAATGTACATTAACATTTTACTAAGTGGTCAAACCTTTCAAAGAGTAATTAATACATGAGGAAAACTGTTTCTAAATGTATTAAATGAAATAAGGATATGTTTCTTTTACCAGTTTTTCTATTAATGTTATTATTATTTACTTCTAACAGTTACCTGATATGTTTGGAAATGATTATATTTGATTTTTTTTAAGTCCCATATCATATGTTAATATCTGAAAGTACTTGAACTGTGGTACCACCAATAGGTAGACCTCTCTAGATGTGATGTGGATATGTAACAGGACATAGAAATAAACTTGACACAGCGTTTTGAAGGGGAAAAACAAAACAAAACACTAATTTAAACAACGGCACATGGAACACATAACCTTTGTACTTTATTTTTCCTCATTAGGTATCCTATGTAAGCTAGTTCTCAGTTTAACAGCTAGCTAAACATCTAGCTTTAACTAAGTATTTAATTTTATAGGATAAAGATCAATCCCATCTTTAAAATATGTAAAGGATAGACAACAAGAATTCAGTCCATAACGTCTCAGCTAGCACAGTCACAAAATGAACTAGGACCTGTTCCCAGAATCAGACTTCTGATAATCTGAACCTCAGATTCTTAGAAATCTTGCTTACAGATACACAATCCAAATCAAAAGGGTCCACAACTGGTCAAGATGGCTGCCAATTAGCACTTAAACCATGAGATTGTATTTTTTTTACAAGAAACAGGTATGTCTGGGAGGGCACCCTTATTGGTCAGCTCCCTTAGCACCTGTACCAGAAGTTACGTCCAATGTGTTTTAAGAATTTCTTGGACTTGCTTCTATCAGCTGTGTGGTAATACTTAATGTCTGGCAAGTTCAAGTCTCCAGTAAAGTCAAGGTATCTAGAGACATCTCTTAGCTCCTTAAAGAGTAATTTATCCATGATATTATCCTGGCTGGGTGACCTATAGTAGCCTCCCACAACAACAACCACATTACTTGCTTTTCCTTAACTCTTACCCAGAGGCTCTCAACCATATCATCACCACCTGCAAGCTCTGTACAGTCCAGTCCCTCCATTATATACAGCATCCCCCACCTTGCCTGCCCTGCCTATCCCTTCTGAAGAGCCTACAACTGTCCATCATAACTTACATTTATATAATGTGTAACCACTACAAAACCATTACAAGCTTTTTGCCTGATAAGTACCTCATTTATTAGGAATTAAATCTCCTTAATCATAAAGAAAAACCTTTTTACACATAAGTAATCATCTTCTTATATCTATATATGACATATATAGACTTGCCAAAGAGTTGCTGAGGTTATTGGCTCTGGGACAGATGCATTATGCAGCAGAGCAGGGGATCACGGTGTGCACAGGGTTTCCTGCATCGAGGCAACTCGAGGCAGCCAAGGGATCCACCAACATCCAGCAGCCCTTGCAAGAGCTGATGATGAGGCTTGGGCAGAGCCAGGAGCCCCTCTTCCCTCAGCATATTCAAAGGCAGCCCCTAAGGAGCAAAAGCAATCAGGAGCACAAAGAACAGAGCAGACACACAGGCTGTGTCATGGCAGCTTGCACAGCAGTTAGTGCAGTGAGGGCGTGTAGAAAGGATAGGAGGCAGACCTCTCTCTACTCTCTATTTTGGGAGCAACATAGAGCTTCTTTCTAGTGAGGCAAAAATGGTGTCCACCACAGGCACCTGCCAGGCTGAGACTGAAACCCAGATGGAGGGGCCATCACCCCCACAGCAGACACCTCTACCCAGACAGACCTCCCAGGGACTGAAAGAGCTGCCCAGACCTTCATTTGCAGAGAACTCCAGAATCTGGAGGTCCTCCTAGGGCCTGAAGGCAGAATTCTGTGTTGTGAGTGCAAGTGTGACCAGATAGACACATTCTCTGAAGAAGTTGCTGCGTTGCGAGAGGAGCTCATCAGGCTGTGATGCATTCAGGAATCTGAGTGAGAGATTGATGTGTGGTATCACGATGTGTAGTGCAGGCTGAGCAACAGCCCTGCCTTAAGTCCTGGGGTCGTAAGGTGGCTTCCAAACCCAAACCAGCAGAATTGGTGGACTCACAAGACAAGGAAAGCTAAACCCTCATTTCTGCTTGGAGCAGAGTGAGGAATCTCCCCCTTGTCCCTGAAGTGGCCCTGCACAACAGATATGATGCTCTGGGGCTCAAAAACATAGAGGGTGTCAATAAAAACGATAATGGTCAAGACCTGGAAAAGGGTAACTGTATAAAGGTAGACCAGTAAACGACTTGTATAAGAAACAGTGCCACCAAAAAAAAAAAAAAAAAAAAAAAAAAAAAAAAAAAAGGAGGGTGTTGGTAATAGGAAATTCTTCTCTGAGGGACACTGAGTCACTCGTTTGGTGCCCAGGCAATCTCTCAAGAGAGGTTTGCTGCCTGCCCAGGGCCTGTATTCATGACATCACAAAGAGGCTACTGAATTTGGTCAAGATGGAGGATTGTCACCTATAGCCCAGCTGAAGAGCCTCTCTACACCAATGCATTCAATGGGAAACAAGCAGAAGGAGTTGGAAGCCATGTGGCAATTAGAAAACTATGATCTAATTGCTGTCATGGAAACATGGTGGGATAAATCACACAACTGGAGCACTGGAATGGAGGACTACAAGATTTACAGGAGAAACAGGCAGGGAAGGATGGGTGGGGTTGTCCTCCATGTTAAGAAATGGATATACTGTGAAGAATTCCCTCTAAAAGACAGCCAAGAAGGCTGAGGGCCTGTGGGTAAAACTTAAGGACCGGACAACCAAAGGACATCTTGTGGTTGAGGTCTACTGTACGCTGGCCGATCAAGGGGAGCCTGTTGATGAGGCCTTCTTGCTCCAACTACAAGAAGCATCACTCTTACATCCTCTTAGGGGATTTCAACCACCCAGATATCTGCTGGGAAAGCTACGCAGCAGGAAGTAAGCAACGCAGAAGAATCCTGGAGTCCACTGACAACTTCCTCATCTAGGTATTAGACAAACCAACCAGAGAAGCATTACTGGACTTGATGCTTACCAGTGAAGAAGAGTTTATTACAGAAGTTAAGATTGGAGGAAACCTGGGTTGCAGTGACCACACCCTGGTTGCATTTGTGATCTCATAGAATATGGGCCTGAGAAAAGTCAGGACCCTGAACTTTAGAAGAACAAACTGACAGCTGTTTTTTCTTAGACAGGATATTTTCTTCTTTTTTTCTTTCCAGTATATTTTTCTTGGAGCACAAGAGTTCTCTATTCCCATATGTAATAAATCAAGCAGGGAAGGTAGGAAACCTACATGAACCTACATGAGAGTACTGGTCAATGGTTCTGTGTCTAGGTGAAAGCTGGTGATGAGCAGTGTCCCTCAAGTTCTATCTTGGAACAAGTGCTTTTCAATATCAATGACATAGAGAATGGGATTGAATGCACCCTCAGCAAGTTTGCAGATGCCAACTAGCTGAGTGCTGCAGCTGATACAATGGAAAGAAGGGATGCCATCCAAAGGGACCAGACAAGCTAGATAAGTGGGCCCACATGAACTGCATGAGATTCAACAAGTCCAAGTGCAAGATGCTGTACCTGGGTTGGGACAATCCCACACATGAGTACAGACTGGGAGAAGAACACATTGAGAGCAGCCCTGTGGAGAAAGACTTGGGTGTTCTGGTGGACAAAAGGTTTGACATGAGTCAGCAGTGCATGCTTGCAGCACATGCAGCCCAGAAGGCCAACTGCATCCTAGGCTTCATCAAAAGAGGAGTGACCAGCACGTCGAGGGAAGTGATTGTCCCCTTCTATCCTGCCCTCATGAGACCCCATCTGGAGTACTGCATCTGGGTTTGGGGCCCCCAGTGAAAGAAAGATGTGGACCTGTTAGAGAGAGTCCAGAGGAGGGCCACAAAGATGATCAGATTTTTTTTTTTTTGTTTTTCTCCTGTGAAGAAAGGCTGAGAAAACTGGGGATGTTCAGCCTGGAGAAGATCAGGTTCTGGGGAGACCTCATTGCAGCCTTTCCTTAAAGGTAAACTAAAAGGAACTAAATTAAATAATTTGATGTCAGGCTTAAAAAGAAATTAAAAAGAACAATACAAGCATTGGCACAAGACATGATTATACATATGCTTTCCTGAGTTCAAAAACCAGACAAATGAAGAAAAAAAAAATCACTGATTTTAAAGGATGTTCATGAGGTGCAGGGTGCTTGAAGCTAAGGAGCTTCTCCATCTGCCTAACCTGTGCTCTTTCCCAAGACATTTACTTGGCAATGGGCTGATACTACAGACAGGCTGCTGAGCTAAAGGGGTTTTCTGACTAATCAAGGATAGCCATTTTTATATTCTTATAAAAATAATACATAAGAGGTTGAAGCAGAGGTTAAATGTTTTTAAGCTTCAACAAACTTATGGTACATCTGTGTTTTCTACTTAAGAAAAAACATAAAACCTACCAAGTAAAATAAATATATATCTAAATTTGAAAAACCCTCATACAGAAGACTAAAATAATAGCTAGTCCCATATTTATGAATGGTTTAATGACATCTAAAAGTTTTGACTATGTTTTTTGATTTTTCTTGAGTAGTTAGTTTCAACAGTTGTGAGAATATTATGTATTTGTTATATAAGTAACTCTTACTCAGTTTTCTTCAGCATTCATAATAGCAGCAAACAGCTGAGCATGACTAAAATTAATTCAAGATTAAAAAACAAAAACAACCTTGGCCTTTAATAAAAATGGAAAAATATAATAATTTTTAAATTAAAAACTAAACAAAACATAATGTTGGAATGGAGAAAGTGAAAAAAATGAAATAAATGTTTGAAAAATGATGCCATAGTTAGTACTTGAATAATTGTTTGATAGTATGGAAATCAAAAAGGAATGCATTGTGCTATTTCTTGATTTATTTTGTCTGTCCCCTTTCTCCCCATCCCCTCCCCTCCCTGCAAAAGATTTTTTATGGCTTTTATTTCCCTTGAGAAAACTCAGAAATCTAAAAGACATTCCATACCTGCAGAGCAGAAGGGAATGAGCAAGATGTCTAATAGTATTGAGTAAAAACAGTTTCTAGCATGGAAAACTGTGACTCTTGAGGGAAATCAGAAACTTCAAAGTAACTGATGTAGGGGCCTCACCTGAACTATTTTACATTAGCTTAAAACAAAACAAAACAAAACAGATAAATGTCTGAGTCAAACAACTATGTCAAAGATTGACAAGTGAAAGGTAGATGATATGCATTACATATCTTCAAATTAGTTTAAGTCACGCTCTTTTGTCCAAGATAATTGGATGCATCATTATCATTCATGCTTGTAATAAGATACATACAAATTAGAAATAATGTGACGAATCATCTGCTGGTGAATATCAGCATAACTCCATTTACTGAAATGGAGATGTATTGAATTCAGTTAATTGCATGTCCTGGTTTATACCAGCTGAAATCACTATATATTAGTGATTTCACTAATATATCTTAACTATTATTACAGCATTAGCAGTATTATCTGAGAATCCACCAGCTGGGATAAAATGATAGACAACATTAAATATGCTACATTTGGATATTGCACTTATTAAAGGAAACAGATGTTTTACTACAAAATTTTCATGGATTTCAATGGAATTCAATAATTCATTACAATTGTTTCTTCCTTTCATATTCTATTGGAATTTTCATGGAGTATAATACACAGGCAGAAATATCACATCATTTTAAATATATAAAAAAAATAAGACTAGATAAAATATTTTATGACAATTTTAACAAATAATCAGAATCTAACAATATATAAAGTGAGAATATTTTTACAACAAAGTACCAAGAATGAAGTGATTTTAAATCATCTTTTTTTTGTGTGTTCTGATTTTACTAGAAATTGTGTCTTAGTATCATTTACTTCAAGGATTTAAAGTGATTGTTAAATTTAGATGTTGGCAAAGATTTAGAAGATCTAAGTTAAAGAGTAATCAAGTTTTTAATCTGGGTATGCTGAATTGCCTTCTGGAAGATTCCCACAATGTTAAAAAGAGCCTCAGAATTACATAACCTGTAATGGGTTTACGTGGCAAGGTTTTGGTAACTGGGGAGGTGTGGGGGTAGGGAAGAGGGGTTGGAATGTTGGGAGGGGGGCATTGGGGTGGGTTCTGCAAGAAGAATCCAGAAGCTGATCCATGTTAGATAAGGGTCCTGATGCTGGCCAGAGCTGAGCCAATAAGTGATGTTGTTTTGTGCCACTGTGAGAGCATATTTAAGTAAGGAAAAAACCTTCCATGGAACAGCAGCTGGGAGAGCAAGAGAAGTGGGACCCAGCCCTGCAGACCCCAAGGTCAGTGCAGCAGGAGGTTAGGAGGTGCTCCAGGCAGGCAGCAGCAGGCCTGTGGATAGGCCCCTGGTGGAGCAGGCTGTCCCCCTGCAGCCCATGGGTCCCACACGGAGCAGATCTCCATGCTGCAGCCTGTGGAGGAGCCCCCGGTGGAGCAGGTGGATGTGGCCTGGAGGAGGCTGCGGCCCATGGAGAGACCCCGCAGGAGCAGGCCCCGGGCCGGAGCTGCAGCCCGTGGAGAGGAGCCCGTGCAGGAGCAGGGGGTCTGGGGGGAGCTGCTGCCCGTGGGGGACCCATGCTGGAGCAGTTTGCTCCTGAGGGATGGTCCTCGTGGTATGGAGCCATGTGGGAGCACTTCTTGAAGAGCTGCTGCCTGTGGATAGCCCCAGCACGCTGAGTTCGGGAAGGACAGCATCATGTGGGAGGGACCCCATGTGGAGCAGGGGTAGAGTGACCGTGAAGGAGCGGCAGAGATAAAGTGCTGTAGACTGACTGCAACCCCCGTTTCACTGTTCACCTGCACTGTTCAGGGGGAGGATGTGGAAGAGGGTGGATGGGGGAAGGCGTTTTTAATTTCTTTCCTTTGTTTCTCACTTCTTTAACTTGTTAGTAATAGCCAATAAATCTTATTGTCTCCCTACTCTTAGTCTATTTTCCCTGTTGCAATCTCCCCTCAACCCTTGAGCCCATTGTATTTTCTCCCCCATCTACTTTGAGGAGAGGGAGCGAGAGAGAGGCCATGATGGAAATCGGCTGCCCACCTGAGTAAAACCACCACATAACCTTACCCAAAGAAGTATTCTACTTAGTGCTAGGCACCTCACCTCACTTAGGAAGCCAGGAGCTTCAGACTTACTTACTTTCTATGTCTCTATATCTGTGCAGAAAAATATATAATACCAATAAAAAAAATATAATAATAATAATAATAATAATAATAATAATAATAATAATAATAATAATAATAATAATAATAATAAAGCAAACAAAACCAACCAACCAACAAACTGAAAAAAGCATGTTCAGAAACTGATTAAGACAAGCCTGAATTCTGTATTATGAAGTTATCAAATCTGAAAGTGCTTCCCAATTGCTATGTGAGGCCATATCCCATTTACATTCAAATTTCATAACATGAGTTCCCAGATATACAGGAGTTTACCAGTTGTTTCTTTGCATGACATCATTTTGTAGGCTTCTATCCTTGGTATGTAAACCTATAGTGCACTTCAGCTGGCAATTCTGGAAGCAACCTGAATCTGTGGGAGTATAAACAGACTAGTTGGATGTGGAGTTTAAATGGACTAGTTTGTCTCTTGTAATAGGTTGCAGCCTATTTTAATTACATACATAATAATCTGAGCTTTATTGTGTATTTACCAAAAAAAAAAAAAAAAAAAAAAAAAAAGGAAAAATCTCTGAAATTATGTTAGTATGTTAGTGTTTTGTAGATAAAACATGAGTCACAAACATTAAACCATTAAGATCAAACTTCTCAGACTTCACTTGAGTGAATTGAGTCCCACTGTCTTCAGGATTAATTTTTACTCCCTTATGTAGGGTAAGTCTTAGGTTTCTCTGCAGCCTTAGTATGCCACAGGCCATCTCAGGGTGTGAAAGGTGCTTTTTTTTTTTTTTTTTTTTCTGGAACTTCAGCCCAAAGGAAACTACAGCTTCCAGACAATTCTGGCTCAGTGTTCAAAACACTGCAATTCACTTTCCTGGTTGTTTTGCATGCAGTATTTGAGACAGCAAGACCTATCATTTTAAATAAATTAACAACTAACATAAACAAGGAAAAGGAATGGAAGAAAAGCTACATTGTCCAGTACAGAATTTTATATCTTAAAAACAACAGTGACAACAAAAACAACCCTTAACACAAAGTGTTTGAGGATTTAGGGATGTAACAGGAATCAACACAGGAATTTACCAAGCTCTTTCACAGAATCACAGAATCACAGAATTTCTAGGTTGGAAGAGACCTCAAGATCATCGAGTCCAACCTCTACCTAACGCTAACAATCCCCACTAAACCATATCCCTAAGCTCTACATCTAAACGTCTTTTAAAGACTTCCAGGGATGGTGACTCCACCACTTCCCTGGGCAGCCCGTTCCAATGTCTAACAACCCTTTCGGTAAAGAAGTTCTTTCTAACATCTAACCTAAAACTCCCCTGGTGCAACTTTAGCCCATTCCCCCTCGTCCTGTCACCAGGAACGTGGGAGAACAGACCAACCCCCACCTCACTACAGCCTCCTTTAAGGTATCTGTAGAGAGCAATAAGGTCGCCCCTGAGCCTCCTCTTCTCCAGGCTGAACAAGCCCAGCTCCCTCAGCTGCTCCTCGTAGGACTTGTTCTCCAGGCCCCTCACCAGCTTCGTCGCTCTTCTCTGGACCCGCTCAAGCACCTTGATGTCCTTCTTGTAGTGAGGGGCCCAAAACTGAACACAGTACTCGAGGTGCGGCCTCACCAGAGCCGAGTACAGGGGGACGATCACCTCCCTAGCCCTGCTGGTCACACTGTTTCTGATACAAGCCAGGATGCCGTTGGCCTTCTTGGCCACCTGAGCACACTGCTGGCTCATATTCAGCCGACTATCCACCATCACTCCCAGGTCCTTCTCTGCCTGGCAGCTCTCCAATCACTCATCTCCCAGCCTGTAGCTCTGCTTGGGGTTATTGCGCCCCAGGTGCAGGACCCGGCACTTGGCCTTGTTGAACTTCATGCAGTTGACCTCAGCCCATCGGTGCAGCCTATCCAGAACCTCCTGCAGAGCTTTCCTACCCTCGAGCAGATCGACACACACGCATAGCTTGGTGGCATCTGCAAACTTACTGAGGGTGCACTCAATGCCCTCGTCCAGATCATCGATGAAGATATTAAATCTTTCTAATACTTTGATAAAACACTGTGTGAGCAGTGTGTACATTTGAAAGGTGGTTGGAGGAGAGACAAGAGTGAAAAGAGAGGAATGTGAACACAGGAACACGAGTTCTCATGCTGCTCAAACTGAGAAAATAACATCAATGAGAACTTGTTGTGCCACTGAAAACGGCAAAAGCTAGCATCAGTATCAGATAACTCTACTTCTTAAGCAATACAACAGTGGAGAGTTCGTAGATTTCTGAAATCTTTTAGCAATGATCCTTCACAAACCACTTGCTGATAACTTTGTAGAGCCCTTAAATAACTTGTAAGACCAAGAATAGACTGCAAACTCAGTCAGAAGCTCTTAATGAAAACAGTTTAGATCAAAAGCAGAGGAAATTTGCTATTTCATTGTCACTGTATTTCTTTTGCTTCTGCTGCTTTCAACAAAAGTTTATGAAGTGTTTTTATTTGGGTGAGAAATGTTCATTGTAATCTTAAGCATTCCATTCCATTCCATTCCATTCCATTCCATTCCATTCCATTCCATTCATTTGCACTTGCAGCCTAGGAAGCCAACCATATTTTGGGCTGCATCAGAAGAATAGTGGCCAGCAGGTCAAGGAAGATAACTTTATTTATGAAAATAGTGAGAAGATAATTTTATTTCAGAAAATTAATTAGGAAAAATAAAAAGATCTGAACATTTGACAGCTTAACCTGGGATGTTTTCATTTTAGTTCAGATAGTGAAATGTTATTTCATCACATAGCATCAATGCTATAGATGTTGATGAAGTTCCTTACGGAAGTACAAGAGTACAAGTTGATGAAGTTTCAAGATCATTACATTGTGTTATAGTATAGCTGACTGTAAGAGCTCTAGGATAAAAAGTGCTTAATTTGAAGCCACGAAGGAAATCAGAAGTCATGGTAACAAGGAATACATCCAGTGATCTCACCTGGGGTCACCCTGGGGTCACTGCATATTTCTACAGAAATGAAAAGAAATATTGGAAAACAAAAATACTCTATCAGTATATTACTCTACCACTATTACTCTTTTTTTTTTTTTTTTTTTGTATTATAGTTCATAGTGTTCATATAGTTCATGAGTTCTGAACTTTTCCCTTGTTTAATATGTCTGCAACACTGTTTCAGAAGGGATAGGTCCAGTAAATGTCATAGTACCTTTCTCACATTATTTAGTTTCATATTTGTGGAAAAAATTTACAGTATTTGTGAGCTGAGATGCATATGATCCATTCAAATAACAGGAAATACCTTCTCATGTTTTTGAGAGTATTGTTGAGTTGGGGGCATTTCTTAATGATTACATTAGGAGCAATAGTTGTGTTTAGTCCAGAAAACATGGTTATGATTAGAAAATGGAAGTTGATACTGAAATTGATTCCCTTCACTTTGACTCATCCAGCTGTGATAACATCACTAGTGAAAGAAGGGGAATTCCACTCCCACTGCTCAGTAATTCTACTCATGTCTCTGCTATTTGTTCTCTTGGGGCTCTTTTTACCATTTCATTATGATTTAGTGAACAGAAAGTTTGCTTCTTAGCTGTTGCTTCTGCAATTGTTGCTAGTCCTTCTGACTGTAAATTTCAGCTGACAGGTGAAAGATAATTTTCTTGTTTCAGAAAAATTTCAAAGTATAAATTTGGTATGAAAAAATCAAAATCTCTTTCATGAAATCAAAACAGAATGAAAAAAGAAAAAAAGCTCAGATCAGCTGAGTGAATACATTTTGTTTACACTAGATTCATGATGTTTCCCACTTATTTTGACTGTTTTAAATGATCCGTACAGAGCTTAACATTCAAAATGAAAAGTCATGGTGAAGACATAAACATATTTTTATATATTTATTGGCATCATTCATATTCATTTTTTAATTGAATGTTTGTTTTAAGGAATGAAATCTTCTAAAATACATCCTTCAGGAAAAAAAAGTATAAACTAGACTTTTTAAATAATAATGTTATCATTTTAAATGCTTGAAAAGAGATTTTACAATTTAGTTTTAATGTTGCCTTCATTTTTTTCTACTAATCTTTTTATGATGAACTGCAATCTGTATTCCTGTGCTTTCTGTTATTTTTTTTTTCTTACTCACTCTGAGTATAACTTCTGAAAGAAGTCAGAAAGTCAAGGAGAGAGAGAAATGCTAGGAAAAACTAGGTAAACTAATCTTAAACCAGAATGGAAGGAGATTAGGGTTGCAAACAACAGAGCTTTATGTCCTTCCTTGCAGATTCCATCAGTCATTAATGCTTCTGAGGGAGTTCAATTCAGAGACCTACAGCTAAACAAATGGATACAGAGTGCACTTCAGAAGTTTCTTTAGAAACAATTACAGCATCTAGTTAGTCTCACTAATTGACATTTTAATGCTGTGTTAAAAATCTGTACTTAATTCAACAGCAACAACAACAACAAAAAAAAAAGGATAGAAATGGGACAAAACTAAAATTCCTGGAAGAAAGCAGAAGTGAAACTTTTGAAAGACTATCTTGACTGTAGAATTAGCTTTTGATCAACTGAAGTATTTTGAAGCTATTCAGAATTACTCATAACTGCTGTTTTTGTGCAATTTTCTACCGTAAATGAGGTGGAACTATATGTAGTCAATAAAGAAGTGTAAAGGAGATGCAAGATTTTAGAGGTGGCAAGGTAGATGCAGAAAACAGCTAGGTATTGGGAATGTGAATATAATGTTGGAAATATAATTGGGAATGAATATAATGTTGGAAAGCAATTCTGATACATTCTAAGTGGTATACCAAAACTAGCTGATATTGAATGACAGGTAGCTTCAAAAATACAGTGTATTTATGAATCGATGGGTATACACCCATCTTCTAATTGATTTTTTTTTTTTCTTTTAGAGGGAACTAAAAATGATTCTATAACAGGGTTGTACGTGTGATTACGTTGCACTAATAAAGAACTAGGCAACCTGAAGGCTGTCTAAGTCAAAAAATGAATTAGGCATCCCCAAATATGCAAGAATAAGATGATGTCATAGGCCTTGAAAGTGCAAGGATAGGGTGATACCAGACATCCAAGACCTATAAATACTATTAAAAAAATGACCAATTACTGTTTAATAAAGGAATGCAGCTTTGAGAATAGAGCAGAACCAACAGAGAGCAATGAAATGTATCCAGCCTACACAATACTTAGATGTAATGTAAAATTTTAAGATAAAGAATGGTAACAAATGTGAAAGAAGAAAGCTAACTATTAGCAAATTTAAGAACTAAACTCAAGGACACCCAAGAACAAAGAAAAAGACCCCATCATCAAAACGTTGGGATGCTTATGACTTGCTATAACAATACACTAAAAATATTAGGCATAACTTCAGGAAAGATGGTAGATACTATAACCTTATATGTGTTAGTTGTAACTGTAACTTAATTTGGAAGGACTGTAATTGGATACTTTGGACCATAAGTGTTAGTACAATTGTAAGGAGACTAATGTTAACTCTGATTAGACTGTTAAGATTTTAATTATATGTCTTAGTTTCCAATATAAGATGTGCATCCCTTGCCCACATAAATGCATGAGGTGTTTCATCTAATTGCTGTTTAATTTTAAATCGAATGGAAGAATAAAAACAGGAAAACAAAAAAAAAAGAAAAAAGAAAAAAAAAAAGAAAGTAATATCACATTGTTAAGATTCTGATCTTTTTGCTTTGTTTTTATCTTTGCACCATTTTTAGAAATATTAAATAAAAGTGCGATTTATATATGCCACATCATGTATATGTTTCATGCTTTAAAATTTTGAATTTATTTAAGGTATTACTGTAGATAAAATTCTGTTTTAATTTACACGGTAGTAACGCTTAGTTTTTTCAACTGTACATCTTTTCCTTTGACACCTGATTTTGGCTAATTGTCCTTGTTTTTAGCACGAATAGTTTGTCAGACTTTACACTACAACCCTGAAAAAAAAAAAAAAAAAAGTTGAATGAAAATTCATCTGGATTTTATAAAGACTGACTGTACAAGTAGTTGCAGGTACTTACCTTTGAGGAATTAGTTCATTATTTGTTCACATTGGTTATAAAAAATATTGTTTAGAAGGAAGTGCTCAAAGTATTCCAAGTTCTGACAGAAAAATGTTAATACTAATTTGTTAATTTGTTAACATCTGTTAACTAAATTTTAATACTAATAACTAATAAGATCTAAGTTGAAATATGTCCAGTTCTGTGTGCAAATTTCCAGAAACATAAATTCAGACTGGAGTCTTAGAATGTATATTCATATCACCAGTATAAAGTACATTCTAAATAAAGTACATAAAGTACATAAAGTCTTCATAAAGTACATTCTATAATATATATATATAGAATATATATAGAAATAACTTATATGTATGAGAGAAAAGTGAAGATATGATTTCTCTCTATGAACATATTGAGAAAATAAAACAGAAATGATCCAATCCACTGAAACATTATCTATCTATCTATCTATCTAATTAGAATTCCATCAAAAGAGAAGGAAAGGTTCTAAACAGATTTTTGGAAGAGTTGTTTAATGACAGTAGTCAGAAATACACAGATAATTTAATGATATAAGTTGATATATTTTTGAGTTAAATTATGTGACAAAAGTTAGACTTTGAAATCAGAGGGTTTCACCAGACCATCCATGCTAGCACCTACTCAGTTAATTTCGACTTCTAAGTCAGAGAATCACACAGAAAATTTCCCATCCATAAGAAAAAGTAAAATTATCGTTGCATTTCATTCAATTCATATTAAACATCCATTTTAACTCTAACAGAAGAATTGAATACCATCTTTTTCTGCTCCCATTGTACTAAAGCTCGTAAGACCAGATCTGCTGACTGTTCTAGAAGAAAAAGTAGGCCAGTACAGAAGTAAGGAAAAATAAAAAAAAAATGAAATAGTAAGGTCAAGCAGAGAGTAAAGATGGACAAATTCAGAGCCTTCTTAATAAGAGGAAAGACTTCAGGAGAAACTAAAATTGTATGGAAATGGTATGGAGGATGAGCAATATATTATCAATCTGTTATTATGATTTCTTATCAGCTAGTTTTGTGGTTTTATTTATTTATTTATTTATTTATTTGTTGTTCTTCTTCTCCTGATTCAGCAGGTTAGGAAACTGAGCAGTAGCATGATGATATCTTCTTAGAGATATTCAGTTATCCTAATAATGAATATTCCAAAAGAATTATTTTGGAATAGATTTTTTTAATCTGGCTATAAAGAGTTAACATCTTTCTTGAATGTTTACTACTTTTTATTTATGTTAAATATAAGAGGTCTCTTTAGCTCTGTCAGAGATAAGTCTTCTGTAACCAAGTTTTACTTTTATTAGGAAACCAAATCCTATTTGTTTGTTTGTTTTATTTTTTGTCAGTCAAATATATTTGAAACAAATATATTTTGATTTTTGATTACAATAGTCATAAATGCATTTTCCAAATTAAATAAATAATAATAAAAAATAAAGCAAGTAAGTAATTATGTGAAAAAATATCGAGTTGAAATTTACATTCTCTTTGGAACCTTTACCACAACTGTGATCGATTTTATCTTGAATTGCCCTGGATTTGAGCTTCAGCTTTTTAAATTTTTTCTTGAAAGTACAAAAGTTGTTTTAGCATTTATGAGAAAATTAAGTTAATTTTGTTAAAATGAAAAAAATATTTCATCACTTTCTTCTACTAAGTGCATAAACACAAATTAGAATAATAGAAAAATAGATAATAATAATTAAAAAAAAAAAACATAATAAAAAGAGTAAAATACAGATTTTAAAATTAAGCTTGAATGACAACAGCAGCAGCTCTTGAGTAAGGAATGTATATTGTCTTTTATCCCTGAACTGGACTTTCATTTGGAATTAAGGAAGTATATGTCCATTAAGTAATTAAGAAAGTATATGGCTATTAAGTAATTAAGGAAGTATATGGCTATTACAAAAAGAGGGATATGAAGGGATTTTTTAGACACTCTTGGTCAGGATGAGCTGTCAATATATAATCAATGTAAAAAATGAAACTGAAAACTAGATACTTTCCCCCATAAATTGTTATAATCATGTAAGATCTCGAACTTTATAACTGAAGATTTAAAAAAGTAGCAGATAACTGTTACTTTTTAGTTTCTGTGTTGCAAACATACTATCTCCCTACCAATCTTCATCTACTGCCCAGTACATCCACAGTATTATTTAGTTTTTAACACAATAGTTGCTTATTTGAGGTCTGACTGTCAGAGCACTAAATATAGATTTGTTGTTGTTTTATTTATTAAATGATGAGTGAGATTTGTTACTATGTTAAACAGTGCATTGTTAGTTATGCCTTGAAGGATATTTATACCAATACTGAATATTTCAGTTAATTAGAAGTCATACAAATCTATAAAATTTGAATAGAATTTTACTGTAGTCCTGTTATGACCACTAATAAATGGTTTATCTAACTATTCTGTCTGAATTTGTTTAGACTGTGTAAAGATTCACTAGAACTGTGGAAGCACTATTGAATGCCTTTTAGAAAGCCCACACCAAATATTGGCTGGATGAAAGTGATATGGTGATATCAATTGGTACTATCCATGATCCCTTGCCAGCTTTCCTGTGTGGCCTCATAGAATGCATCAGTAGTTTGTAGTACCCAGGCAAAGTTATGTTGAACACTTCCATCAGAAGAAAATGCAGGAAGCCACAGAACTGTGAATGCAATAAGAAAAAAATGTTATTTAAGTAATAATACGTTTTCTTAAAAGATAGAAAGAAACAAACAAACAAAAAAGACTGATGGTTTTATGACAGCTGTTTTTTATTCATGATTAAAAAGTATGACCTAGACAGCAATACTGACATGCTGATTTCAAAATTCCATGTTGTGTTGATATAAACTGAGGAAGTGAATTTTTATGACCACTGTCCAACAGAAGCAAGGAAATAATTTCCTGGAAACATTTGAAAGAAGAACATTGGCAACTGCATGTTTGGAAATGTGGCAATAACGATTCAGCACACGTAACTGAATATTGATGTTGCTAAGCACCCACCTGCAGGTGCAGGAATAGGTTGGCCAGCACAGAGTTATTTGAATCATTTCTGAATACAATTTGGCAAGAAAAAAGGTGGTATGAGGAAATCAGGATTTCTAAAGATACATATACATGGAAATGTGAAGAAAGTTCACACCATGCAAACAAATAAAAGTTCACACCAAAATCAAAAAATAAATAAAATAATAATAATAATAATAAAAAAAAAAAAGAAACAAAAAATAAAAAGCAACACTGGGATACTAAGTGCCACATTATAAACTCTGATTTCTCTTCAAATGATAGATTTTGAAAATGTTAGCATAAAGATATGTTTGACTATTAAACTGTGAAGATATATATATATATATTTAAGTTTTCAAAAAAACTTCTAAACAAAACATGAGGTTTGTAATGCGAAAGTATTTTTTATCATTTTTTTCTTCATAAAACACTAATTTGAAAGAAAATATTACTATACCATAAGAACAAAGTTATTAATAAATTTATTCTACTTTTAAGTAAAAATGTATTCAAAAATATACATTGAAAACATGAAAAATGGAGGAATTATACTGAGTCCATGAAATGTCAATAATTGAAAATGAAAACATTTACAAAACTACTTCTATCCTAGAAACAATATTTAAAAATAAATCATGAAGTTGATGTCCTAGAAGTCAGCAAACATTAGTAAGAAGCAAGTTGGTTTAAGAACTATGAGTCATAACAATAGAGCAGTATCATTCTGTTGGATAATATTTCAAGTTATGGCTATAGTGCTCTTCTCCAGGTCTTCCTTTCCACAGTATATTTCGAATTTCTTAGTTATGTTTTGGCATGGTACTCTCAGTCACAGATTTTCCCTTCTGCTTCTGCTTTCTCTTCTCTAATCTGGACTTTGGCTCCCCTATTGTTCTCTTGGACATGATTTTGGTCCCTTGGTCTCTTTGATCCACTTTCTTAGCCTCTTCATATCTTTCTACATTATTGGTTTTTTTTTTTTTTTTTTTTTTTTTCTTTTCTAATGTTGCACAGCTTCCCACGTGGCTTTGATTAATGCACTCTTCCTTGTGTTTGCATAAGTAGGAGTAAGCTAAAGAATTCCACAAAATATTTTTAGAAGCAACTTAAAAAGAAATGTATTATCTCCTCAAGTACTCTTTAATTTCTGATGGATTTGGTTTAAAAATGTTGGCCAATATTCACAGTGAAGAAGACAGAATGTTCTCCCTGCCCCCAATCCCCAAGAGCCTGTGGGCTCTTTTATTTAACACAATGAAACACAATTGAGTTGGTTATTTATCTTGCCCTACAGAATCTCCTCTTCCAATGCTATATGCAATCTGCTTTAACCTTTGGGCACTAATAGATTTCTACTATATGAAGACTACTGTCAGCCTGACTCCAGTAACTGATGTCTGAAAGGGTGGGAGCTGTGCTTCATCACTATGTTGCTTATTTTTTGGACTGTAGAAATTATCTAATGTAGAAATATCTAAGTCACAACAAAAAGGATCATTTGTCTCTACCATATGTATAAAATGTTCTCCACTTCCCGCATTTCTTTTCACCTTCATGGCTCAATCTTCTAGTGTAGATTAGGTGAAACCACAGTTAGCAATGAGAAAAGTTAGTACCTCTGACTGAATACATATCTTCATGGAGGAAAAAGGTAGGAGAGCTAAAATAAAGTCTTCCAAATGTGTGTGTTCTTATTTAAGAAATTAGCAATTGCATTATCTAATTGTAGTACTTTTTTTTTTTTTTCTTTCTTTTTTAGGATCACAGTCAGTTAAAAAGACTAAAAAGATCCATTCCAGCATGAACGTGGCATCTCCTCAGAGCTGAACTTTCAGAACTTCATGAGAAGAGGCACAAAAGGATCAGTAAGAAACATGAAAAATCCTTGTGGAAGGAAAGATAACAGACAGTAACTGGCTAATTCATCCCATCTGATTTGAGGCATCTAACTGATATACTTAGGAGTATAGTCAATCTTGTAAGGTTAAAAGATGGAGATACTTGAAGGAGACACCTAGATACTCTGACAGGAAAGTTCAGGTCTTAGACTAAAATGCTTTCTAGAGAGCTGTATGTCTCCCTTTGATCAAGGAAAATAGAAATGTTAGAACCTTACCTTGGACACCTTCCTCATTTTAAAGTTCAGTGGAATGAATATAGTTTGAAAAGTCCATGCAATCAATTGGCACACATGCAGAGGATATACTTTTGCATGCTCTTGAGCAATTCATTCAGAAATTTGGTAAATCATTTTATCATTAAAACAAAAAATAAAACGAAATAAAATAAATAAAATAAAAGAAAATAAAAATCACTATTAAAAGCAGTATGCCTACCTCCAAAACCATTAGAAGAGGCAGTTTGATTCAGTATTGGGTGGAAAAGGAAAGGAGTGTCTTATACATAAGAAAATGCTTAGACATATTGAGAAAGACACATAACTAAGTGTGGAATGTGAATCTGGGTTTTAGGTGCAAGAAGAGAGCATTAGAAATAATTTAATGTTTGCCATTTTTTCTAGTATTGACAAATAAATCAAAATGTTTATACTGAAGAAAGGCTAAATAGAGATTCAGTAGTTCTAATCTGAGACATAAGAATATCGTGGACTAAATCTTCCATATCATCTTAACTGTCATGGGACACAGTTTAAAAATCTGTCCAAGGTCTTTCAAAACTTGGCTGTTGCCACAGAATCACAGAATCATCTAGGTTGAAAGAGACCTCTAAGATCACTGAGTCCAACTTCTGACCTAACAAGTCCTCCACTAAACCATATCACTAAGCTCTAAATCTAATCATTTTAAACACTGAAATGTGTTAAATGCTTTAATTGCACTAGTTTAAGTGCCCAGACTTTTGAGGTGTTTTATGGACAGTGATGAATATTGTCGGCTTCGTTATATCACTGTCTGGAGGCGATTGCTGTGCTCAGAATAGATAAGGTAATTGGCACCATACTAAAGTAAGATTAGAAAAGGCAGACCCATAGTGCTCTAGGTCATGTTGTGAGGGCAATAATTCTGAAAGAATACAAACAAACAAACAAACAAAAAAGTCATGTAAATGCAGGCTGTTTATCATTTAAGGTAGTGGGAATAAAAAACCTCCAAGTAAGCAAACACAGAATCATAGAATCATTAAGATTGGAAAAGACCTCCAAGATCATCTGGTCCAACCTTTAACCTAGTACTGAGAAGTCCACCACTACACCATGCTACTAAATTCAACATGTCACAAAGGCATTTCAAGTGTAGTGGCAGTTCACAAATAAAAAGAGAGAGACATTGCTTTCCAACCACCAAATGACTGCTCCTTCTGAGAAACAGTAAAAGAGTTTCTTTATAAGCAAGCTTTCACTTGATGTTATGTCTTTCCTCACAAGGTTCTAAGACCACTTCATAGTTCCCTCATTTTGGTTTCTCAACAATGTTCTATGCAAATCAGCTGCCAAATATCTAGAATTAACCTGTATTTTTACACAGATAGGACTGCAGACATTAGACAAACTTTCCCAATGAAAGGAGAAAGTTTGTGATTTACTGGGAGAATCAGCCATGCTTATAGTGCCAGTCATCCTGTTCATATTTGGGTTGAAACATGAATCCTGTTTCCTCAAAGGAGCTTTTTTACACTGTTCAGACTTAATCTTTGAAGTCAGTTTCCAGTCATTGAGTGTAGAGGAGGACTCAGACAGTGTGAAAACTTTCATAATACTACTGCTCATAAACCTGAGATTAATCTTGAAAAACACATTGAGATAGTTATGATATTCTGTAATAATTTTCAGAAATGATTGTTCAGCAAAAGTGTGGATTATGAAAGCATATCACCAGTTTAGGCCCCAAATTAGGATGGGTGTGTTCATTTACGTTTGTGCCTGTACTGAAAACATGATAGTCCTGAGCTTGCTTTTGTGAATCCAGTTTTGGTATCAAGGTATCACAGGATTTTAAAACTATATAAATTATCCATGCACAACAGAGCTCACTGTCTAAAGTTGTCAGACAAATCAAATTAACAGGCAATCAGTAAGTTAAAGACGGAATTTAAATCTGTTAAGTAGATAGAAATTAGAAGAAATACATATAAAAATATACCAAGAGATTCTATCTTATGTTTAGCAATTAATGCTCAGGGAGAGAATAAATTCATTTTGTTTGTTTGTTTGTTTTTGTTTTGTTTTGTTCTTTCAGACATTAGAAGTTTATATATATATATGTATATATTGGAGTTTAATGTTTAATTAGAAAAGCGACAAACTCCTCAAATAAATTCCTCATCAGCAGGTCCAGAGAATTGATCCTTCCCCTCTGCTGTGAATTGGTGAGGCTGCACTTTTGGAGTATTGTGTCCAGTTCTGGGCTTCCCAGTACAAGAGAGAAAGAATGACACGGACATACTGGAAAAAGTTAATGTAAGGACACCAAGATGGTGAAGGGACTGAAGCCTTTCTCCTATGAGGAGGAGCTGAGAACAGAGCTGGAATTGTTCAGTCTGGAGAAGAGGAGGCTCAGGAGAATCTTATGTCTATAAATATGTGAAGGGAAAATATAATGAAGACAGAGCCATGCTCTTTTCAGCAGTGCCCAGTGCCAGGACAAGAGGCAATGCACACAAACTGGAACGCAAGAAGTTCAGTCTAAACTTCCAAAAGCACTTCCAAAAAGTGTTTGTTATGGAGCACTGGAACAGGTTGTGCAGAGAGGTTATGGAGTTTCTTTCCTTTCTTTGCTTCCTTTCCTTCATAGAATGAGAAAAAATTATTAGTCAGACGTGCCAGTGGTGAGTTGTTGATAATCTAGGAAGAACTGTCTTTTTAGTGACACTGTCAGTGTGAGGAAACTGAGATTGTGTTAAGCAAAAGGAGGTGAAGCTGACTAAATGCTTTTATGGACATGTGTGTCATGTTGAAATTTTGGATTTTTTTGATGGTGGTGAAGGAGTTGATGAGGACGATGCCTTGGCTTAGAAATTTTGATTTAACTAACTGTGTGTATTAACTAATATCAACTGCAGTTGATATTTATTACCAATTTCAAAAATACCTCTGTTTACCCTCACTATCCAATCTGTGGTAATAAGTTAGTACATACATGTATTAAAGGTGATTAAAGTTAACAAATGCTACCAAAATATGTTCAACAAGACATAGTACACAGAGGGGTGAGGGAAATCAGCTGTCCCTCTTCAGAGCAGGAATCAATACATAAATCCCATCTTTGGGGATCCTGCTTTTAGCCTTACTTCCTTTGCCTAGTTCCATTTGGAACTCCACAATCTCATGGTCGCTGCATCCCAAGCTGCCCCCAACCTTCACATCCCTAACAAAGCCATCCCTGTTGGTAAGAACGAGGTCCAGGAGCATCCCCCGTCTCGTCGGCTCCTCCACCACCTGCATCAGAAAATTGTTCTCAACTCATTGTAGGAACTGTTTGGACTGCTCATGCCTGGCCGAGTTGCTTACCCAGCTGATGTCTGGGTAATTGCAATCGTGATCATGAGGCTACTAGCAGCTGCTCGTAGAAGGCCTCATCGACTTCCTCCTCCTGATCTGGAGACCTGTAGTAGACCCCCACCACTGTGTCTCCCATACCAGCCCACCCCTTAATTCTTATCCACAAGCTCTCCACTTGTCCTTCACCCTCCCCCAGTTGGAGCTGGGTACACTCTAATTGCTCCCTCACATAAAGGTCACCCCACCTCCTCGCTTCCCCAGCCTGTCTCCTAAAGAGGACATAGCCCTCAATGACAGCGTTCCAGTCATGCGAGCTGTCCCACCACGTCTCAGTGATCACAATGAGATCGTGGCCCTGAGACCGAACACAGGTCTTGAGCTCATCCGGTTTATTTCCCATGCTCCGTGCATTGGTGTACAGGCACTTTAGGGAAGTAGCAGGTGCAGTTACCCCTGGGGGGATGCAAGAAGAAGATTCTGGCTGGGGGATCAGGAATGCTACCTTCTTTGAGAAGCCCTCAGACAATCCTATGGGAGAGCTCAGAAGTTTTTCCCTGTCTTCAGCAGTGACAGTAGTGACAACTTCCCCCAGCCCTTCTCTGTCACCTTTAGCTCCCCTCCCTTCCCCCATCAAACCTAGTTTAAAGCCCTGGTAATCAGCCCAGAGAGCTTGCTCCCCAACACACTTGCACCCCACTTGCTCAGTTGGTGTCTGTCCGTAGCCCACATACCCGGCTTCTGAAAGGACGGCCCAAGATCAAAATACCCAAATCCCTGGTCCAGACACCACCCCCTCAGCCAGTCATTTACCTGTCCTGTTCTGGTCCTTCTATCTGCATCCCAGTCACCCAGTGGGAGGACAGAGGAGAACACTACCTGCACCCCTGATCCCCTCAACAACCTCCCCAGGGATGCAAAGTCCTTTTTAATGCTCTTCATTTTTCTAATAGCAGCTTCCTGGGATCCAACCTGAATGACTATGAGAAGACAGTAGTCCTCTGGTTTAATGAGTCGTGGCAGAGCCTTCCTAACTTCTCTGACACGTGCTTCAGGAAGACAGCACACTTCTCTGGATAGGTTATTTGGGCGGCACATAGGAGCTTCAGTGCCCCTCAACAAGGAGTCCCCCAATCACCAGAACTCTCCGTTCTTTTTTTGTGGCACAGGTTACAATGCAGCACTCCATCCGGCCCCAATCCTTATGTTTTGCACTTCCCCCAATCTTGACTCTCTTCTCGGGGTTGCTTCCCAGGTTCAGACTACTGTCCAGACCCCTCAGCCTCTTCCGCAACCTCCCTGAGAGCCTCAAATCTATTTCCCAGGGACACCGTGGGTGTAGGTGGCACTGTAGGTGTCGGGGGTAGATGTCTCTTTCTGCTCTGAGCCGAGACAAGGGTCCAGCCCCTTGTCTCTTGCGGACAGTCTAGCCCTCTGTTCTGCATGCGTTCAACGGGGGCAGCTTCTACCCCTTGTCGGGACATAGGAGAGGGCTGCTGAGCAACAGCAGGGACAGGGAGACCCCTCCTATCCGTCACCCTCAGAGACTCCCTCAGGCTGCTGATTTCTCGCTGCAGCCCAGCCACCTGCTTGAGGAGTCCCTGAATTGTGACAGCGCTCTTCTCCATCATGGCCCAGATGGGCCTCCAGATTCCGGAGTTCCCCGCAGTCACCTGTCTGGACTGCTGCCTCCCCCCTCAGGGGATCCACCTGGGTACCCACATGAGCCCAGAGAGGCAGCATCTCCTCCGTTTGGGTTGCTGCCTCGGACCGACCGCTGCGACAGGTGCCCACCATGGCGAGGTCTAGGTTCTCCTCCCTGTCCCGCTTGAACTGCCCATGCAAACTGCCTGTGCTAACTGCCAAGCTGGTCCTGTTAGCGCATCCTGTTTGTGGTGCTCCCTAGGGACTACTTTTATAGCACCGGGGGTGGGTGGGCTGTTGTCACCCCTGGCTCTGCCCTCAGCACATCAGCGCCCGCGGCGGCACAAGCACAGCTCCTGCCTGCTCAGGGGTGGGGGGGAGGGCGGGGCTGCAGCTCTCTTCTGCGTTAATTAATGATCCTTCTGCAGGTTCACCTACGGAAACCTTGTAATGACTTTTACTTCCTCTAGATAGTTACATTCGACCGTCTTCTTGACGCTCCGGCAGGGCGATAACAATAAAAAAGAAGAAAATAATTTCTTGGTCACATCCATTACGAGCCTATTAGCATTTTTATTTTTAATAATAATCTGAATTATTAAAAAACTTTACACAAGTTTTGAAAATTATTTTCCAAAACCACTAGGAAATTAAACCTTTTAAGAAATGAGCAGTGAATACTAATTAATACTAGAGAAACTAGGCCATAAAGCAGTTTTGCTAATGATAGACAGGAAATTATTATTATAGAAGTGGCTAGAGTTCATTTTTCTGATATTAAGCCCCTATTTTAAACTCTTAAAAAAAGCTAAATACATTCTATAGGTAAAAATTAACAGGAGCTGCAGAAGATCATTGAGAAAACTGAATTTGTAGAAGACAAATGAGTAGAATTTAAAGACCGTAAACATTTTAAAACGCTAATGAATTAATAACTGGTAAGAAAATGTAATTAAAACACAGAAAATATAAGAAAAGCTTTGGAAAATCTTAGGCCTTATCTATGTGATTTAGAGGATTTTAGAATTTTATAAACACTAACGATTAAAGAGCTTGTCATTTTAAGGTTAGAATTTTTGAGGGATTTAATTGAAACCTTTGGTGTCCAAATTTTAAACCTCAATCCGTGGTGTTTTCAGTCAGCTGGTACTCAAACTACTTGGATATGCAAGTTCCCAGTAACATCTCTACTGCTTGTCACAAATGTCATTTACCAGCTGAACTGCTGGGAGGCATCTGCATCTTTAAGCTCTTTACAACTAATACTATTTGGAAACACTACTAGTTGGAAATACTACTAATAGTAGTTGATAGTAGCAACTGTTCTCAAGAATGATCACCAATCTGGTCCTTGTGTAGAACCCATTAACCTAATGCTTACTGAGTCACTGGGATATTGAAAATTTGAGAATGAGAGATTTGAATTTGCAGGAGTAGCTGGCATGTTCTCCAGAAAGCATCTTACACTGTGGCTCAAGTTCTTATACTAATCCTCTTTCCCATTGTGAAAATTATTTAAATATCAGTGACAAATATTTTGTTAAAAAGTGTTACTGATCAGTTAGCTTATTTACATGAAAGGCACAAAGACCAGTACTTTTCTATATAAAATAGAATAACTATTTTTATGGAAGTGATTGAGATACACAACTTTGAGTGCCCTTAAATAAATGCCTATAAGGCAATGAACAATCTAAGTTAAAATGACTGTCAAATAAAAAATGGGGAGCTTTCTTTCTTTTTTTTTTTTTTTTTTTTTTTTTTCCCTACAAAATTGTATTCATAGCAGTGAGTTCATAGCAGAAAGAACAGACCTTGAGGTGGATACTTAATTCACTAAGCAAAGTAGGAAAGCCCACACTTTCTGTGGATCTACATTTCTGTGGAGTAAATGTCTCAATACTCTGCACATTGTTTTGTAAATCACAGAATCATAGAATTGTAGAATGGTTTGAGTTGGAAGGGACCTTAAAGATCATCTAGTTCCGGCCCCTTTGCCATAGGCAGAGACATCTTTCTCTAGATCAGGTTGCTCAAAGACCCATCCAACCTGGCCTTGAACACTGGGCAACCTGTTCCTGTGCCTCACCAGTTTTAGTGAAGAACTTCTCCCTAATATCTAATCTAATTCTCCCCTCTGTTAGTTTAAAATCCTTATTCTTTCTCCTATCACTATACACTCCGACAAAAAGTCCCTCTTCTGCTTAGTGTCTGTAGGCCTTCAGACACTAGAAGGCTATAATGTATCCCACAACCTTCTCTTCTCCAGGCAGAATGATCCCAGCTCTGTCCCCAACTCCCCAGTCCCAAATCTTATTACAAGACAATAATTTTTCCTCAGTGTTGTTAAGTCTATGTCTATCAATTAGCAATGTAGATTTCCCAGGGTGGCAGAATACAAAAGAAGAGGATGTTGCATTCCTGAGGTTCAGGCACCTTTGTGGATTTTGGTCTTTAGGGTTGTTATAATTCACTGAAATATAGCAAACATGGCCCTTATACCCTAGATGAATATAGCAGTGGTACGGAGGTGCTTGCTTTTCTCTTGTGAATACAGTGACTGTATTTACACTCAGAATAAAAGAATAAAGAAATAAGTGATGGTCATAAACCACTCAGACAGCAGCATATAAAGAATTCAAAAATAAAAAGAATGGCACTTAGTGAAGTGAGTAGCTTAAATGCATTTCATCCAGAGTTGCTTAATAAAGAGGCAGGTCAAAATATTGAACAGACTACCAAAAGGGGCAAGATGGAAAGAGCTATAAATTGCTCTTGAGATGCAGAAAGGAAGAACTCTGGAAAAACTTTCAAAAAGGGGTAAAATGCAAGAGTGCATAGAATAATGGGATCAAAATGACAAGATAAAACTTGATAGATATTTGTTTGGTGTTATTATAAGCTGTTCTCAAGAGTCAATTAGTTTTCCTCTAGTCATTAACCATATTAATGTGTTTGTGTGCCACATTGGAATTTGAGATTCCCATGGAAGATCTCAGACTGTTATTTCTATAGAAATATATATATGTATATATATATTTCACAGAATTGTCTAGGTTGGAACATTGCTTAGCAATATTTTCAAGTCAGAGTATCTGCATATCAGCAGGGAGTTGGACAACACAGAAAGTTTGAAAATATTTATCTTTTTTTTGTTGTTGTTTTGTTTTGTTTTAATATATATATAAAAAAATGGTAAAGAAAAGTCAGGCTTCTTGAATTCACTGTCCCTTAAAAAATGGAAACCTTATCTTCTAACAATTATCTGCAAACCAACAGGAACCCTTAACCCATTGCTCACTGTTCCTAGTCCAACATAATACACGTTCTCTGACTCAACCACATGTTGTGATTGCTCCTGCTGTCATGAAAGAGTTCCTTCCTAAAATAACAGTATGAATCTATCTCTGTTCTTTCACTGGATAATAAAAAGGTATTACTTGTTTATTGCATGCATACCTAATAGATATAACATAACATAATATAAATTCTAATATAATGAAAATATTAATATATAGCAATATGTGTATATTATTATATGTATGTATGAAATTATAATATGAATATATAGGTACATAGATCTTGATACAAACATGTACAAACGTAACCAACTAACTCCTGGAAAGCCAAATTTGTAAACTAATTACAAATTATTTTTCTGTGTTGAGAATGTACTGTTACTGTAACTAAGCCTAACATTCTATTAATGAGAAAGCTTTGACTTAATTGATGATTAACATACTTTTTATTTATTTATCGTTACAGAAAGTGTATCTGTTCCTCGGATAGGAATTTCTGAAGTATATGAGGTTAATCCCACTGAAAAAAAAAATTCTTTATATTTAATAGCAAACTGAAATAGAGAGAAAAACATACAGGTGATTTGTTTGTATCAACCCGTGAAGTTTATGAAGATTATCTGCTTCATGCAAGAACAATATTTTCAGGATGCCTTTGTATTTCCAACCTGGATGTCATTGATGGAAGAATTACCATGACATGCAAGATCTATCCCTGATAAAATGAGGTTGCCAAGGAAGGTAGATTTTTCCCACAGTGCCATTTGCCTTTCAGTAACACTGGAGTCAAGGGTAATGATATAGTTTAAAATGATTTGGTTAAGGGTTTCCTCAGTAAATGGGAAATATGAAAGAGAGATTTTTCAGTGACTTACATATTTCAGCCAGCAGCCAAATAGCAAAATAGTCTTGCTTGTGTTTGACTTACCTCACATGAAAATGTCAACAGCTAAATAGACTAGAGCTGCCTCATCCACTTTGTGCTATAGGGCTATAAAGACAGACCCTATTTGCCATCTGTCATTGTGTTCATCTCAAACTGCTCAAAGTTTAGGGTTGCACCAGCTCTGATTTAGTTTCTAGACAAACTGTAGTATAAACAGGGCAGTTTTCCATTCCCATTTTAAAGGTACCTTAGTTTCAACATTGTCAGCATTCCAAAAGCAGTTTCTACTGTCTCTAGTAAACAGGGATTTCCAAAAATGTTCAGTCAGTGTATACGATGAATTAAGTGCCTCTAATTCTGAATAAACAGTATTTCCTGTGTAGGAAAGCATGTACTAGAATCTAAAGGAACCGAAGTATGTCCTTATAAGCAAATCACATGTGGCCTAACTTCTTAAGTCAAAAGGGAAACAAGAGATGAAATGATGATAGGACATGACAGCTCTTGACAAAGAAAGCAATTAGCTTGACAAAGACAACAATTAGTTTGTATCCCCTGTAATGGAAGACAAGCTTGAAAAGCTGGTTTTAACAGGACAATGATAATCTGAAAAGTCAGAGACAGCAGAAAATAATGAAAAAAGTTACTAGTATGACAACATAACATACAACAAATAAAAGATTTCTGATCAGAAAGTCATTAAATATAATAGTTATAATGAGGTACATTGGCATGAGTCAGACATTTCAAATTATTTTTTATAAGGGGTTATTACTTACATATATTACTAATAGTAGAGAAATTATGACTACATGATTACTTGGGCGGGGGGCTGTTTCACCATCAAACATTGTTTGTCCACAGAAGAATTGCTTGTAGATTGCTTAGTGACTGATTTGATCACATGCTGCAGGCATCCCTCCTTCTTTCAAACTGATAAAAGTAAAATGACTAAGCTACTTTATAAATGGGAGACAGAGAGACATCCTGATTAAGAAAATAAAGGGAAAAGAAAACAAAACATGAACATAAATGTGGAAAGGTGGAAGTGAGAAGTAACAGAAACAACTTAGTAGTATTAATATAAATGGTTATGACTAATTCTGTTCATTACCCTGACTCAAATGTACCTGTACTCTCATGGAAATCTGACTACTTACACAGCCATACTAACATTTAGGAAAGCAAAAATCTAAGTATCATAACATGTATTTATTTAAAAATATTTGATGACTCTGAGATACGGGATTTGCCAGGGAATCTCTGCTTGCTGTATCTGATCATACTTTATCATGCATAATCATCACTTTTTTTGTGTTAAAAATCTTTTAAAAATTACCTCTTATTTATATGCAGAGCCATTTATACACATATTCATTTGTACATATAAATGAAGTGCTTCTATTTCTAATTTCCAATACAGGATCAGTTATAATTTGAATTAAATAAATAATAAGGACTGTTATTTGCATAATGTGCATCTTAGCTAATAAGTAGGTGTTTAAAATATTGAATACTGTATAAATAGCGGTTTTTAATTTTTATATAGAAAGATTGAGTATCAGATCAGTTATTGAATTGAAAGAAGAGAGTGATATTTAATGGAGGGCAGTAAGGACAGCTTTTTATTGACTGAATCTGTTTCTATATTAAAGATAAAATTTTCTGTTTACTACTCTGAAACTTAAGAGTTATAACTATAGTTCTCCAGTCTGGCCTATGATTAATGAGTTCTATCCTCAGCTGTATTAAAGAATGGAATGAAAACTTAATGGCCAAAGAACACATATATCTTCAAATATAACAAATAAAGCTAAGAGATAAAAGGTGTCCAAGTTGTTCACAATTCCCTTGATGCAGATATTTTTAGAAAATTAAGTACAAGCACACATACACAATCAATAGTTGTACATCTTTTAAGACATTCAACCAGCTCTCACTCTAATAGCTCAGATAGTTAAGTAAAGGTTGGAATACATACTTTGTGTGTCACTGAGTTAAAATAATTCAATGAACTAAGGAGAAATACAACATAAGCTGAAATCCCAAAGAGGAACGTGAAAAGGGGGGAAGCAAAATGAGCACTTGTTCAGGATGGATCTGTAGTTGAAATTATAAGAGAAAAATCATATTGCAAACTTGAGATATTTATCTTAGAAGTAAGCTTGTCTATTCTCCTTTGTTGTAATGGAACATTTCTATATGTACATATACACACACACTAGACTATTTCAGGTTGCTGTGATGGGAGTGTTTAGAAGACAGACACATCAAGCTGGGCATTAACTTTGAAACAAAATTTTGCTAAATTCATCTATTAAGAGCATACATTGTGCTCATGTTGAACTGTTACACATGATCTTCTGCAAACAAAAAAACTCCTGGTCTTTACATTTATGTCCCAAATTAGTTCTTGGTATACAATATGATGGATCTACTGCAATGTAGTTAGTGAAGATAGGAACGGCCCTTGATAGATTTTAGTCATAGAGATTGAGGCCCTTCTGTCAGAACTGAAGAGGGCTGTCTTCTCTCTTATTTTCCTTGGTTACACTTGATGATTGCATGCTATTGCCTCCCTCCTAAGAAGGATATGTTCCACTTTCTCCTGAAAGTTCTTACTTGTATATTTGTTTTTGCTTTGTTTTGCCTGTTTCTGTGGGCCAAACTTTTACATATTGAAAGGAAGAATTGTACTTTTCTCTGAGTGAATGACATTCTTTTATGAAATTTAGAGTCCATTAAAATAGCAATAAAATTGAATTCTGAATGTTTGAAGTAAAAGAAAAGAATGCATCACCCTGGAAGAAGTAAAACCGAGAGTGAAGTGGACAAAGGTAGTTTCCTGGGTTGGCTGGTATTATTTATCTGTTTGTTTTTCCACATTTGCTCTTTGCTCAAAACATTGCTCAGTGATACAGATTGGTTACCATGGGCCATGGTAAGGATGTTAATGATGAAAAAGGCCAGGCAACCCTCATGCTCATGTTAGCCTTTGCAGTCTTTCTAGCCTAAAGGCAGAACTTTTAAAATTGTATAGCCCCCTTTTGAACTCTTATATATAACAAAAAAAAATATGTTAAAGAAACAGTAACATTATTACAATTAAGTTATCTTCAATCATATATATAAATGTAGTTTGTTTTTCAATCATAAATATAGTTTGGAGTTGTTTTGTGTTTATAAAACAAAAAACACAAACGGTGTTTTACAAACCTCCAAAAAAATATTAAATCTTTTTCAGAGGGAGAAAACCAAGCACATAAAGCTTAACTAAGTAGCCCAAAGTCACTTACAGAGCTAGAATCTGAAATAAGAACTCCCAGACACAGGTCAATAGTGGTGGAACCTGCCTCTATTTTAGTATGGTAATCAAGATGATATGACTCCCTTAAGAGTTCCATTTTAATTTGCCCTGCATGGACAAAAAGCATTTTAAACTGAGAAATAACAAATGTCTTATTTCATATAAATAAAAAATGGAATAGAAAGAAGGTCAGAGAAATGACTCAAGCAAAGAAAAAAAATATCACTGAAACAGAGTTGAGCTTTCAATCCAGAAAACGTTGCTATTGTCTTATTGATACCATAAAACGGGTGGGGGTGGGGGTGGGGGGGAGGAGGAGGAGGGATTCAGAAAGGATACAACTATTGCTTTATTTTTCCAGAAAAGTTAAAAAAAAAAAGTCATCATTCTTCCAGTCTTAAAACAGACACATCATTTAATAAATTGTTATCTTGTCATTTAAATAGCAACCTCATGAGTATATTTGAGCTCCAAATTACTCTCCTAAAATATGCCAGATGATAAACTTTGTTCCATATATTCCAAAGAACAATTAGGTAAGCTGAAATTATTTTACTATGTGGAGAAACAAAAATAATAATAATAAAAGAAAAACCTGTAGAAGAAAAGAAAATGTAAAAGGAAATGGAAAAAAGAAAAAAAAAAAGAAATTAAAAAAATAAAAAGGAAAAAGGGGAAAAAAAAAGGTAAAAAGGAGAAAATGGAGAATCAGAACAGAAGAATCAGAGAGTCATGAACACTGAATTAACCATGCCATTCAGAAAAGCGGAGAGGCTAAACTGTGGATGATAGAGACTGGAATGATTAACAGGGAGCTGGGAAGAAAAATGGAGAAAAGTAAGATGTGAATGGGAGGTAAACTGGAAAAGTAAGTTTTTACACATTATGGACACACGCAAAAAATTATGCTTTCTACAGTATTTAAAACATCACAGGTGTGTAAGCACTAAGATTTTGCAGCCTTGCTTTAGCTCTATGAAATTAAAATATGGCAAAAGTGATCATAATTTTATATTTTTTCCTCTAGAAAAGCCTCCTAAATACAGTGGAAAAAATAAAGTTATTTCAAAAAATGTTTAGACATGTTAAGGGTGGAAGAACTGGCATATTGTTTGAAAATAAACATGGAAACAAACAAATAAAGAGGTATTTTGTTTTGCTTTGTTTTCATATTATTACCAGATAATTTTATGAGAGAAATTAGTGAGAAAATGTAATAGCATTCCTTCCCTAGTAGCTATCCATCATCTAGTGAATACATGAGGCCATAGTGATTCACAGGACACCAAATATAAATTAAAGTCTTCATGCTGAATTTATATTTTAATAAAGTCTTCATGCTGCACATGTTCAGCAATTTAGAAGTTCAGAATGCCAAAATACAGAATGCGGGTATTCTGATCTGATTCTGAATACTAGGGTCTGGCTTGTGCCTGAGAAGCACATATTAAGGCTGAAATCATGAATGAGTTTTCCTTGTGGGTAGGAAAAAAAATGCAGCAGGTTTTAAAATTACTCAAATACAGTAAAGTCAGTATTTAAAATAGCTCATTATCTAATCCATAAAATCTTTCTCAGTCTTTCAAATAAGCTGGTAATGTCCTTTTGTCTACCAGAATCAGACTACTCTCAGTATTGCAGGGATTTAAGTGCACTTGGCATTCAGCAGAATCAGACAGAGGATATTAGGGGACAAGAAAAAAATATTTTTATGACAGTCTCTTACATAAGGCTTTGCAAATTTGACTTTCTGGATTACCATACTCAACTTTCTTGAATGAGGGGAATGATCTGCTCTTTAAGTTAACACATCATGAGCACTAGGAATAATATATCTGTTATGGTAGCAGTATATTGAAATGGCTTATGCTATGTTTATCTTACAGCAGTAAATTAATATCTATAGTAGTTTAACTGGAAAATTAAGTGTTCTAATTTCCTGAAGAAGGACTTTAGGTGACATTTTTGATTCTACTATGGATAGTGGAGAAAGAAAATAGCTTATGTAACATTAGTCTCAGATGCCTTGATTTTCAGGAATGGAACAGTTTGAAATCTTTCCATGGCCTACCATCTTTCAGGGAAAGATAACTGTTACTCCAAGACAGTCTTTAGATTTACCTCTGTGCAGACTCAAAGGCTCACAGTAAAAACAATACATTCTTCTTTTTTCACTGTCACAGAATCATCTACGTTGCAAGAGACCTACAAGATCACCTAGTCCAACCTCTGACCTAACACTAACCTATGGAGTGTTAGTGGAGGACTAAACCATATCACTAAGCTTTAAATCTAAATGTCTTTCGAAGAACTCCAGGGATAGTGACTCCACCACTTTCCTGCGCAGCCCATTCCAATGCCTAACAACTCTCTCAGTAAAGAAGTTCTTCCTCACATCCAACCTAAACCTCCCCTGGTGCAACTTTAGCCCATTCCCCCTTGTCCTATCACCAGGCATGTGGGAGAATAGACCAATCCCCACCTCGCTAAAGTCTCGCTTAAGGTAGCTGTAGAGAGCAATAAGGTTGCCCCTGAGCCTCCTTTTCTCCAGGCTAAACAACCCCATCTCCCTCAGCTGCTTGTAGGACTTGATCTCCAGACCCCTCACCAGCTTCGTTGCCTTTCTCTGGCACTCTTGAGCACCTCAGTATCCTTCCTGTAGTGAGGGTCCCCAAACAGAGTAGTTTTGGTGCACAAAGAGACATACCATAGAATCATAGAATCATTTAGGTTGGAAAAGACCTCTAAGATCATCTAGTCCAACCTGTAACCTAGCACTGCCAAGTCCACCATTAAACGATGTCACTACACTCTACATGTATATCTACATGTTTTTTGAAGACCTTCGGGGATGGCGACTCAACTGCTTCCTTGGGCATCCTGTTCCAATATTTCACAACCCTTTCAGTGAAGACTTTTTTTTCCTAATATCCAACCTAAACCTCCCCTTACACAACTTAAGGCCATTTCCTCTTTTCTTATCACTTGGTGTTTGGGAGAAGAGAGCAGTCCCCATCTTGCTACAGACTCCTAATATCAATCATGTGGCAAGAGAAGACAAAGCTAATATTACAATAACCAAGCTGAAAGAAAATTAAAAAAATATTGCAAAAAATCTTCTTAGCAACATTCAAATAATTCAGTTGTTTTAAAGCTTCCCTCATGATAAATAAAAATCACTGAGAAAAAATGCTGATTTTCATTTAAGCCACTTCTACCTTTTTAAACAAATTTAATATGTATTACACAATAATAATCTACAGAAGCTATAAAACTCACTAGAAGAAAAAAAATCCAATACTTGTAAAATATTATATAAAAAAGCACTCAATTTAACTAATGTTCTGTGTAACAGAAGTCACATAAATAGCCAAGTTATAAAAGTTTCTGTTACTGAAACAGATTCTACTGCAAGAGGTTTAACGTACAAAGTAACATGAAAATCTCATGGAGACCTTATTTAGATGGATAATGACTGTGATGATTCTCTTGCACTTAGGCAAATGAAGAACAACCTTACCAATAAATGCAGCATCAGAATCAAGGCCAGTAATACTTCCCAGAAATGATTGACTTGTTCATTTGGAATATTGCATATTGGAATACTTCCACTCTACTTTGCTACCACATTTTTTTTTCTTCATGCACACTTGACAGTCTTCTACACCCACCATCTTTCCACTCATCATTCACTGTCTTAAGAAACAGATAAATTTTAAAATAATTAGCAACGTCTTACACGTAGGTTTCTCTAATATGACATCTCACTTCATTTTGCTCTTATTCCCACATGTTTTTGTATTTATTTGATGTTAAAATTATCCTTAAAATCCTTAGGTTAAGGAAATCTTTTTTTTTGTTTCAACTAGAACAGGTTGTACTGCCAGTAACACTGAAATGAAAGCAAGAACCATTCTTTCAGTGGCTTTACAAGACCTTTCATCTTCTAAATGGCCTGGGCAATCTGAAAAGGTAAGCATATTTATTGTAGTGTAGTCCTTCAAATAAGAGGTCACTGGTCTTAGTCCAGCTAAACAACTCCTGAAGACAAGAAAATTAGACTGAGAAAGGAGCAGATGAGATTACTACCTTATGTCTGTACTGCCAGTCCTCCTTTTCTGCTAGCATTTATGAGTCTTATTCTTTACTATTCACACATATCAACATTCCAAGACAAAGACATTATTCTAAGGTCCATAAAAGCCCTAGAAGCATGCTAAATTCAACTGACTCAATGAGGATGAATAACATGAGCACGCGTGTAAGTGTGTGTCTGTGCATACATGTGCATGTATATATATAAATGTAATAAATTAGATGTATGCTATTGGTAGATAATCATAAGGATCTGGGTTCTACAGCCATTCTCCTCATGCCTAAGGAAGTCAGGAACATGTAAAAAGCTGAAGGCATCACATCCCGGCCAACATGGGTTCATGAGGGGTAGGTCTTGCCTAACAAATTTGATTTCCTTGAGATAATGAGGAAACAAGTGGTAGAATTAAAAACTTGAGCAAGGTTGAGATAAAGTAAATTGGCTACAGTGTTAAAGATGAGCTTTGGGCAGTGGCCAACTGCTGGCTGGCTCGAGGTGCGTGTCTGAGGGTCTCTAACCAATTGTGTAACAGATTCAGGCATGTGAACAGTGTGTGGGGCTACGGGGAAAGTATATGTAGTAGAGAAAAAGGGCAATAAACGTCTCCCGTTCAAGTGCCATCAGGAGTCCGTATCTTTCAGTGAAGGGCCTAAAGGGGAAGACGTATGAGGAGCAGTTGAGGTCACTGGGCCTGTCTGGAGAAGAGGAGGCTGAGGGGAGACCTCGTCACAGTCTACAGCTTCCTCACGAGGGGGAGTGGAGGGGCAGGCACTGACCTGTTCCCTTAATCACCAGCGACAGGACCCGTGGGAATGGTGTTAAGCTGAGTCAGGGGAGGTTTAGGCTTGACATCAGGAAGAGGTTCTTCACCGAGAGGGTGGTTGCACATTGGAACAGGCTCCCCAGTGAAGTAGTCACTGTACCAAGCCTGTCTGAATTTAAGAAGCGTTTGGACTGTGCACTTAGTCACATGGTCTAAAATTTTGGGTAGACCTGTGTGGTGCCAGGAGTTGGACTCCATGACTTATGGGTCTCTTCCAACTCAGGATATTCTATGATTCTATGAACTTCACATTATCTTCCCAGATGAGAGGAAAGCAGAGTGAGTACAAAACAATTCATCAGCTACTTCTTTGACACTCTATTTTGCCAGCCATCCTCATGTCACTGTCTCTTTTGCAGTTGTCAAATATCTATACAGTCTAAAAATTACATGGCAGCATATCATGATAAATTAATATTAAATACTGTAGTTGTATGAGAAGTTGTAGAAGGAGAAGGCAGTGCAACTTCAAAGAAACCTGGGATTCCTGCTTTTCAAAGACTGTCTGCATTGAACAATACTAACTGGTTTCAAACAATGCAAGACAGAAAATAAGCTAATAAAAATGCAATTCAATTTATTCATCTTAAGTCAAAGTGGATTTGTCCAGTACTCTCCAGTTTTTCTCCAAAAACTGAAGCATATAGGAAAACCAAATAACTTTATAAGCTATAGTATATCACATTTATTTCACTAGGAAGATTCCAAAGGGGAAAAAAATCAGAAATAAACTTTCAGATTAAAATCAATGTAGATAAATGTGAAATGATTCATGTAAATTCATGTGTGCACACATACACAGATACAAGAAACAAATACACACAAGAAATCAACATTTGACAAAAATTGAATCAACAATTTGAATTGATTGAAGTTGTTTTAGAACAATTCTCAGTTGACTGTTCTAAACCGGAGCATGGGTTATGGTTCTGTGTTATGAAAAATAGTTCTGTAAAAACATAAGCTGTAAGCACATCAGGAAGCAGAAAAGCTAACCAGATGTAGGAATTGCACAGGAAAATTATTGTTTCATTGAGAAGAAAAATGTATGGGTCATCCACATCTTGAATATTGATTTCATTTATGGACCTCTATCTCAAAAGATTATATAGACCTAAGAAAATTTTCAGAGATGGCAACCAGGAGGATTGGCAGAATGGAAAAAACATCCATATGAATAAGAATACAAATAGTTCAAGACTCTTGAGTGTGGAAAAGTTCTAACTAGAGGAAAGGGTAATTAGAGGAAGATATAATAAAGCCCCACAAATGCATGAGCAGCATCAAGAGTCTGTATGGTGACTAATTCACTGCATCACATGCCACAGGTACTAGAAAGCTCTGACTATTTAGATCTATTTAGATCCTGGTTCAAAACAACTAATAGGAAGCAGTTCTTCAAGAGTTGAAGCAGACCTGTGCAATTTATTGACAAGCCTGCAGAAATTTACACTGATTCAGGAGAAAGGAAGATACGTTCATGTTAAAGGAAAGACAGAATCAGATATTTCCTTTGAAGAAAACAACTGGAGATTAAGAGAGCATTAAAATGAAGAATATAGCTACCCAGGTTTTACTCCTCTACAGACAAAATTAATTTAAGAACATTGACACAGACGAAATAATGGATAAGGGGTTCTTCTTACTCCTTGTGTTCTGTCTTTTCTCTGAAAAGGACAGTTCAGCTGGAAACAAAATCAAAAAGGATTTTTGTAAATTTTTGTAGCATTAATAATATTTATAAGTTGATAATAGTCATATGCTGATAAGGCCACAAAGGATGAGGTCTACTTTTATGCTCAGAGACTTTCAAGAAAGAAAATATCAGAGGTTAAGATCTTCAAGGTAGTTCCAGTGTGACTAGCTGAGGTGAAGAACTAGATTACCATGAAGACTGGAGTTATACTCACTCCATGAGTAAGATATTTCTAATGTTTCAAGCCAATAAAGGACCTCTGTAGAGAAACTAAAAACAACAGCTGCATTTCCTTTAAAAAGTTGTCAGATCCATGACATCATTTTGTATTCAAAGTGTATTGTTTAGTTAATTAAAGTTTGTTAAATCCTTTTTTCACTTGTCCTGGTTTCAGTTAGAACAGAATTAATTTTCTTCCTGGTAGCTGGTGGAATGCTGTGTTTTGGCTTAGGATGAGAAGAGTGCTGATAACACCCCGATGTTTTAATTGTTGCAGAGCAGTGCTTATACCAAGCCAAGGACACCTCAGCCTTTTGCTCTGTCCTGCCAACAGGCAGGCTGGGGGTGCAGTAAGAGCTGGGAGGGGACAGACCCAGGACAGGTGACCCGAACTAGCCAAAGGGGTATTCCATACCATCTGACGTCATGCTAAACAATATATAGGGGTGGCTAGCCGGGGGGAGGGGGCCGGACTGCTCGGGGTTAAGCTGGGCATCGGTCAGCGGGTGGTGAGCAATTGCATTGTGCATCACTTGTTTGTACATATAATTATTAGTAGTACTATTATCATCATTGTATTATTATTATTATTATTATTATTATTTTCCTGTCTTATTAAACTGTCTTTATCTCAACTCACGAGCTTCACTTTCCATTTCTCTCCCCCGTCCCAGAGAGGGAGGGGGGAGGGTGAGCGAACGGCTGCGTGGTGTTTAGCTGCCAGCCGGGTTAAACCACGACATCACTTTAAACCTTTAGAGCTTCAGATGAGCCCTTACAATAAGGATCATAATATATTTGTGCCTCAGTAGGATTAAACAAACAAACAAACAAAACATTAGTTATTTTTAGTAATGAAGTGGAAGAAAAAATGAACAGTGCATTAATTACATTTTCAGATAGTAAATTAGGAGGTGTTGCCAAAAAAAAAAGTAAAAAAAAAAAAAAAGTGAGAAATTAGAAATATAAAAAGACCTGAAAAACTAAGAATTGAAGTATGAGCTGGAAATAACTAAATGAGCTTCAGCCTGCAAACCGGCACACGAGTATCTCTGGGAATTAATAATCCAGATATTCTTAGATGTGAGATAACACATCAGTAACACTGATATATAACCTTGAGTAGGATTTTGGGCTTTAAATGGACTGTATGTTGAAAAAAAAAAAAAAAAAAAAAAAAAAGATTTGAGCTGTTTATAAACAAATATAACGTGATGGAGGAAAAGACTAAAAAACAGGCTTTTTAACCTTTTGTAATATACAAACCAAACAAATCTGAAGACAAATGAAAATTCCATATGATATGTGAATATATATTCTATATATAGAATACTTACGCATTTCTGGGCACTTTGTTATCCAGATCACATGAAGAACTGGAGGGAATTCAGGGAAGGACAATCACTTTGATTAGACATCTGAAGGGAATAATCTATGGGGACAGTTAAAAACTATTATAGGCATTTATTGGCTAAACAATAAATTAAAATGTTAGCTATTCAGTTGATGCAAATATAGCCATTTGTAAATTAAATTGTGAATAAAATCTCCTTATGTACTTTGCAGGTTTCATTTCTTTTCATTCTTTTATAGATATCAAGGTGGGAGGTTTTTTCGTTTGTTTTGGTTTGGTTTGTTTGTTTTAATTTCTCAAGAGTATGTAAAAAAGGATAACTTTTAAAAATATTTATGCAAAAAAATATGTGAGAACTTTTCCACTGGTAGTGATCTTGTAATTATTTGGGAAGTAACTTTTAAGTATTTCAAAAAAGTGTTCTTTGAAAAATTACAAATTACAAAATTACAAATTACAAACCCCAAACCCTTGAGTTCTATCTCTAGTCACCAGAGAGCAGAGCTCAATACCTGCCCCTCCACTTCCCTCATGAGGAAGCTGTAGGCCACCATGACGCCTCCCTTCAGTCTCCTCTAAGCTAGACAGTCCAAGGGACTTCAGCCACATGAGTACACATTCCCCTCTAGAGAGTTCACCATCTTTGTTGCTTTCCTTTGAACACTCTTTAATAGTTTGTCTTATACTGTGTCACCCAAAACTGCACACTCAAGGCTGCACCAGTATACAGTAGAACTAGACAATCACTTCCCTTGGCCTGCTTGTGCTTCCCTTGGCTATGTTGTGCTAGATGTACTCCATGAATATTGGTGCGATTGGAGTGAAACTTTATGTTTATAAATTTGTAGAGACTAAAGAGAGAAAGAAAAAATATCGCGATATATCGTGATATCTTTCAAGTCATAAATTGCACTGTGCAACTAGCAATGAATAAAAAGCAAAAGGCAAATGATCATCTAGGAAAAAAAATTAAAAAAGGAAACAGTGGCAAATACTATCAAAGTATTATCACTTGCAATGATGGATCATTTTGCAAATGTTTTAAGCAGCTATTGAATTACAAGAGCTATGATTTAAGACTATGAAATTTTCAGTACATACTCACTTGCTCCAGTCCCAAAGGTCATGTCATGCAAACACGTTCCCCTCATGAGTCTTCTGGAGGTTTTAGTAGTCACATTTTCCTAGTCAACTCTGTATTTCAGTATTTATCCTGAATGCCCTAAAATTCAGACTGCAATCAGTTCTTTGTATTAGACAGACTGAACTCCTAAACTGGCACCTATATTTTTCAATATCAAAGTCAGTTGTACTTCTCTGGTCGCATGCATCTTTGTAATTGTCAAATTTCTACCCATTTCTGTCCTCTAGCTTTTGCTTTTTTTTATTTATTTTTATTTTTTTTATTTTTAATTTGATATGATCACTGACTGTATTTTCTGTTTAAAAATATTATTCTATTTCTTTAATTAATTTTGTTTATTGATACGATAATCAGATCATTATCTTAATTTAAACAATATTTTCCCATCTCTATTCAAAATATAATTTGCCAAAACAAATGAGTTGATTCAGATTCGTGTTTTCTGACTATTAAAGGTATTTTGTTTAAATGAAGTTTAATCCTTCCTACAACCCTCTTTCTTTCTTAATATCACAAGGAAGTTGCAATATTGTATGTTTCCATACCATGTTTATATCAACAAAAGATGATGGCATAGTGTCTCCTTGAAATACACACACATATATTGGCAAAGTAACAATGTCTCAGTAAGATCAAGAAGATGGGGAATTGTGATATGAGAGAATAAGAAAAATAAGCTCCTACTCAAATCCAAATATCTGAAATAATAGCCAAAGGATTACTGAAAATTACTTTTTTACCTTTTTTTTTTTTTTTTTAATTTGGACTATCCTGCAACTGCCTTTTTTAGATCTAAATATAAGACATACTGTTTTTCAGTGGAGCAGTTATTTTCCGTGTAACTATACAGAAATGATAGAAGTTGCACACATGCTGAATTTGGACCTTTGGATTTTATCTCATTTTATCTGAACAGTAAATCTGCAAAAAGGATTACCTTTCAATTTTAATGTAATATTGTAAAGTATCATAAGATGGCTCGGCGTGATAAGGTACTGTATAAATTTAAGTAGCTGTTCTCAGGATAACTCTGCGATAAGTGACCACCAGTTACAGGCCAGTATCTGACTTATTATAGTTTTTTCTTCTAGCAACTGGTTTATAGCTTCAGCTAGTATAAACACTGGTGAATACAAAGAGACAAGCTTTATACTTTTCAGATGTTTTAGGTATCTACTACATTCATAAACATTTTTTTTTTCTCATCTTTCATCACAGATAACTGTGAATGCTCACTTTTTCCATTAGCAATTGGTGTTTACTTAGGCTGAAATAAAGAAGAGTGCCTTTTTTGTACTGAATTACCAAGGTAAAATAAAAGTCAAACATCACAGACTTTTCCCATGTTTCTTGATGTATCACCAGTCCAAGTGGAAGGTAGATAGTATGACAATTCCACATCAATTTATTTGACTTTCCTTTTCAAACTTATTTTCTTGAGTGTTAGAATAAATAACAAGATGATGAAATACGGTGTTATATTGAAGCCTAAGTATCAGCTGGAAAAGGGAAGGGAAAGGGAAAGGGAAAGGGAAAGGGAAAGGGAAAGGGAAAGGGAAAGGGAAAGGGAAAGGGAAAGGGAAAGGGAAAGGGAAAGGGAAAGGGAAAGGGAAAGGGAAAGGGAAAGGGAAAGGGAAAGGGAAAGGGAAGACACCAAACAGTACATTTTATGGTTACCACTTGAGCTGTGATTTCTTGTTCTAAAAATACTCAGAAGCAGGGTGCATTTATTAATAATATTTTATATCACCTTGACACATGATTCTGTATTAGTTAAAGGCCATAATGTGTCTAATTACTAACGTGCATGTAATAAACAACAGTTGGTCCTATAAAATTAATTTATTCTTTAAATACACATTTGCTTCACTATTATATAAGTTAAAGCCTGTTAATGAAATTATTTTTAATTTTTGAGCTTAATTTTCATCATCAATAATTTCCTTACAGCATTATGGTTTCTGTACAATCCCATGAGAATGCCGTTATAGTTTTAATATTATCCAAGAGCTTAGTAAGAAGTGTTATAAAAGACTTGGATTGTAAAAATGAGTTTAGTAAGGAGTTTGGGTTCCTTGAATGTCATTTCTACATAACCTTGAAAATGACAAATGAGGATTTGAAGAACATTAATAATGTATGGGAAATGCAATCTATTTTCTGGCTCCACAGTCATAATTAGGTTCTGATAGAGCCGTCTGTACCAATTTACCAAGAAACTTTTACTAAAAAAAAAAAAAGCAAAAACAAAAACACTTCTGATAAATATCAGTAGTAGTGAGGAGACATCAAGGCCAAGTTTAGAAGTAAAATGATTTGGAAGTAGATGTAAGTTAGGTGCCTTTATTTTCAGCTATTGTCATCAGACATTTGAGCCTGAACTACTTTGAACTAAAGCAAGTTATATTATAATTTGTGCAGAAAGAAACAGATTCTACAACACATCAGAGACCCCCATGAACCTAGATCTATATAACCTAAATAATTAGAAACAGAAAACAGGTAGCAATAATTTCTGTGGTAATATTTTGTATTGTTAGTAAATAAGAAAACACTAGTACTGAAGATGTTTTATTGTGAAGCACTCCAGAGCTGTGCCTTTGCATTTTATATTACAATTACTGAAGTCAAACTCATGTTTGTTTTTGTATTATTTGTTTTTATATTATTTTCTAAACATTTTCTAGAAATAATAATTACATATTGAGATTTTTTTCCTTCATTCCTAACATAATTCTTTATGCTTAAGAGAACTGTGTACAGCACTGAAGACTGAGTAGGATGGCATTTGGAAATGAGAAAAGACAGAACCTGAAAATTTGACCATAACATCTGCAGTTATGATTGACTATAGTAAGCCTTAATAATTATTCTTTGTTTTAATATTTTCTTTTAAAAAATGATTCCTATAAATTATTACATATTTGCATACTTTAATTTTGGGTGGATCACAAAAGCAGCTAATACTAAATCTTGTTTTCCTGATTTGCTATGACTTTAACTCAGAAATGCAAGCCACTAACCAATGGAGTGTACTGAGCTGTACTCTTGCAGCAAATGCTTATGCAGGAGAAGCCATGAATCATTGGAATTCTTTGAACTCCAAGGCTTAAAAATCATGAGTCATCTACTTCCCTTTTCCTCACTCATCCAGTTGTATCACTGGATAAAAAAAAAAAAAAAAAAAAAAAAAAAGTGTTTTGGGACTTTGGGGGTTTGGGGAGAGCTTTACGTTCTGGCATCAAAAACACTGGCATGCACATTTTAATTATTTTGTCCTTAAGGGTTTGAAAAAAATTTTTATGGCAATAAAAGTTGAGACCTCAGTCACTGGTTGCATTTGCTAAAGCTACAAGTATCCGATGATTAAGTACTAAATTCACTGTGTTTGCATTTATATCCACAGTTAATATGCTCAGGAATGCCTATATGGCAGGAATAGGTAAACCCATACACATGCATGAAACATTAGATATTTGCACGTACACAAGTCAGGCCCTCATGAGCCAGAATGTCTATTTCCTTCATAGATGAAAACCCTCTTTCAAGAAGTTAACAAATTGTAAGGGAAACTTCTATGCCATCTAAAAAGTACTTCACTCCCTTCTGTGCAAGGCAACACTTTTCAGATTTACTTGTCTCCCCTGGATATACATTCGGATAATTTCACAGCAAAAGTAAATTAATAGCGTAGGCGGGGATCTGAAATGACACAATGGTTTTATTCAGTGTAAAGACTGAGAGATTACAAAGCATTGCAGGATAGGGAATAATTGCTAAACACATGTGCAATCAGTGTCTTGGACTACCCAACATATACAATAGTATGAAGGATACAGTCTGCAACAATCCAGAACAAAGACGTTTCAGATAATAATCATAACAGTGGGGCTCTGAGCTCTCAAGATCAATGTTGCATTATCAGACTCATGAAGAAAAGAAGTTGAAGTCGACTCCAATTCTTCCAGAAGATTTTTATGTATTTTAGTCAATATCCACATTAGAAGCAAAATGCATCTGCAGTGCAGGTGATTCAGTTTGTGTAAGTATGGTTACAACAGCGAAATCCATTTCTTGTAGTAACAGGACAAAGGGTGACAGCTTTAAACAAAAAGAGTGTAAATTTACATTAGATATTCAGAAGAAATTCTTTATTATGAGGATGGCGAGGCACTGAAACAGGTTGCTCAGAGAAGCTACAGATATCCCATCCCTGAAAGCATTCAAGGACAGGTTAGATGAGGCTTTGAGTAACCTGGACTGGTGGAAGGTGTTACTGCCAATGGCAGAGGGGTTGGAAGTAGATGATTTGTAAGGTCCCTTCCAACCCAAACCATTCTATGATTCTATGATTATATGATCAGTTGACAAAACCACAATATTAAACCGCATAAATAGAGAGTCTTGTGCTGGGGTGAAGCAGGTTTTACTGTATTCCAATTTACTGTATCACCAATTATCATCATAGGCAAACCAGATTCAACATAGGGAGATTAGGGAGATTAATATCACAGAATCACAGAATTTTCTAGGTTGGAAGAGACCTCAAGGTCATCGAGTCCAACCTCTGACCTAACGCTAACAGTCCCCACTAAACCATTTCCCTAAGCTCTACATCTAAACGTCTTTTAAAGACCTCCAGGGATGGTGACTCCACCACTTCCCTGGGCAGCCTGTTCCAGTGCCTCACAACCCTTTCAGTGAAGAAGTTCTTCCTAACATCTAACCTAAAACTCCCCTGGCTCAACTTAAGCCCATTCCCCCTCGTCCTGTCACCAGGCACGTGGGAGAACAGGCCAACCCCCACCTCGCTACAGCCTCCCTTGAGGTACCCATAGAGAGCGATAAGGTCGCCCCTGAGCCTCCTCTTCTCCAGGCTGAACAAGCCCAGCTCCCTCAGCCGCTCCTCATAGGACTTGTTCTCCAGGCCCCTCACCAGCTTCGTCGCCCTTCTCTGCACCCGCTCAAGCACCTCCATGTCCTTCTTGTAGCGAGGGGCCCAAAACTGAACACAGTACTCGAGGTGCGGCCTCACCAGAGCTGAGTACAGGGGGACGATCACCTCCCTCGCCCTGCTGGTCACACTGTTATAATTTACTGCCTATCCCTAACAGACTAGAACAGTGAGAAACTAAAAAGCAAACCATGAACATAGAATCATAGAATCATAGAATCATAGAATATCCTGAGTTGGAAGGGACCCTTAAAGATCATCAAGTCCAACTCTTGACACCGCACAGGTCTACCCAAAAGTTCAGACCATGTGCCTAAGTGCACAGTCCAATCTCTTCTTAAATTCAGACAGGCTCGGTGCAGTGACCACTTCCCTGGGGAGCCTGTTCCAGTGTGCAACCACCCTCTCTGTGAAGAACCCCCTCCTGACGTCCAGCCTAAATTTCCCCTGCCTCAGCTTAACCCCGTTCCCGCGGGTCCTGTCACTAGTGTTAATGGAGAAAAGGTCTCCTGCCTCTCGACACCCCCTTACGAGGAAGTTGTAGACTGTGATGAGGTCTCCCCTCAGCCTCCTCTTCTCCAGGCTGAACAGGCCCAGTGACCTCAGCCGTTCTTCGTACGTCTTCCCCTCCAGGCCTTTCACCATCTTCGTAGCCCTCCTCTGGACACTCTCCAACAGTTTCATGTCCTTTTCATGCTGTGGTGACCAGAACTGCACACAGTACTCGAGGTGAGGCCGCACCAGCGCAGAGTAGAGCGGGACAATCACCTCCCTTGACCTACTAGCGATGCCGTGCTTGATGCACCCCAGGACACGATTGGCCCTCCTGGCTGCCAGGGCACACTGCTGGCTCATATTTAACTTGCTGTCTACCACGACCCCCAGATCCCTCTCTTCTAGGCTGCTCTCCAGCGTCTCATCGCCCAGTCTGTACATGCAGCCAGGGTTTCCCCGTCCCAGGTGCAGGACCCGGCACTTGCTCTTATTGAACTTCATGCGGTTGGTGATCGCCCAGCTCTCCAACCTGTCCAGATCCCTCTGTAAGGCCTTTACGCCCTCATTTGAGTCCACAACTCCTCCAAGTTTGGTGTCATCAGCAAACTTGCTCAAAATACCCTCTATTCCTACATCCAGATTGTTTATAAAAATATTGAAAAGTACCGGCCCTAAAATGGAGCCTTGAGGAACCCCACTGGTGACCGCCCGCCAGCCTGACACAGCCCCATTTACCATAACCCTTTGGGCCCTGCCCGTTAGCCAATTGCTCACCCATCGTATGATGTTTTTATTTAGCTGTATGGTGGACATTTTGTCCAGTAGGATCCTATGGGAAACCGTGTCAAAAGCCTTGCTGAAGTCCAAAAAAATCACATCAGCTGGTTTCCCTTGGTCCACCATACGGGTGATCTTATCATAAAAGGAAATCAGGTTAGTTAGGCAGGACCTACCCTTCACAAACCCATGCTGGCTGGGACCAATGACTGCTTTGTCCCCCAGGTGCGCCTCAATAAGTTCGAGAACCAACTTCTCCATGATTTTACCAGGCACTGACGTGAGACTGACAGGCCTGTAATTGCTAGGGTCTTCCTTCTGACCCTTCTTGAAAATCGGCACAACATTTGCCAGCTTCCAGTCTACCGGGACCTCTCCAAATTCCCAGGATCGTTGAAAAATAATTGAAAGAGGTTCCGTGATGACGTCCGCCAGCTCTTTCAGCACCCGGGGATGAATCCCATCCGGACCCATGGACTTGTAGGGATCCAGGTGGAGTAGCAAATCCCGCACACGTTCAGGGTCAGTTGGGAGTTTGTCATCCCCACCGTCCCGGTCCTCCAGCTCAGGGCACCCTGGGTCCCGAAGCCCATCATCGGCATTGAAGACAGAGGCAAAGAAGGCGTTAAGCGTCTCTGCTTTGCCTATGTCATCGTCTGTGAGGAGACCTTCCCTATCAAGGAGCGGCCCTATGTATTCTTTAGTTCTCCTTTTTCCATTTACATATCTAAAAAAAACCTTTTTATTTTCTCTCACAGACACAGCCAGCTTCAACTCTAGCTGTGCTTTGGCCACACGAACTTTCTCCCTACAAACACGAACAGCATCCCTGTATTCTTTCCATGACGCCTGGCCCTCCTTCCAGTAGCGAAACACTCTCTGTTTCCGCCTAATCTCCATTAGAACGTTCCTGGTCAGCCACGCCGGCCTCCTGCCCCGCCTGCCTGACTTGCGATATTTAGGAATTGCCTGATCTTGTGCTTCTAGGAGGCATCGCTTAAAGAGTGACCAGCACTGGTGGACATCGAGGCCTTCAAGAGCAGTTTCCCAGGGGACCTTGCTGACTAGTTCCCTGAGCAGCCTGAAGTCCGTTTTCCCCATATCTAGGGATGAGGTTTTGGTGGCACTTTTCCTTCTGTCATCATAAATTTTGAACTCAACCACTTTATGGTCGCTATGACCGAGGCGGCCACCAATCACCACATCTCCCACCAGACCCTCTCTGTTTTCTAGCAACAGGTCTAGGAGGGCACCTTTCCTAGTTGGCTCCGTTAGCACCTGCACCACGAAGTTATCATCTAGGTGCTTCATGAACCTCCTGGACTTACTCGTGTCAGCCGTGTGGCACTCCCAGTTAACGTCCGGCAAGTTGAAGTCCCCCATAAGGACAAGGGGAGTTAATCTCGAGGCCTCTCTTAGTTCTGTAAAGAATAATTTATCGGCGCTATCGTCCTGGCCAGGCGGTCTGTAATAGACTCCCACAACGACATCCCCTTTATTCGTTCGTCCCTTGATCCTTACCCAGAGGCTCTCAACTTTGCCATCGCCGACCTGAAGAACACCTGCCCTTTTCCCTCCCCTCCATCAACACTTTTTTATATCCTCCCTACAATCAGCACAGGGGAATGGGGGCTGTGGTCAGTGCCTAATGCTTTGTCTCTACCGCTCCTTCATGGTCACTCTCTGCCCCTGCTCCATGTGGGGTCCCTCCCACAGGATGCCGTCCTTCCCAAACTGAGCCTGTGGGGGCTGCCCACAGGCAAGAACTGCTCCCACATGGCTCTATACCACGGGGTCCATCTCCCAGGAGCAAACTGCTCCAGCAGGGGTCCCCATGAGTAGCTGCTCCCCCCAAACCCTTTGCTCCTGCAAGGTCTCCTGTCCATGGGCTGCAGCTCTGGCCTAGGGCCTGCTCCCGTGGGGGCTCTCCATAGGCCACAGACTCCTCCAGGCCACATCCACCTGCTCCACCGGGGGCTCCTCCACAGGCCTCAGGGGAACTTCTGCTCTGGTGACTGGAGCGCCTCCTGCACTGACCTTGGGGTCTGCAGGGCTGGTTCTTACTCCTCACTCTCCCAGCCGTTGTTGTGCAGCAGTCTTTACCCTTCCTTAAATCTGGTCCTCCAAAGGCCCAACCCTCATTGCTCATTGGCTGGGCTCTGGACAGAGGCAGGTTCTTTGTGGAGCCAGCTGAAACTGGCTTTTATCTAACAGGGCAGCTTCTGGACTTTTCTAATAGACAGCACCCTTGCAGCTTCCCTGCTATCAAACCCTTGCCATTATAAACCCAATACAAGAGGGAATCAACAAATAAGCAAGTGAATGAAAGAATGATATTATTTGGTAATTGAAGTTGGTTTTGTTTTTGTTTTCCTTTGACAAAAAACAGTGTAGAAAGATAAATTCTTTAAATAGAATGATACATTCTATTATGGAATTACTTTCTAATTGGGATTCTTTTAACCTTTAGAAGTTAGAAGAAAATCAGAAGTATTTCAAAAGAAACATTTTTTATGAAAGGATTCAGAAGCAAAGGTTTCAATAATTTCTCAGCAAAATGCAGCTCAAAATGAAATCATGGATAACTTTTTATTATTGGACTTGCATATTACAATCAATAAATTACTTAATGGGAAAAAATCTACTGGGATTTTCTGATGAGACTATATTAAGATTTAGAAAAGGATTAATGTTTAAATACTAGAAAAAAAGTAGAGAAAGTGTGGTGAGATTAAGTCAGGAAGTCTTCAAACAGGATTTTAAGCGGATGAGAGAAAAAAAAAAAAAAAGAAAAAAAAAAAAAGAAAAAGGTGGAGGGAATTCAAAGAATAAAAGCAGAAGGAAACAGTACCTCCTATTAGAAACTTTGATTAGGTACCAGTAGTGGAAGCTGGAAAAGCATGTTTTTAGAGAAGATTCACCACTGTCCTGGTTTCAGAACAGAATTTTCTTCCTAGTAGCTGGTAGAATGCTGTGTTTTGGCTTGGGATGAGAAGAGTGCTGATAACACCCCGATGTTTTAATTGTTGCAGAGCAGTGCTTATACCAAGCCAAGGACATCTCAGCCTTTTGCTCTGTCCTGCCAACAGGCAGGCTGGGGGTGCAGTAAGAGCTGGGAGGGGACAGACCCAGGACAGGTGACCCAAACTAGCCAAAGGGGTATTCTGACGTCATGCTATAAAATATATAGGGGTGGCTAGCCGGGGGGAGGGGGCCGGACTGCTCGGGGTTAGCGGGTGGTGAGCAATTGCATTGTGCATCACTTGTTTGTACATATAATTATTAGTAGTACTATTATCACCATTGTATTATTGTTATTGTTATTGTTATTGTTATTGTTATTATTATTATTATTATTATTATTTATTATCATTTTTTTTTTTCCTGTCTTATTAAACTGTCTTTATCTCAACTCACGGGCTTCACTTTCCATTTCTCTCCCCCGTCCCAGAGAGGGAGGGGGAGGGTAAGCGAACGGCTGCGTGGTGTTTAGCTGCCAGCCGGGTTAAACCACGACAACCACCTTTTTTCAGTTCAGGAAATAAAGAGGACAACTGCAGCAGAGATTAAGAATAGCTCCTGGAATTGAAATTCAGACATCCCCCTTCTCTACGTTTTGTCTGTGGACAGTAAGGAGCTTCTGACTGGGTTTCACTCAGCAAGCTGAACAACTACATTGGAACGAAAAACTGTCTTCCACACAGCAAACAACTTTGCAGTCAGGGTGCCCCTGTTAGCAGGACTCTCAAATAAGACTCACTTCTTAATTCTGAGGCCTGTGTCACCCCAGCTCACTGCTGCAGTGAACCTAGGCCTCTTCAAAGGGGTGACAAGTTTTTATGTATGGGGACATTAGGAGCATTGATATGCGATAGGCAGGAAAAAAGGGAGAAGAGAAAGCTGCAACAGGAATCAGAGTGCTTCTTTGTCTGGGTTCTCACGTTGTACCAATTTATTATAGAGTTTTTTTCTGACATTCAGGTCAATTTAATTTTGACATTACCAGGTGAGGAGAAATTAAAATCAGTGACATCAAAGGTCATCATATCAGTTCTCTCCTTTGTTACAGGGACCATTGAAACAAATAAAAATCCTGTGAACTGAAAACAATTAAGAACATGGTATATTATTATAATGTTAAAAAACAAAGCCTAAAAGCTACAATGCCTAACAAACACTCTAATCCATTGCTTTTTAAACTGTTGTGTGTCTTTAAGGAACGGAAAGGGAAGATTTTCAGGAACATAGTTGCCATTAGATGAGCTAGTCAATATATTCCATAATTCCGTAACTTCTGCTCTGTGTTTTGCTTCTTGTAATCATAAAGAGCTATTCCTGTGTGGACCTTTCATTAATCTCCAGCTAGACTGTCAAAGGTGTGATACCTTTCTCTTTTTCTTTATTTTATTTATTTATTTATTTTATTTTACCAGGGACTCAGGCACAATGTGATCCACCACATATTATGCTAATCAGTAATTTTATAATTATTGAGAAATCAACTGAAGTGCAACCTTCATTCAGAACTACTTATGGTGAGTTTGCTCCCCAGCTACTCTCTTATAATAAATCTATTTTCCTATCAAACAGATTCAAACTTGATTTCTTCTCTGCATTAAAAATGATGATTATGGTAAGAATATAACTGGTAGAATAATCTTAAACTTCCGCTGCCAGTTCAATATAGGTGCCGTAAAGAGACTCCAGTCAGTCCTTGGTGACTTGCTTATACATTATACATCTAAAATCTTGATTTCTGTTGTTAGGTGGAGGTATATGTCACTAACAAACTTTGATATGATTGACAGCTTGCATTAGAATTTTGAGCTTATTTTTTTATATATATGATTGATTTTTCACATGAAATAAATTAATCTGAGTATAGTAGAGGTTCATGTGAGTAATGTGTACAAAAAATTAATGGTAACTGAATTTGCACCAATATCCCTCATAGTCTCATTTGAACATTAGTTCTTTTTCGTAGTGCTTAGAAGCCTGAGGTGTCTCAGGCTCAGAAGACTGAGGTGTCTGGAGTCTGGTGTCTGGAGTCACATTTGGTGTCTGGAGTCACGTCCAGTCACGTTTCTAGGAGTGCTAGCATTGCCTGTTCAATGCACAAGTAGACTTAGGGGCATAAGGCAGCTGGTCTCCATGTAACATCGTCCATGGCCCTTTTCATCTGAAAAGATGTCTAGTACTTTTCAGGCAACATAAATGATTTAGACATTTCCTCTTCCAGCCAGCATTTAGCCTGAGATAGTGCAGATATAAATACACAGACTGTGTTGACTTTGACACCTGGAAAGGTTAATGCAGCTATGGAGTTAAAAAAAAAAAATAATAATTATTAAAAATAATAATAATAATTATAATAAGAAGAATCCTAAATAAGATAAAAAGGTAATGAAAAAAAAAAAAAAGTAGAAGTTGTGGGAATTGAAGCCTAAGCTTATTCTCTAACTTTTGGGCCATTCTTCCTTTATGGTAATGATGCTGTTGTAAGAGCATATTCTCTGTTCATATGCAGACATAAGCATGTGTACAATCTGAAGCAGGCTGAAACCAACAGAAGGATTCTCAGGGGGTTCATTGAATTCTAGTTCCATTTTAATACACATTTCAAATGGAAACCACAATTTAGAGTTGTGTTTCAGGCAGCACAAGTCATGCTATAGCATTAGAAACTGTTTCAGCTCATGATGAAGCAGTTAATAAGCCTTGAAGGATATAAGATACACTCAGAAGAATCAAAGCAATGATACTTAGCTGAGTCATCAAAGACTTTTACCCTCATCTAGTCTAGCATCTGTTAAAATGAAGATATTTCAATCTATTCCATTAATGACTGATTAATGATGTATGGATTTTCTCTGCCTACTGAAAATGTGCCCACAGATTCACCAACCTTTTCATGACTGCTTATTTTATTTTATTACAGTGTCCTGGAAGACATATTCTTTATATTGCACATAGAAAATATCTACATCATTTATTTATTTGGCAACCTCAGTGAGTACTGTAAGGTCATCTTTGTAAATTTATTTCATATTTGTCACATTAAATTTTATTTCTGTTTTCATGTTTCTGTTTCTTTTTAATCCTATAATCATAATTATAATAATTATTTTTTTTTACTTTAACATTTGATTATTTTTATAAGCTAATTCCCACCCATTTTTCTTTCTTAGAAATCACTGTACACAGTATATAACATTGAAAATATTAAATTTATTCCAATCACATTTACTGCAAACTACATACAGATCAATGCACAATGATATATTTTGTCACATACTTTAGGAAAAAATATTTCTCCACATTAAACAACAAAACCAACAAAAATCTAGCATTTTATTCCTTCAATAAACAAAGAAAGAGGTTCTTGGGGGGTTCTGATGGATGAAAAGCTTGACATTAGCTGGCAGTGCATGCTTGCACCCCAGAAGGCCTAAAAGTGTTAAAAGAGCCAGCAGGTTTAGGGAGGTGATTGTCCCCCTCTACTCAGCCCTTGTGAGACCCCATTTGGAATGCTGTGTCCAGGTCTAGAGGCCCCAACACAAGGAGGATGTGGAGCTGTTAAAACAGGTCCAGAGGAGGGCCACAAAGTTGATCAATGGACTGGAGCACATTTCTCATGAATACAGTTATGACTTCATTGCAGCCTTGGCTTGTTGACCCCCATGGCCACACTCCCACATCTACCCCTTCTTTATTAACATCAACCATCTTCTTGACATGAATTATTACTCCGTATATCACATTTTCATAAAGAGAGCCCACTCCTCCCCACTTATTCCCCTTTCCCACCTTTTATTGCTGAGTGTGACATCATATGGTATGGAATATCCCTTTGGTTGGTTTAGGTCAGATGCTCTGGTGATGTCCCCTCCTCACTTCTTACCCAACCCCAGCCTGCTGGCCCTTGGGGAAGGGTTGGAGGGAGTCCTGATGGGGTGCCAGTATTGCTCAGCAGTAGAAAATACAGTGGTGTGATACCAGTGCTGTTCTAGCTACAAGTGCAGAGCACAGCACTGGATGGGCTGCTGTAGGGAACGTTAACTGCATCCCAGCCAGATTCAGAACAGGAAATTAGGAGACGTTTCTTCTCAGAAAGAGTAGTTCAGTATCAAAATGGGTTGCCCAGGGAGGTGGTGTAGTCACTGCCCCTGGGGGTGTTTGAGAAAAGTTTGGATGTGGTGCTTAGGGATATGGTTTAGTGGGTGATACTGGTGGTAGGGGGATGATTGAACTAAATGATCTTGGAGGTCTTTTCCAACCCTAATGATTCTATGATCCTAAATCATTGAAATAAACATTACAGGATTGTAGGTAGTTTTCTTTAGGCATGCACAAATCTTTGTCTACTACTCAGCACATATAAAGTAAGAAGCAATATTTTTACTGTTGTATTCTCAAGATACTTTCAGAATAATAAAATAGCAAAGTAAGAAAAAATAGCTCTAAGTAAACAAATTGTTATTTAAACATACTTCCTTAATAAATTGTAATTGTAAGAAAGTGTCATCTGAATAATAGATTAAAATAAGATGAAAGTATGATAATGCATTCCAGAAATCACAAGCTGTGGAGGCTCTATCCAAATTGATAATAGATAACTGGAGGAGTGCAAATTTGAGGAGAAGGAACTGTCTGGGTGGTCTGATGTGAGTTGATTTCAAGAGATCTATTATCCTAAAAGGGATATGAAGTATCCAAGGGGAAAAGAATGCGTAAATATTACATGTGAGTAGAGTGCTGCAGACAGTGAATCCATAGGGAAACAAGAAGAAACAAAGGAAGTGTAAACATTGATGCTGATTGCACTGTACCATGGAAAGACAGAGACCAATAACATCAACAGAGCCTGTAGAACAACTTATACTGTCTGCAATGAAGCCTTACTTCTGTGGTCAGAAGGGACCATCCTCATGATCTAGTCTTTCCTCCTAACTATAAAATTCAGCTCAATAGTTGCTGAAGTAGGCCTATTCCCTCTGACTGAAGTGTAATTTTAATTAGTTTTTAATACTGAATGAATAAACTGTTCATTAATTTGGGGGCAGGGGGGGAGGGGGGGGGGTTGGGCTGGGGGAAAGAAAATTATGAAAAGAAATATTTATGTTAGTGTTCGCATCCTCCCTGGAAGAAGTTATTTGAATTTTAAATTATAGTGGTTGATTTGGCATTCTGTACAAATGAAGAATGGAAATCCTTACTGGCCAAGATATGGAGGGAGGAAAAAAGAAAATAACCTTCAGAATTAGATCTGTTCTGGAGCAAAAGTTCCAGTCTTCTGTTTCAGGAACAACACTCTTTTTCTCTGACACTCATTCTGGCTTCTTCTGTCATACCAAATGTCAGTTGAGGTGCTTCTATGACACTAGTGAACTGAGGGTTCAATAAAAATAGGGAAGAGCAGGAGAGCAGAGATGATAGGAGGAAAAAGGAGAGCAGGGAAAAAAGAGAAGAGTTCTTCAACAGGAATAAAACTGAACGTATGTACACCAGCTATTGTTACAATAACTGGTAAGAGATGTTCTTATCCTAAAATTTGAGATTCAGAGAACATTTATTGTCTTGGTAAGGTTAGTATCCTCCTGTAGTCAGTGTTGAAAACAAACGTACTCCAATTTGAGCTTTACTATTATGTGCCTTTGTCTGGTGAATTAAAGGGCTCTATAGAATTTCCTTACTTTATTGAAAAGCTTTAATGTGATAGCAAGCATGAAAACAATAAAATAACAATAAAATGCAACTTTTTTTTTTTTTTAATACAACAGAGTCCCTGGAAATCAAACCTTTGGCAAAAAATAATTTCTTACTGTTCTGAGAGGAACTCATTCTGGAAAAAGAAGTAGGAATTTTTATAAAGGTACCCTCCCAACAGAATTGTGCAATTTTATGTTATTTTTGCTGTTTTCAAAATGATATCATTATCCTAGACTGTTGTGATGCACAAAACCAAAACATTTTTGTAAAAAATGGGGCTATCCCACCCCCCCCAAAAAAAAGTATTAAAAAAAATAATGCTATTCTAAGAAAAAAGAAAAAAAATCTATTTAAATCTATTTCAAATATTTTTTTCAGTCATTCAACAACTCTAGGGAGCTATTGTGAAATTCTAAATTCAAGTAAACTGAAGTTAATTTTCATATGTTGAATATGTAGGACTTTTTATTTTATCACATTAAATATACTTTTATGCTACATAATAAATACAATATTGGTGGCACAGTTTTGGAGAACTGATATGCAATTTGATGACTTTGCCTGATTAAACTTGCTTAACACCTATTTTTGGACTTCAAAGATAATTCTTTGATGATCTCTGTGCAATCCTACCCTTTGATTACTGTGTGCGTGTATTTATTCTTACATGGTTCATATTGTTAGACCCTGTGCTGTTTCTATTCTGAGATAAGGGGATAAATTCAACGCATTTTATGATCTGAAAATTTGTGAAAAGGTTTTTTATTTTCCTCTCTGTTTAATTTAAATTTCTGACTCAGTGAAAAAAGTTTCAGGACTCCCCTATTGTATGATGGTAGTATCAGTCAGGCTATAGCATTACAGCTTGGGGTAATGAAAACCAGGCGGTACTCTACTATCTAATGACAAAACATAAATGCCTAAAACGTAATGCCATTTCTTTATTTGTTTAAAGCATAATCAGGTCCGTTGTAGCCAAACATTTTCTTTTTATCTATCCCCACCTTTTGTGTTAGATTAGGTATTTTGCTTCCCTTCTTGCTAAAATTTTACTCACATTTCCTCTGTGCTTTCAGTACCTTTTATTTTTCTTTCCAAGCATTTCTGATTCTGATTCACTTTCTCTCTTCCCGTTCCCTGTCAGAGTTTTTGTTCTTCTTTAGCTTGATTTAGAGAAAGAAAGAAAAAACAAACAAACAAACAAACAAAAAAAGTAAAATGAACGGAAAAAAAATCTATCTTTCTCTATTATATATTCAAGATTCCCCAAATACATTTTTCTTCTTTCCTATGGATCCTTACTTGGTGTGTCTCTGATATAGCCAAAATTGAATCTAACATTTTTTTTTTTTCAATTTAGAGTAGACTTGATTAAAGAGTGCAATGGAAAATTATGTCATCTTGCTGGGGAAAAAAAATGAAACCATTGCTCTCTGATTTTTATTGACTATAATATAGCATCAAAATTAGCAAAGCTTGAAGTATCATATGAGGAAATTTAAATGCTTTTATTATACTTCAGTTGTACATGATAGTATATCTTTGTTAATTTTGCATTATATTTTCCTTTGACATCCAGAATAACAGAAAATAGCAACCAAAGGCACGGATTAGATCATCTAATATGTGGGACCTAATCTAATCATAGGACCATTTTTTTTGCCCATATGGAATCTAACTTGCCCAGTCTGATTTTACATATCTCTCGTTCAGGTCTTAAGACATGCAGGGCTATTTCTGCTGATATTCATAGAGCATTTTGCAGCACTCAGTACCATCCAAGTATTTCTGCCTAACATGCTCTCACATTATGCTAAACATGTTTTTCTGTTCCTTGTGCAAACTCTTGACCACTGAAATGCATAGATAACTCCTGAAATGTACAGGTAACTCACCCTGAAGCCAATAACATAGACGTGTTAAAGGATTAATTTGGGTCTTAATATGTAATGATATTAAATTATTCCTATTGTTCTTAAATTGGTAGAGACTGCATGGAGAATTTTAAATTGAATCAGATATAGGTCTTGGTGGCTCAAATTCAGATAATTTGTTATTTGTTAAAATGTTACTGAACATTTTTTAGCACCTGTTTCCCAAGAGGCTATTCATGCTCAAGGCTCCATGCAAAATTCATGGAGTGTGGTAAGCACTACAGAATATACAAAAATCTGTATATTGTTGTTTAGAGACAATACTAAATAATGAGAGGTAACTAGGATTTCTCCTATCATTGCTATGAAGTCTTAGCTCCTGGCTGCTTCTTCCAACCATTCAACATTCGTCATCTCAAATACTATTTTTGTGGAAACAAGGCTTGTTCTTCTATTTCAAATCATAACCTGTAAAAAGTATCACCACAAATTAAGAAAAAAAAAAAAAAAAAAAAAAAAAGAGAAAAAAGGAGAAAAAAAAAAAAAAAAAAGACTGGTCTTCATATAAAACTGCAATTATCTTTCCTTAGATGCGCTCCAGTGTGTGCATAATGACATATAACCTACAGCAAAGCAAAACAAAACAAACCCATAGGATATCTGCCTTTCTGATGCACTTTCTGCCTAGAAATAATGTTTTTAATGAAAACCAATAACCAATATTTTCAAACAATCCCATAACTCCAGAAGCTGAAACTAAAGAAAAAAAAAAAAAAAAAAGCAACCATCATTAACAGTCATTGAAAAAAATGGAAGTTGGCAATACTCATGTCATGTTTATCAACCAAGTACTTAAAAGGATTTGGCAAAATTAAATTAAGCCTCTCAGTACTCATGATGATAAGATAGTCTATTCTTATGGGAAAATGAAATTTGAGAAGGTTAAATATTTCAACAAAGTTCACAAAACAAATGATTATTAAAGCTGAGAATTCAATAGGTCTTACGGCACTCTGCTTCTCTGTCCACTGTGCATCTTCCTACATTTCTGATATTTGTATTCAACATAAACTCAAATAACCTTCATGCAGTTCTAAACTTTCATATAAGCCTGTCTTTTTTTATATATATATATATTCTTTCACCGTTCTCTTTTTATTTCAGTTTTTCACTATATTCTAATATTTTTCTGTAAGTAAGATTTGCAATTATGGAATCACAGAATCACAGTCATAGAATCGTAGAGTCGTAGAGTTGAGTTTTGTTACTTAAGAAACCTGAATTAATTTTAACCAAGCAACCTGAGTTGCTTGAGTTGATATTTCATAGAATCATATAATCAAAGAACCATAGAATCATAGAATGATTTAGTTTGGAAAAGACCTTAAAGATCATGTAATTCCACCTCCTTGCCATGGCAAGGACACCTTCCACTAGACCAGGTTGCTCAAAACCCCATCCAACCTGGCCTTGAACACTTCCAGGGATGTGACATCCAGCACTTCTCTGGACAACCTGTTCCACCGCCAGTGCCAGAGGGATTCTAGGCCTTTGATCATCCTCATGGCCCTCCTCTGGTCTCTTTCTAATAGGTCCATGTCCTTCTTATGCTAGGGGCCCCAGTGATGAATGCGGTACTCAGGTCTCACAAAGGCACAGCAGAGCAGGACAATCACCTTCCTCACCCTGCTGGCCATGCTTCTTTTGATGCATCCTGGGATGTGGTTGGCTTTCTGGGCTGCCGGTGAATGTTTCTGGATCATGTTGAGCTTCTCGTCAACCAACACCCCCATGTCCTTCTTTTCAGAGCTGCTCTCAATCCATTCTCCACCCAGGCTGTATTTGTGCTTGGGATTTCCCCAGCCCAGGTGCAGGACCTTGCACTTGGCCTTGTTGAAATTCATGAGGTTCACAAAGGCCCACCTCTCAAGCCCATCAAGGTCACTCTGAATGGCATCCCTTCCCTCTAGTGTGTCAACCATCTCACCACATAGCTTGGTGTCATTAGCGAACTTGCTAACAGTGCAATCAATTTCACTGTCCATGTCACTGACAAAGATGCTAAGCAGTGAAGGTCTTAATACTGACCCCTGAGGAACAGCACTCATTACAGATCTCTACTTGGACGTTGAGCCATTGAATGCAACTCTTTGAGGGTGACCATCCAGCTTATTCCTTACCCACCAACTGATCCATCCACCAAATCCATGACTCTCCAATTTAGAGACAAGGATATTAGAGACAATTTAGAGACAAGCCAGCAGCGAAGGCAGAGCCAATAGCGTCAGCCGCGGACCATTTAAATTGGGTGCCACTGCCATTTCACAGCCACTTGCCAAGGCAATCAGCTCCGGGGCAGACACGTTCTGCAGCGGAGCGGGGGATTGGACGGGCAGGGCTAATTTTTCTGGCACCGAGCCCACTCGAGGGAGGGAGCCCCCGGGAGCCGCCAGGGCCCGGCAGCCCTCACGAGGGAGGTGAACGAGGCGAGAACGAGGCATAGCCAGCAGCACCCCCTCCCCCGCCGTTCAAAAGCTGCCTCTAGGGAACGAAAGTGACCAGGAGCATGGCGACCAGGAGGGCAAACAGGGCGTGGCGCATCAGAAGGGAGTGGCGCAGCAGTTCACACAGGCAGGGCAAGCAGGAAGGGCAGAGCGTTCCCCCCTGCCCATACGAACACCTCTTGTAATGGCGGGCTCAGCTGCAATACTTTGTTACAAAAGATGAGGAAAAGGCTGAGATGCTTAATGCCTTCTTTGCCTCAGTCTTTAGTGGCAAAGCCAGTTGCTCTCTGGATACCCAGCACTCTGAGCTGGTGGAAGGGGATGGGGAGCAGAATGTGGCCCTCGCTATCCATGAGGAAATGGTTGGCAACCTGCTACGGCACTTGGATGTACGCAAGTCAATGAGGCCGGATGGGATCCACCTGAGGATACTGAGAGAACTGGTGGAGAAGCTGGCCAAGCTGCTTTCCATCATTTATCAACAGTCCTGGCTATTGGGGGAGGTCCCAGTCGACTGGCAGCTAGCAAATGTGACGCCCATCTACAAGAAGGGCCGGAGGGTAGACCCGGGAAACTATAGGCCTGTCAGTTTGGCCTCAGTGCCAGGGAAACTCATGGAGCAGATTATCTTGAGTGTCATCACGTGGCACTTATAGGGCAACCATGTCATCAGGCCCAGTCAGCATGGGTTTATGAAAGGCAGGTGATGCTTGACAAACCTGATCTCCTTCTATGACAAAGTGACGCACTGGGTGGATGAGGGAAAGGCTGTGGACGTGGTCTACCTTGACTTCAGCAAGGCTTTTGATACCGTTTCCTACAGCATTCTCCTGAAGAAACTGGCTGCTCTTGGCTTGGACTGGCGTATGCTTTGTTGAGTTAAAAACTGGCTGGATAGCCAGGCCCAAAGAGTCGTGGCGAATGGAGTCAAATCCGGTTGGAGGCTGGTCACTAGTGGCGTCCCCCAGGGCTCGGTGCTGGGGCCGGTCCTCTTTAATATCTTCATCGATTATATGGATGAGGGGATCGAGTGCACCCTCACTAAGTTTGCAGATGACACCAAGTTAGGTGCGTGTGTCAATCTGCTTGAGGGTAGGAAGGCTCTGCAGGAGGATCTGGATAGGCTGGGCCAATGGGCTGAGGTCAACTGCATGAAGTTCAACAAGGCCAAGTGCCGGGTCCTGCACCTGGGGCGCAACAACCCCAAGCAGATCTACAGGCTGGGAGATGAGTGGTTGGAGAGCTGCCTGGCGGAGAAAGACCTGGAAGTATTGGTTGATAGTTGGCTGAATATAAGCCAGCAGTGTGCTCAGGTAGCCAAGAAGGCCAACGGCATCCTGGCTTGTATCAGGAACAGTGTGGCCAGCAGGGCTAGGGAGGTGATTGTCCCCCTGTACTCAGCTCTGGTGAGGCTGCACCTCGAGTACTGTGTTCAGTTTTGGGCCCCTTGCTACAAGAAGGACATCGAGGTGCTTGAGCGGGTGCAGAGAAGGGCGACGAAGCTGGTAAGGGGCCTGGAGAACAAGTCCTACGAGGAGCGGCTGAGGGAGCTGGGCTTGTTCAGCCTGGAGAAGAGGAGGCTCAGGGGCGACCTTATTGCTCTCTACAGATACCTTAAAGGAGGCTGTAGAGAGGTGGGGGTTGGTCTGTTCTCCCACGTGCCTGGTGACAGGACGAGTTTTAGGTTGGATATTAGGAAGAACTTCTTTACTGAGAGATTTGTTAGGCATTGGAATGGGCTACCCAGGGAAGTGGTTGAGTCACCATCCCTGGAGGTCTTTAAAAGGTGTTTAGATGTTGAACTTAGCGATATGGTTTAGTGGAGGACTTGTTAGTGTTAGGTCAGAGGTTGGAATCGATGATCTTGAGGTCTCTTCCAACCTAGACAATTCTGTGATATTGTGGGGCACAGTGTTTTGCAGTAGTCCAGACAGATGATGTCAGTTGCTCTTCCTCTGTCCACCAATGATGTAACCTCATTATGGAAGGCCACCAGATTTGTAAGGCATTATCTGCCCTTACTGAAGCCATGTTAGCTGTCACCAGTTACCTCCTTATTTTCCATGTGCGTTAGCATAGTTCCTGTGTGCCTTAGCATAGTTTAAATATAAATCAACCTAATTTTCCTATTGCAGAATATTTTTGAAATCCTGATAAAAAAACTTTTTATTTTTTCTTTATTGTTTTCAAAATCAGTCAATAACAAACAATTGTGTTTGATAGACTTCTTGTTATTTTTATGAATTCTGTTGCTCTTTCACCTTCAAGACTGGATTTTGCTCCTCAGAAATCCATAACAATCACCTGATTTTTGACCGGAGGTTCACCTCTAAGAGATGAATAGGTCTCTGTGTTTATGATACAGCCTTCAATGTCTTATTGAGGATTCCATCTCTCCTTATGTTTTTCATTTTAAGAGAAATGATGTTGTAAAAGTCCAGCTATTTCTTAGCTTCTCAGTGTCTGGCCCATGTTTTTGTTTGTTTGTTTGTTTTTGTTTTGTTTTAACATCTAATATATTTTTTGAAATAATTCATTTGGACCGAACATTTCAGTTTGTCCTTCTCTCTAGCCACACTAAAATCATAAAACTTACACAAATCCTTGTTATTCTGGCAGGATTTGATCTCCATGTGAGAGAGATCTTCATCTACCAATTACTTACCACATTTTTTTGACTCTGATTTCAAAAATTCATTTTTTCCTGGTATTCAAGAAGTCATTTTCCAGTGTTTAAGATAGCTCCAGATAGTTTGCATTAGTTTAGAAGGCTTCAAAAGGAGACATCAACGAAGTGAAACAAACATATCTTCCAATCTCTGTGTTCTATATGAAATATACTTTCTCAAAAGATGAAACTTACTTATCTTGGATATCTGATTTTACCAAAAACAAACAAATAAACAAATAAACAAATAAAAAAAGACAAATCATTTGCAATAGGCTGATTAGGAGAACCGAATAAGTAACATCGAACATATACTATAATGTCCACATACTATTGTCATCAAGAGAAAAACATGCATGCAGAAATTTAGTTCTGGCTTGGCTGCATTAGTTTACAGCAGTTTTTACTACTATTTATTTTGCTGGGGTCTCTTTTACAGGAGATTTAAATAATATGTATTTAAAGTAAATTTAAATGTTTTTAAAAGAAAGGTATATTGAAGACTAACTGTAGGTTAGATGTCATTCCCAGGGGAAACACTCAAGTATTGATTATGCATGCATGTTCTTAATTTGGGGTGAGATCTATAATAATTAACTTAAAACATCAAAAAAATGAGAGAGCTTACTAAATCTTGTCACGGATACTTGTAAATGATAGTTTGGGTAGGAAATAAATGTAAATAATCATGACCTGTGAGAGTATGTCTTTCTCTCAGGTTATGAAAGTTATCTAGATCACTAATTCGTATTCAATTTCTTATTTTCGTTTATTTATAATTTTATGTCTTATCTTTATTCTGCTTGATGGAATTTCCTGTTCTTTTACTATATGAATTCTTGTTCAGGAAGGTCCCTTTCAGAAGATCACATTCTTCAACTTACCACATGCCTGCTTAGCAAATACTTTGAGGTATAACTAGACTTCTTTTTTTTTTTTTTTTTTTTTTTTTTTTTTTTTTTTTCCCAATGATTAAGGTTAACTTTTCTATCTTATATCAAATCTCTCTCTTTATGTTGGTCCTTTTTCAGCTGGTTAGAAAAGATGGAGGTGAGTATTTCAAGTAGAAAAATCCAGTCTTAGCAAAAGGATTTTCAAGGGTATACTGTCAATATTATCTACAGTGAGATTATCCTTTTTAAGGGTATTATAGTAATGACAAAATTAACAGAAGCATTTTCTAGTTCTTTTTGATGTTTTCAGTGATAAATATTAAATAACCTGAAGAGCATTGAAAAGCAGTCTTATTCATTAGTAGTGTTATTAATTTCATTTTTCAGTGTACTGTATTTGTAAGATTAAGGAATAGAGAGTAGAGCAAATTTTCAATTTTAGGTGATTAATAAGAAAATAAGTGGACAAATCCATCTTCTAGTTAAGACCGACATTTCAAAGGATGTTCCACAGCCTTGCCATACTGAGCATTTCACTTTTGAATCTCGGATGTTGTAAAATTCCTCCCGTCCAAAATTCCTCCCGTCCCTTGTGTAGTACATAAAGAACATTGACTAGTTTTGCTTCTCTCTCTCTCTCTCTCTTTTTTTTTTTTTTTTTACAAGTAACCATAACAAGAACTGGTTGTCTAGGAGCATGGAAAGGAGGGGGACTATAATGTCCTTGCTGTGCCTTGCATAGCAGTGGTAGAAACAGTCACTGGGAATGGCTAACAGGCAGCAGGAATATCTGACAAAGTAGGGTTGTCTGTGTCCCATCTCATAAGAGCAGGCGCTATCTTTGGAGACCAGACCAGCAGAAAAGTGGATAAAGCTCTCCACCACATCTTACTCTTCCTCCTTCACCCAGTACTACTTGATTAGAATTTTCACTTCTTTAATAACGGGCACACTAAAGCCATAGACAATGGGAGAAAAGTCAGGCTTTTCACAGAAGTGATGAGTATAGTGTCCTATCACTGCATCCTTAAATAGGAATAGGAAAAACATTTCTGTCCCTTTCTCTATTTAGTTTTATTCTGTCTCAAAGTTATTAATGAGTGTGAGATGCTGCTCAACATCTGTACAAAATCCTTCTTAAGGAAATACAGTGAAAGCCTGAGTGAAGTATCAAGCTGGAAAAAAGCAAGAGACCAAATGATCTGACTTGACCTAAGAACATTATTTCAAACGCATGAGGCTGTTTACAGCAAACACTGAGAGACACTTAACTCTCCTATGCCAACCACTTATCATTGCTCAGCATCGCAGTGTGCAACTCCATACAGAAATAAGGTGAACTAACTCCTGGGTAGAGCTAATTATCACAGATGTGGTCCTGCGTTTTCCTTTCTGTTAGTTAAGTGACCTCTCTGAAAGCCACTTTAAAAAGTGCTGCATTGCATAACTCCATATGATTTCACCTCTTCTCTGTATTGCCTTATTCCTCATCTTTATCGATGGTATATCATCAACATGAATGCATTACTATGCATTCATGCAGTTGCAACAGGAACAACTAGAAGAGCTGGAGGAAACAAGCAGATATGTCTCAGTAAGATCCTGGGGCCTGAGCCAGGGGGACAAGGCAGGGAGTGGTCCATTTTTTGCTTCATGCTTGCAGCACAGAGTGCTTGCAGCACAGAGAATTCGACTTCATGGAGGGGAGGAGAGAGAGGGGTGAGAGAAAGAGAGAGAGAGAGAGGGATGACTTTCCGCTTTTCCTTATTCCTTTCTTAGATACTTGAATACAGCCATGCTCATAATAGAGAGATGAAGTTGTGCAAAATTCATTCAAAACTAAAAATTTCATTAGGCAGTAGGATTTCTATGTGCATGGTTTAGCTGTGTTCAGTGGAAAAGACTAAATCCTTCTAAATCTCTGGCTCTGTTGGCCTAAAAAAGACATGGTGATAACATGAGATTTTGCTGATAGAAGCTATGTGCAAAATGCATGGTAAATTGAAATTTATTAGAATCCTTTGTTAGTCAGAGAAATAGCTTGCTGCCATCCAGCTGAATTAAATAAGTAACTCCCTGAGTGTATTCAGAAAACTAGCTATGTTTTAGAGTATGTTCTTTTCATTTTAAATGTTTCATCTATATTTTCTTTATTTATTGAGACCTTAGGCAGTAAGAATAATGATAATTAGATACTTGATCTGCATTTGAAGAATTCTATGTAGACCTTAAGAGATACCTATTTTGTGTGCTCTTTCACATAAAATCCCAGGAAGTAGAAGAAGCAGAAAAAGTAGAAAAAGCAGACAAAGAAGCAGAAGCAGAAGACGCAGAAGCAGCAGAAGAAATGTACTAACTGAGCAGTATTGAGATTTCATTTAGCAAGTCAATATTTTTACATTAATAGAAAATAAATAAAATAATAAATAAAAGCCTTGCCAAGGCATTCAGAGGCAGAATGTAACAGAAAAAAAAAATAATAAAAAAAAAAAAGCTAATTGTGCATCATCTTCTTTTTACCCCTTTTAAATTTATAGGACTCCAGAGCAGACATTAGTGCTATTTTAGTTGCTGTAAGTAGTTACAAACATTAGTTGGAACACTACTATTTTCTCAGACAGAATACACAATAAATGCTGCCTGTGTGCTGTACAGTCCCTCAAGACAGCTAATATATCCATGTATCTAAGCAGCTACAGTGCCTCTCCCACTCTGAAGAGGTATTCAGATGCTTAGTCAGAATAATTTAGCAGATCCTCTGAGAAACATGTGCCGTTCAAAGAAATATTATCAAGAGTGAGGATCTCATCTGATGTTTTTCCACCTATTCATAGATTTTTTTTTTTTTGACTCAGGCTTATACTCTACCTGGTGTGCTGAAGTTCCTTGCTGCAAATCCAATTTGCCTTCAAATATTTGGCATTGCTTCAATAAAAATGATCAAATGATCAAGTTCACCTTGATCCTTTAATTTTGAAATTGCTTGGCTTGCTCTTTTTCCGACAGTGTTGGGTCAAGATTTTTTTCCTGGGGTGAGTTTCAGTTCATATTCCCTATTTTCACCAGCTGAGCTGCAGATCTGTAGTATGTCTGTCAATTTGTATTTTTCGTGTGTCAGGCTGCATGTCCTTGAATTTTCACCAGTATAAGAAGAAGGGAAAATTTCTAACTAACCAAAGAGAAAAGAAAATTCTGAGTATGCCATAAAAAATATAGCTCAAAAAATTAAAAGTTTTTTTTTATTTCCCTTTCACCCTCAGTTTCCAGGCTCAGACTTAATCTATAAACTATTTGAATCCACAGCTTTGAGAAACAGCACCTTCAGGAGAAGCCTTTCTGTTGGCGACATTCTGTCATCTTACCTAGCAGGATTCCAAGGAACGCAGTATGGCCTGATGGTTTTCTTTTTCTTTTCTTTCACAACATGAAAACTTATAGGGCTTGGAGTGCTAATTAGGGAAACAGAGATGTGTACAAATTGCACCCCTAGCATTGTTCTCCATCACGTACATTATCTTGACCAACCATAGGCCCAGAATGGAAATTTCAACACATTGCACCTCCTCAGTTTGAACTGAAGAAACAGGATATGTCTGTAGGCAACTCATATCTAATTGAGATCAAGCATAAAGGAAGATTAAAATTGCTGTTGCCAATGGGTATATGCTTACATTAGTCTAAACAGTAGTCTGCATGGACATAGTTATTTCTCTGAAAAAAAAAAAAAAATAGTCTTCCTTCTTTTCTCTTCCTACTGCTTTGATTCAACGTGCAAAAAGTAGTATGATATTATTTTTTCGTGTGAAAGGCACTCAGACTTTTAGTTCTTATCACTCAGAGATTTTTTTTAACTTATATTATCATATTGTAAATCATCCTCGCAGTAGGACACTATTTCTTTGTCAAATTATTTTTCTTCTTGTACAGATGGTCCTTCTCACTAATGTACTATGGCTCTGAATTGCTTTCTAGAGGACATTTGCTTTCTCCATTCCATATAGAAAAATACATTTAAAAGGAGTCTAGTGAAACTAACCTGGTATTTCAGGAGATTAAATGTAGACAGTATGAGTATTGTCCAATAACATTTCTTATGTCATAACAATGATTTTTTTCTCTTTAATCTTGATGATTGTCAAACAGAAACTTTTAACAAAGCTTCTTCCTTTCATAGAAAGTGAAAGAAGGCCTTGCAGAGGGATTTGCAATAAAGGGAACAAGGGGAAATGTAGGACAGTGGGCATTTTTGTCTATCTTTTGTTAAATTCCTCAGCAAAGATGAAACAGTGAATTGAAAAAAAATCACTTTAAGATAAGAAGGAAGCTAAATTCAAGATATTAAATAACTTCAAACTGTTATCTTTATTTTGTGATAAAACTGAGTCCACATTTAAGATATTCAGTGACATGATTCTGCACTGTTAGCTGATGCATCAGAATACAGGTTTTGCTTTACAAATGAGTTGTTTTGCATGGATGGTTTTTGTTTTGTCTCTCTTTTGGATATACTAGAATGGGAATTTACTACTGATCCTACTGAATGTTTACAATAAATGTGCACAGCTACAGCAAGCCTTGCAGGAGGGATTATTTAACCTAGTCTAAGTGCAGTATCGTTATCACACACACAAAAAAAAAAAAAAAAAAAAAAAAAGACAATTTTCAAAATAATGAGTAATCATTTTCTTTTTTTTCTTCCTTTTTGGGGGAGGTGGGGGGACAGTTGTCTCAAGAAAAATCTTTAAAAACTGTGGTAAAAGCACTTACCAAAGTACAATTTAAATTCATCTCATTCATTTTTTTCATAATCCCATAAAAATAATATTATATTGTGCTTTTTTTTTTTCCTTAGTTGAGATTTTTTGGCTGATGGTCTGTGCTGCCAGAAGATCTATTTCCAAAAGCACTTGCTGACAGATAATTGACCATCTGACCACTGATCCACATAGCTGTGGAACTGTGAGTATAACTTTCAATTTGCCTTTTTTTTTTTTTTTAATATTCTTCTGCTTTCAATTTCATAGCATTCTGGAATGTCGTTTTCTTAAGCATTGTCAAGAACGAGCACAGTAATAGGGTCTTCTGTGAACATAATGAAAAGTCTCACAGGAATCAGTCTACACGCACAATGTCAATGGCGGTGTGAGCTTTGCTGATTTTATTCCAAGGTTGCAGAGCTCTGTACATCTCTTTTTTTTTATAGCCCTTAGTTCAAGTCATGTCAATTGTTTTGCATAACACTCTCTCAGATTACTTTGTTCTCTTTGTACATCTACTGTTAACTATCAGTTAGGAGGCAAAAGCTAAGAAAGTAGTTCTATAGATGTCAGGACATTATTTTTTAAACATCTTTGCGGTGAAAAAAAAAAAAAAGAAATAATATAAATACCATTGAGATCTCCTATTTACTTTTGCAATTAATATTTTGTTATCATAATAAATCTGCAGAAAACTATAAAGTCATGTAGAAATTCATTGTATTATAAATTATTTTCTATTAGCTGAATTTCATCTTATTTATAATGTATAAATAACAGTAAGTCCAAACATATATTTTCCATATTATGATATCACAAGACTGTAGGATACACCTTCTCAGTATTTTATGCAGTCTGTTGTTTATTGATGTAGAAAATTACATCTTTTCTTCTCAGACTAGTAGTTGTTTTATTCTGTTTTGTTTTTAAGAACATGAGGTACTCCTGATTCAAACAGATTTTCCAGATCAAAATATCCCATTTGTACTGTAATTAAATGTTTTGATATTTTCAATGTGAAGAGAAGATAACCATCCAATGTACCAGAGAGGGAAGTAGATGGCTTTAACACACTAGAGATGTGATGCAAAGGTATCACCAACTGTTTGGTTAGATCACTTTGGGATCAGGACTAATTAGAATTAATAATAAATTCTATATATTCTATAATTCTATAATAAATTCTTAATGAATTCTATTTAGAATTAAATGAATGAAGAGTGCTTAATAATTATCAATCAATTAATTAATTAATAATTAATAATTAATTATTAAGCACTCTTCATTAATTTAAACATTAATGGTTAGACTGGTTATACTGGTTAGAATATGAAGTTACAATAATATTTGCATCTGATTCATGCAAAGTATTTTGTTTGTTTAAGTGTATTTTTTTTACAGTTATATATATATATATATATCATCCAGGAATGGAAAAAAAAAAAGAATATGTCATTTTGGCTTGGAAATTGAAATACTTTAAAAAAAAAGTAGAAGAAGAAGAAAGACAAGCCAACAAACAAATAAAAACCATTTGACTTTATTTTCACTCTTCAACAACTTTCCTGAAAATCTTACTTTTAACTTATAAGTGTGATCATTCTGACTTTCTGATGTCTGAAGCCCTGTAGGGTACTATTGAGGGCCTCACAGGAATCCCTTTTAAAATGTCATTCACCAGATTGGAAGGAATGCACAGTGCATTTGAAAGAATGCACAGTGATGTCTGCTAGATTTCTGCTCTCTCTCCCAGGGATGACTTACCAGATACTCCTGAGTAGTGTCTTTGTTGAACTGTCCCAGAGCAAGTAACAACAGCTTAGAGAGTCACTATCCTTTTCTGTAGGATGCCTTTGTTGAGGCACTGTAATGTGACATAAAGATCAGAACCTCTGTCACATTGTTATTAAGTAAGAAATATTTTTGCTATGTCAGAAGTTAAACAATTTCAGAAAATCATATTTAGTACTTGTTTAGTTATAAACCAATGTTATATATAGATACATATATATTTCAACCCTAGCTATGAGGAAGCCTTGTCATTTAAACAGAAAATTAGAAAATTGCATGAAATTAAATTACATTTATTTATTTATTTATTTTTAAATAGTTAAATATTTTAGTGTATAATATTGAAATTGAGCAGCCATCTAGATATAGTTTCTATATTTTGGGTGACCTTTAAAGTAGAATTGTTAAGAAAAGAATCCAAGGAAAGGATACCCTTTGTTAGAAAATAAAATGGAAATGAAAGACGAAAAGGTCATATTAAATGTAAAAAATATATATTACTGCCACCGAGAACATACTTTGGTCATACTGGAGAGTATACTTACTGTGTAAACATATTAGAGGCCATTTACATTTTATGCTGAAGTAATATTAAATCTATTCTTTGCTTATGCACATTCATGAACTACAGAAAGTAAATGTTTAGTTGAGCTTAAACAAAGAATCCAACATTTCATTTAGAACAGGTCATGCTGGAAGCAGAAAAAGTATCTTTAGAAACAAAGAAAGTTGAAAAAAATAATTGTTGCTGGGTGAGAATGAGCTGGTAATCTAACTAAACACTTTTCCGTTTTTCTGTGTTATGTCTGATCACCAAAGTCATATAGTACTATGACTGCTTGATCATTATATGATTGGCAAATTCAAGCCAGCAAAATGATTACTGAAACTCTCCTGCTTAGATGAACAGGGAATTTCAACCAAATGAGCATATGAAAAAAAAGAACTTAATTGCTTGTATGCCAAAGCAGTATGTCATCTCTATTAAAATAATTTCTACTTCTACTTTTTCACTGACCTGTTAAAACAGAGCAAGTACTAACTTCATTATTCCATTGCTGACAATATAATCCATAGTCTTCCAATTTCTTTTGAATGGATCTGAAATATATAGATTTTAAGTCAGTTCTAGCTACTATAATATATATATACATATATATATATATAATATATATATATATGTATATATACACACATGCTGTAGAAATCATACCTATGTATCTTATCAAGTATAATTTTGTAAACTAGATCCTGGAGACTAATTGCAGTCAAAGTGCTTTTAAGTTGAGGAGGCAAAGTGCTATGACATTTGAAGTACCAGTCTAGAGGAATCGTTTAGTTGTGTTTTTATTTTTCTCTATTTATACAGCTGAACTGTTTTTATAATCGTTGTGTCCAAAGTGTGTATGTGTGGATATATTAAGCTACCTTCCCTACAGAAAAAAAAAAAAAGTAAAAAAAAAAAAAAAGTATATATATATATATAAACAAACACATGAACTCTGAAATTGTGATGTCTTCTTTCTAAAACTCATAAATCACAGACTACTTTCGTGTTATAAGCAGTTTATTTGGAACTGAAAAATCTATTTCAGGATTATGTTTCTATCCTAAAGTTTATGGATATAAGAGATTCCCCATTTGTGTTTTAACATATAGCAATTTTTGTTGTCTTTAAATCTTTTGACAATAAATGCAATATGTGAATTCAAAAAATTGTATATGTTCTTTGTTCTAAGGGAAAAGCATGCTTGTAAATCTTTGAGTCAATAGACATAATGTAGGATATGATTCGTACTACGAACAGTAGAAATGGAAAAGCTGAGATATATTGTTATTACTTCTTATTGTTATCTACTTATATTGGTACCTCTAAATTCCAAACAGCATTTGCCTATACTAGTTGTGAACTAGCATTTACCTCCAAATTTTATGTTTAATCAGTGCTTCAGGTTAGGGATGCCTTCAGTATTCTGAAGTAGTATTCTCTTCTAGAAAAAAGTAGCATTCTCGTCTGCAAATTTTGTGGAGAAACTTTATCTTTCTGTTTCAAATATAATTTATATTTGTATAAATTATATATGTAATTTATGTATATGTATTATATAAATATATGTATATATACATATATTCGTTTACAATAAATGTGTTATCAGTTTTTACACTGTAATACTCCAAAGAATCCATACAAAGAGAAAAAACTACCACCTCTTTGTTGAAGTTCTCAATGTGGAATACAAATCAGCTTCTAGAGTTCCTCAATGAAATAAAATAAAACCTGTATCTTCAAAAATATAGTCATATAGGGATTAGGGGTAATGCATGCATAAGAATGAAAATCCTTATAAAATGATATATGTCATGTTTTGATTTTATGACAATTTTGTGATCAGATTATATCCTAATTCTGTTTATTGATCTGCAAATTTGAGCTTTTTGTTCAAAATACATATTTTAGAAAAAAAATGCCTTGATGTTTATATCTCTCTGTTTATATCCTCACCATTATGGGACTGTTCTCTGTGTATAACAAGTATTCTAATTATATATGGCTCTCTCTATATATTTAAAACAACAATCAGAATAAATTATGTATGAGAATAATTATACATTCACCTGTTTTAACAAACTAAGCTCAATCTGAAAGACAGCAGCCTTTGTTTTTGACTATCTTCATGCCATGCTCTTTATGTATGAGTTTTCCCTTGGAAACAAATTATGTAAAATTTCTACTGGAAAAAAAAAAAAAAAAAAAAGCTACAAACCTGACAAAAGCTTTGAAATCAGACAGAGGAAATAAATATAATGTCCAATGTTGAGTTTGCAGAGTTGTGTGACAAAGTATATTAAAAAAGAATTAAAATCATTTTTTTCTTGCTCTTATATCTCCAACAGGTTGAGAAGGCTTAAAGGAGTTAATATTTGAATGAAAACAGTATACCGCTAGGCAGGTACACATAAACATACAGATCTTCACAACTTATTTAGCATAGTGCAATAGTTCATTGCAAGATCTTTTGTGTTGTTGAAAAACTTAATGCCTGTTTCTTAAACTAGTTTTAATTAAATAATACGTTTTTTTTAAATTATTTTTTTTCCACAATCCAAATGTCATATGTTATAATAGAAAAGGATTCAGAAGAGTTTCTACAAGTGCATAAGCAGCAAAAAGACTGAGGAAAATATGAGCCTGTTGCTGAATGTGTCAGGAGAAATGATGACAAATGATACATAAAAGGCCAAGGTTGTCAATGCCTTGTTTGCCTCAGTCTTCACCAGTGAAACTGCCCTTCAGGTATCCCAGACCACCTAGACCAAAGTCTGGAAAGTCTGGAATTTGGAAGGACCAGGTCCTTCAACAAAGTGTATTTACATAAGCCCATGGAAACCTGATGGGTTTCGTCCATGAGTGTTGGAGAAGGTAGCTGATGCCACTGTGAAGCCATTCAATTATCTTTGAATGGTCATGGTGAAAGGGAGAGGTTCATGAAGAGTGGAAGAAAGCAAAGTCACTCCTATTTTTGAGAATGGCAAGAAGATAGATCAGGTCAACCTTACCTCTGCCCCTGGGAAGCTGATGGAGTAAATCCTCCAGGGAAGCATTCCCAAACACATAAAGGGCGAGAAGATGATCAGGAGTAGGCAGCATGGATTTACAAAGGTAAATAACGCTTAACCAACCTGATATCCTTCCAAAATGATATGGCTACTTTTGTGGATGAGGGGAAAGGAGTGGAAGTTGATTATACTGACTTCAGTCTTTTCACAGTAGGTCCAATATCTATCTCATAGACAAGCTGACAAAGGTCACATAAGTGTGAACTGAGCTGAAAAATGGCTGAACAGCTGGACCCAAGGGACTATCGCATATAGTCCAAAAGCCAGTCACTACTGGTACACCCAGATGTCCAAACTGGGGACAGTATTATTTAACATCCCCATTAATGACCTGGATGATGGGACAGCATACATCCTCAGCAAGTTCACAGATGATCCAAAACTGGGAGGAGCAGGTGAAAAGATGATCTTTAAAGTCCCTTCCAACCCAAGCCATTCTATGCAAAATCAGATGATTGTGTCATAATTCAGACAGATTTCGATAGGCTGAAGAACTGGTCTCTGAGAAATCTCATGAAGCTCAACAAATCACAGAACCACAGAATGGTTGAGAGAGCAGGAACAAATAGAAACTTATGGATTTCCATTAGAATGCATACAATTTTTTTTTTATTTCCCCTCCCCCCCACCATGGAGGTGGTTAACCACTAGCTCAGGTTTCCCAGAGAGGTTGCAAAGTTTCCATCTGTGGATATGTCCTTCATGCAACTTGCTCAAGCAGGGTCACCTAGAGCATGTTACACAGGATTGTATCCAGGTGGGTTTTGAATATCTCTAAAGAAGTAGATTCCAATGGAAATGCAAAGTCCTGTACATAGAGTGGAGAAACCCTAGACACCAGTACATGCTGAGAGTTAACAAGATGGAAAGTGGCTTTTCAGAGAAGGCCCTAGTGATTCTAATGGACAACAAATTGATCACGAACTGGCAGTGTACCCTAATAGCAGAGAAGGCCAACAACTTACTAGGCTGTGTTATGAAGAGTGTTGTCAGAAGGTCAAGTAGGGTGATCTTTTCCTCTTCTCAGCCTGGAGGACTGTGTCCAGTTCTGGACTCCTCATTACATGAAATAGGTGGACTGACTAGAATGAGTCCATTGAAGGGCCACAAAGATGATTAAGGAAACGGAGTATCTGGCATAAGAAGAGAGGCTGAGTGTGCTGGGTCTGTTCAGCCTGGAGAAGAAGATACTTATAAGATTCTTATTGATGTGTATAAATGCCTTATGGAAGGGAATGAAGAAGAGAGACTCTCAGTAGCGGCCAGTGACAGGACAAGAGACAGTAGGAACAAACAGAAACTTATGAATTTCCAATAGAACACATACAAAAAATAATAATTATAACAACAAAAAAAATCCCGACTGTGGAGGTGGTTTATCACTAGCTCAGGTTGCCCAGAGAGGTTGCAAAGTCTCCATCTGTGGATATGTCCTGAATGCAACTTGACATGGACCTAAGCTACCTGTTTTAGCAATAACAATAACAGTGGATTCAAGAGAGTGAACCAATTAGTGTTGAGACACAGAAGTAAAACTTCCTGTATCTCATAGTAGGGGTTTTGACCTAATTCTAGTCTTATTACACATCCTGAACTATATTAATGGCTGGAAATACGGGTGCTGTCTTGGAGTGCATCTTCACTCAGTTTCGCTTTACCTAAGAGGCATATATTTAAATCATAGAATCATAGAATCGCTCAGGTTGGAAGGGACCTTGAAGATCATGTGCTTCTGAGCCCTCTGCTATAGGCAAGCCACCCACTGGATCATGCTGCACAAATGCAATATTTCACAAAACTCTTGCATGACATAAATCAGTGATCAGTGAGCAGAAATGACTGAGTTATTTTATTCAAAAGTGATTTCATGGTTGTAAATAAAATACTAGTACCTAGTCAGGCCATAGAAGTGTTATTTAGGCATTATCCTATGACTAATAATTTAGATATTTGTTTTAATACTGTGGACCGGATGCTGAGTTGGGACTATTTCTTTGTTAGCATCCAGCTGAAGTTCTGACCCTGCTGTTCACTAATGCAAGAACTGTGAATGCAGTACTTAGGAGATTCAATACAAGTACATCTGGTGTGTGTAGGGCAATGTGAATGAGAAGTCTGTGTTTTGCTTCAGTAGAATATTTGATATGTATCTGAGATAATTTCCTTGATTATCAGGGATTTATCTCTGATATTTAACAATGTAGTCTATCCTGTGTCTTAATATAAAACTTAAGAGCTGAAGGAGACAGAACCTTCCCATACCTACTCTATCAGCAGCATTTAGGACAAGACTGCACAATACATGTATCGTTAAGATGTTGAGGGCTGATATACCAGCACATTGTGTGGAGATTAGGAAATAACATTGATGGCATAATACATTCATCCTAAATAGCTTAAAATCTAAATTTTCCTACAAGCAACTCCATGTATGAACAAGTATCAGATGTAGAGTGCTACCTGCAGGTTCAAAGTTTAATAGTAAGAAAAGAAGAAAACACTGAGAAGCTTGGAGACAGTGTTATATAAATAATATAAATTATTTAACTTATTAAACATTATTAAAAAATACAGCTTCATTAAAACATTTAAACAGCAGCTGTGGTTGCTTATTCTGGAGAACAGGAGGCTCAGGAAAAAGCTTAGCTACCTGAAAGGAAGTTGTGGAGAACTGGGGCCTCTTCCCTCAGATAACGGGACTAGAGGGAATGGCCTCAAGTTGTGCCAGGGGAAGTTCTGGTTGGAAATTAGGAGACACCTCTTCTCGGAAAGAGTGGTCAGGCACTGGAACGGGTTGCCCAGGGAGGTGGCGGAGTCACCATCCCTGGGAGTGTTTAGGGAACGGTTGGACCTGGTGTTTAAGGCCATGGTTTATTGGGTGACATTGGTGGTAGAGGGATGGTTGGACCAGGTGATCTTGGATCCAACCTTAATGATTCTATGACTTTATTTTCAATTGTCTTAAATAGAAATATGGACTATATGAACTAAGAGTATTTGTATTCAAAAAGAAGTACATTACAGTCATTTTTACATGAGGATACCAAGCACTTTCATGAACTGTAAAAACTAAGGAGGCTGTTAGACATAGTAAAGAGTAAAATTATTCTAAGTGCATACCCATACATTAGCTAAAATTATTTTCTAACTTAGTCAGATCATTATGTTAGCTTCTATTAAATTTGAAATGGTCTGTTCCTTTTTATGTCAGGTGTTTACACAGGTAAAACTGTCCCCAGCCTTTTCTTCAGTGACTACAAGAGGTGATTTAAGAAGGAATCACTGTGTTTATATTGGAAAGTAATTCATTTTCCATGCTATGGTCCCAGCAAGCATTTTGAACTGCTTTAGTGATATACGATGGCTCTACAATATGGGCTACTAAGGGGAAAATACAAATCAGAAACTATCAAACATATTCCAAAACTAAGTGACAGACTTCAGCTGAGAAAGAAGCTCAAGTAGGGTTTAATCCACCATACCAAAGTAGTGTAGATGTAGGATGCTGGGAAAATAAGACTTTGGCAGAAATCAGTGCCAAATATAAGCTTTTGTTTTAATGTTTAAATTTAAGATATGCTAAACATCTTGAAAACAATTATTGGTGATTAGTTCAATCTGCTGGTTCCTGAAAGATGCAGATGGTACAGCACTAATGACAGTAATTACAGTTCAGATACTTTAAATCCACTTGCAATGTACGCACTTTAAAAACTTTTATGAATAAGCAAGATTAGAAGTGTCTGTACAAAAATAAAAGCCCTCAGTCCTATATCCTGTTTAACAGAAAACTTAGTTGAATATCTTTAGAAATTAGACACATTAAATAAGAAGTAATGTATGTGAGAGATATGCCTAGAATGTGCATGTATAAGAAGAATGGACTCTGAAGTACACTTTTGTATTTGCGTGGGGTTTGTAATGACTATAAATGCTGATAATGACTATAAAGCTGGTACAAAGGATCAAACAATTTTATTGTAACAATAATATAAATAACAATGTAAAAAGGCTTTCATCTGCTCTTCTTGGTGACGTTATTTGAAGTAGCAATTCATACATTGGCACTATGAATGTGAGGTGTAAAGCCATCACATGACAGAGGAATTAATTACATCTATTTTTTTGGAAAGTTTTTATTTGCAAATAATTTTAATCCAAAACTGAAAAAAAGGTCTAAATATTTAGGCTGAAACGTATTGTTTAGATTCAGTTACAGAAACATTTGATGGAATCTTAATAAAAGTGTAAAGTCAAAGTCAGCACTAATTGGATATTTACATGTTTAAGATGTACAAAGGTAATGACTGATTCACTACCCATTTTAGTTAGTGAAAAAGATCAAAGGAAGTATACATAGTAGAATAGTAGTTTATACTATTTAGTTTATACATAGTAGAATATGTGTTTGTTGTAGTGCAACATGACAATGAGGCATTAAGACAAGCAGGACAAGGAAGCATTTTACAAATTTATCTCCATTAATATGAATATTTCTAGAGAGAATTAACAATAAAATCCAGAACAAAGCCAGAAATAGAAAAAATGTTTGCTAGGAACACCCTCAAAGGAATCATAATCTAATAAATTTAATACTTTATATTCATAAACAGGAATGTGTTATAACATGTTTTGTATATTATAATGTGCTTAATATATTAGCATGCATAAAGTAATATTTTCATTCAAACAATTGAAATATCAATACTTCAAGGGCATTGTTATAAGACTACATGTGTTTTCTGCTTAATGTCCTAATTAAATCTCTTTCAAAATATTCCATCAAAGTAAGACATTACATTATTTATACAATATACTTTAAAAGGTAAACAACTATTTTGTCCTCTGTATGAATTATTTCTTGGAGATCTGTCCCTTATACACACTGATGGAAGTTTCAGAATGCCTACAACGGTATAAATACAGTCCAGTAAGTGTAAAGGAAGCCATTTCACCTTGAACATTCTGTTAGTCACCTCCCAGTTGGAAACCTCATGAGCAGTTAACAATATTGGTAATTTAGCCTCAACACAGAAGGCCTGTTTTTGCCTGCTTCAAGCTATACCTTATCTCTGACCTCAGGTTGACTCAGTAGTTACCATTTTTTCTTGTCAACAGATGGCTTCTAAATTGTTGAACATACAACTTAACCTTTGCATCATGTTGTGATAAAGAGTAGATGTTCCTAGCACTGATAATCAATATAACATTATATGTCTACAAATGTGAAAACTTGCATAATTTTAAGCATGTGTAGCAATTCAGGTTCAGCATCTGTCCATGTGTGCAAGCTCTCAAACCCTTTGTTTAAACCCAATCAATGCATGTTCTACTTTTCAACAGAGGGAATGGGTTCTGTACCCAGTTCACATACAGATTCATTGAGGTAAGAACCCTAGTGACTTGCCTCAGCCAATGCAATGATACAAAAATCCATTCCTGAAAGTACTTTTCTAAATTGCCATTAGTTTTCTCATTAATGATCACTTTTAGTAGTCAGAATCAACTGAAGTGTTTTGCAGAATTTTTATCTTCATACACCAAGATGTGTGTGTGTACACGTGTAGAGTTTCTATGTACGTTTACATTCAGGCTTTATTATTATTATTCCTTTTTTTTTTTTTTTTTTTTTTTTCTTGCCTAGAGCTCCAGTAATGTTTTGGGTTCCAGTTAAATCTAAACTAAGAAAAAATGTGTTTTGACATTTTAGAGTTAGGATTATTCCTCCTGTAAGCAGAGAAAAATGAAATTATTATTGCAGTGCATAGTAGTGATAAAAATAATTTGATTACAAACATCAAATATGATCTATCTCAAAGTGCATATACATAAAATGTTTTAGTACCATACGCAAACTTATAAAATGTCAGTACTGAGAGTTTGTTATTGTTGTTGTGTTTTGTGTGTTTCAGACAGCAACAATATAGTATTGTTGCAAAAGAGTATGTTAAATACACGGTTCAAAGAACATAAATGGAGGCTTTTGTACAGGTTGTGTGAGCTGGAGAGAAATGATGGATTTGTGACCCAGTCCCAACATTACTATAGCACCATATTGATTGCAGAGGGTATCAGAAGAGCTGTTTTCTTTGAACATTTACAGAATTTAACATGTTTTGATCAGTCAGCTTTCTATCCCCACTCACCTATTTTACTTAAAAATTCATGTACTTCCTCTGTATCTAGAGAGCAACATGTAGCCAACATTGAAATAACAGCTGAATGTATACAAAATGTATAGAGGACTTGAATCCTGTATGATGCCAAAATGAATGAATGAATTAATTAATTAATTAATTAAGACTGGATCTTGTTAGCTTGAAATATCATAATGCACATTAATGTATATATTCACATCTCTAAATAAGGAGCATGCAGGTAATATTTCAGAAATAAAATCCATAATTTTCTCATCCTATGCAATTTGAGAATCATTTCAATCAGTTGGTATTGTCTGAAATAATGTATGTTGTTCTTTAAAAAAATAAGGAATTAAACATTGAGGAAATAAACTCTTATTGCTTCTAACTTTCACTTAAATCTTGTGTTATATGAACCCAGTCAGGATATAAGCATAACATCCAAATGTATGCAAATCACTAGGCCACACTGGAAAGAATTATAGGACACATACTCTTACATTGTTTCACTTTTGATCACACAGGTGAGAAGTAGGTAATATAAATACCTTGTCTCCCTTATGACTCCGGTATACCTATGCACTAGAAATGTGTAAGCCAGCTGCAAAAGGGAGAAATGAGAAGTAATTATTTTTTTTTTCCTCCAGTACAGAGCTATGCTTCTGAAAGTCCACATGTTGAGAAGCATGAAGGAGATTTAGCAGTAGTAGGCAACAAGATTGCTGTTTTGTAGAGAGAGTAGAATCATAGATTAATGAGAAATTCGTGCTGAATATGATAGCAACTACCCACTGAAGACACTAGATGAGTTAACGGAGGTAAAGGAAAGAGGAAGATGATAAGAAAGAGGACCCTTAGGGAGGTACCTTAAGGAATTCAATTCAATATAAAGAGGAAAGCAAGAGCAGAAAAGTATGCAGCTCAGACAAAAGCTAGGAGAATTTATTTTAAAAAAAAAAAAGTTAAAAATATAGCAGATGTAGCATAACCTACATCTGCTAAATGTAGCAGTTCCAGTGTAACCCATCCAGCAACACAAACATCCGTGTAACTTCTGCTTATTCAATAATAAAAGACAAGATTTCAAGTTCTATAACAACATATTTGTTCTTTATCGTAAATAATTTTTCAAGAGAATGTCTGGGAGACATTGTAAAAATCTACAAATTGCGCAAATCCTCAGATGAAGGCAGAATCAAGTCAAAGCTCAGGAAAATATAAGCTTTACTCCTGCTTCTCAGTGCTTGTTTACTTCTCTAGCTATTTCCAGACTTCAAGGTCTGCTCCAACAAAACAAAATAAAGGAAAAAAAGAAATTGAATACTTCATGTCAGTGTCCTATCAATTATAAAGAAAATACATGTGCTGGAAAATAGGAAGAAAGGTTCTCTCCAAAATTATGTAAGTTTTAAAACAGAAAATCTTATTTTGTAAATGTTTACAAAATATTTTGAAGCACAAGGGCTTCAAAAGGTACCAAAGCAAGAAAACAACTAAGCTCATGTCCCTACAAAATCCAGTCTTATACAGCTCTTCCCAAAGAGCAGAATAATATATATTTATTTTTTATTAATAATTTCTCCTTTATTTATGATTTGATCAGTTCACTTTGGTATTTCATTGAACCTCAGTCTATTACTGTTACTAAATTAATTTTAAAGTGAACATTCCATCTGAGACTGTTCTCAAAATAAATAATCTAAACCTAATATTTTAGTTTTAACTAGACCTAAATAAAAAAAAAAAATACATATCTCCTTTGGTTAATAGTTTTCTTCTTGTCTCTTTCTTCCATTGATCTTTTTGCCTTTCTCTAATATAGCCTGCTTACCCTTTGCTTCAATTAAACTTCAAATTTAATTTAAATGGGTCTATTGGGTTCAAAACAAGTTTGGAAATCAAATGAGGTGTTCTTTATTTTTGCATTGTTCATTTTTTTGGAACATACATCTAGATATCAGGTTTTGTAACATTAAATTGGAGTGTTCTTTTTCCTCATGACAAGACATTCCTTTGCCTTAAATGTATGCATCTCACTTCTGCAGACTTCCTTATTATTCCACAGTCGCATGTACCTTCCCCATTTTTTTTTTCTCCTGTCTAATCAGCACAATAAAGTAAAGCCTCTAGCCTGCTTTGCAAGGCTATATAAACCATATAAAAAAGTGCACATAGAACAATATTTTAACAAAATACTTCTGCTCTGAATACTGCCAGTTAGTTCAGAGGCTTGACTGGTTTGAACACCCAGGTGCAGGATAAATTTCCCACTGGCCTGGTGAAATTGTCAGTGTTTTAGGTTCAGTCCTCAGTGTGAACCTAAGGAAATGCGTTCAGGTTCACAGCAAGGAGTCCCAAAATGGTATCTAAAGATTAGAAGTTATGAGAGGGTTGCTTATCAGTGTTTGTAAGAATGGTGAAAATGTTCACTGCTGCTCTAATTAAAAAAAGCCTTGGGATGATTTGTTTTGTTTTGTAAGACTGGTGTGACACTTACTAAGTATCTGCTTCATAGTGTAATATATTTACATTTTTTTTGACTTTATTTTAGCATTTCAGCTATATCTTTCACTATACATACACAGTTCATGTCTTTAATGAGGAAAGTTCTACAGAGGTTGCTAAAAAATAGACATAAGGTAATCGAATAGCTTTTTTTCCACCAAAAAAAAAAATCATTTTATTTTTTTTTTATCAGCTAAAATTTGTAATTTTAATTTAATTTAATTTAATTTTAACTGTAATTTTAGGTGTTTTTCCCCAATATTGCATTTACATGAAAGTTCAGTTTCATTTACATGAAAGTTGCTGAAAAGTAATCAAAGTGATGACTCAAAAATTACATCACTTTCAGTTCAATTACTTTTCTTGAAACACTATCCAATAGATGTTATTTCACTCTCTAAAAATTTTAAAATTTCATTTTAAAATTTTATTCTCATACATATTACGTGGAAATTTAAAGCAATATATTGCTGTCTTTCAAATATTTATATGTAGTTGTGTATTTGACTTAGGTTTTTGTCCTGAAAGGATTTGTACATGTCCATAGCTTTTCCTTTAGATGTAAAAACCTACAAATCAATCTGAAAGATTGGAAAGTAGAGATTTCCTTGTATTTTTGAGCATATGTCACCAAATAAGGAACTAGTATCTGCTGCTGATTTTTGTGAATTTAGGCAACTTCTTCAACTCTTCCCACCACAATAGCATTTCCAGCTCAGTAGCAATTTTATTTGATCTGTGTCTAGTGATTGGAATGTCACTTAGTGCACAACCTATGTAAAACTTCCAGGACTAATTCTAACACTTCTAGAGTCTTCCATAGTTAATTAATTCTAATTAAAGATTTAGAATGAAGGTTAGAAGTGACTACATACATAGTTTTATAATTTGTTTAAGTAACTTCATTATGTAAGAAGAATTGCTTAGGCTGATTGAAAAACAGGCCATGTGATCTCTTTTTCTAAGACAGTACTCAGATTGACTTAGTAATTGTATTCATTGTTTTGAGTATCCTTCATGTGTCTTTCTATTCCTCTCTTTAAATGAAAGTATTTCAATATTTTTTTCCTATTTTTACTACTAATAAATTTAATTATTACATACCTTGATATTTTTTGGATACAAGATACGCTATACATGTAAATATGTATAAAACTAATAAATGCTTTCAGACATCCATTGTCTACAGAGCTCTCAGTGTTCTTGCTCATTTTTATTTTATTTTATTTTATTTTATTTTATTTTATTTTATTTTATTTTATTTTATTTTATTTTATTTTATTTTATTTTATTTTATTTTATTTTATTTTATTTTATTTTTCACCTAAAAGAAAATGTCTTGAAGTTTTCTTAAAGTTCCTCTAAAAGGGGAAGGAGAAAAAGAATATATGTATATATTTACTTGTATATATTTACTGTGGTTAACCTTCTGTTCTTAACATTGCCTTGGATATTATGGAGTAGAATCCAGAGTCAGAGTCACACTGTGAAACGAAGCCTGAAAAATAGCGTTTAAATTAAATGTTCCCTAGAAATGTACATGGTTTCCTAACAGAAAACACACATGCCACTTTGTCTTTCATATTTCTGCTGTACCTGTAAAGTAAGACTGGCAGATTTTATATCATGAATAATAGTTTTGTTCTTTGTATTCAACGGTAAAATTATTTTGTTCCAGGGAACAAAGTGTACTTCATAGTATATTAACATATACTTCATAGTGTATGTCATCTTTATTTGTGATGGATCATAAGGGCATTTTCTATGTGGCTGGATGGACATGGTGCATCTCATGAAGCCCTGCAATACTGTGCTTATAGGCTCATAGTAGGGGATGCAGGAAATGGGAGTTCTTCCAATCTGGTCTCCAGATTACCTTTTTTTTTTTTTTTTTCAAGTCTTTCAGAAGCTGATACATTGAATGATGGGTCCTGACAATTCTTACTAGTTAGTATAGCTTCAAGGAAAGCATCCTGGGGAAAGAATTCTCTCATCTGTGTAACAGGACACCTTTTGTCATTGCATAGTTATTATTTTAATGTACGCTAAATAATGCAGAAATTTTTGGATACGTCTCTCCACGTCCAGCTCAGCTGCATGGATTAACTCTCAACAACTTCTGAATATCATATTTAAATGTCATCAGGAAAAGACAAGCCAATGTTATGTAATTTACAGACCGATTTTAAGATTTCAGGTTTATGGCTGAGCTTCTAACTTACTTTTAATATCAAAACTACATATCTTACTTCTAATGTGCCTCTGCACCTGTTTTTTTTTTTTTTTTTTTTTTTTTTCCTTCTTCTAGATTTGCATTATTATTCAGACAAAGTCTTTTATATGTGATACCCTGATAAGTGTTAATCCTTTTAAATCCTCTATTTCACCCAACCACACACTTAGGGCCCAATTTTCTCTGGTTTCATGCATCATTTGTTCTTAAAATCTGTGGAAGTTACACAAAAATGCTTGATACAGCAAAATCTGCAAAGCATAAAGGAGTCGTACTTATTTTATGTACAGTCACTCTATGTAGTTGTTTTATCTTTAATTAAGCACTGTCAAGAAAGTAAGCTTTCTTTACTCTCTAAAGGAAATTGATATTTTTAATCACAATTAAATAAGTATGTCAGAGACAGAAAGGAATCAAATGTTTTAGAATAGAAACATAGAAACAATAGAAACATGCATTTCTCTTCATGTGGACTGTAATCCAAAAAAATATTATTTTTTCCAAGTTTAAACCTAAAATTTTAAAATCCTTATTTGCTTGAACGTATTTTCTTCACATTCTTTTTTATTTATTTGCAGATGTCTCTGAGTGAAACCCTAGCTTTACTTCTGCCTATACAGACAGTGTATATTAGATAAACTGTATGTAATGCAGTGGCTCTGGAGGCTGTAAAAATAGAAAAGACACAAAGCACTAACCATGCTGAAATAGATTTTTTACCTGTAAACCCAATAATAGTGCCAGACTTATGGAAACTGATCAAATGGACCTTCCTCTTCCCTCAAGATGAAAAATAAAACCAAACCAAACCAAACCAAACCAAAACACCTCTTATCAACACCAGTTTGAATGAATGAATGATACCAGTCTCATTCAGCCACGAGTCTTTGACAAAGCTCCTGTGATAGTCCAATCTGTGAATATGCTGCACTATTGCATGATTATATTATTATACATATTTAATATGCATGTAAGTATATCTATTTTTTCAAAATGAAATTGCATTACCATAAAATGCCAAGTGTACTAAACATCATTTTCCATTTTAAAGCCTTTGGTGTGTGAAAATGAAATCATTCTGCAGAAGAAAGTGGCTCAAATGGGGCACATACCACAATGCCTACTTGCTGACCTCTGTTTCTGAGTATACTTTGCACAATTATATTACTCACAATCCCTATAACTTTACCATGTGTTAAGGCCAGGTGTATACCTTCAGAAAGGATATGGAAGTTTAAAACATTGCTTTCTTAATTTGTTTATGCAAAAGCAAAAATGTCATTTGTACAACTAAAAGCTTTTCATTATTAGCAACTAATCAAAATGACCACAGCGTTATTTTAAAGATACTTTAGGTCAAATATGCATTTACTATCATGGGTTGTATTCTCAGTGTTCTACCATAGCCATGCTGAAATTCTTATTCTGTGCTTTGGCTTTCCATTACTTAAATAAACTTATTTGTATTGTTTAATTTCATGACAGCATGTCCTTTATTTATTACCATAGGCTATTTGTTATATTTTAGTATGTCCTAGTATATTTAGAACGTGGTACGTTTAGAACATTTTAACACTTTATATGTTAGGCATATCATAAAAAGTTATTCTAGGCACTCAGATTGTTTCAGATTCTATCAATTTTCTTTTTCTTTGATGAATGTGCTCAGTTTTATGGTGTGAAAATGTGTTATAGTTGTATTACTTTCTAGGGTGGGATAGTAAAGCTGGAGGTGGATCTTTAGGCAAAGTTTTATATATACAAAAGTAAACAGAATCTTTGGCTTTCTGCTGGTTATAAAGAGGGTAGAAAAAATAATTTCATTTGAAGTACTTTAGGGAATTCTGCCTTAACTTAAAAGCATTTTTCAGTTGTTAGAATTTATTTATTTATTTATGGGTTGGGAGAGCAAATTGTATATATTAAAGTGAAAGAAGGATCTAAAGGTCAAGGGATAAACTGTTTGATGCAACGTATCTCAAGCTAAAAGCCCCATGATCTGTGGCAGAGTAGACTGAACAGGAGCTAAGGCAGAGCACAGTGTTTAAGGGATATTTAAGATACTGATTGCCTAAAATGGTACCAAACATTTTCTTTTTGATTGGTGTTACTCTAAATGCTTGAAAAGCATTGAAACATCACTTCTTCATTTAAAGGGTCCTGCCACATGCTAGGAAGTAGCATGTGAATTTTCTTGCCCTAGGACAGAAAGGAGTTCCTGGTTAGGATCCTGGCTCTCACTCCAGCATGTTTGTATTGGGTTGAAACAGCTAGAGCGGTGTGGAAGAAGCAGAACATTTTTAGTTTTGCCTGGGGTGGACTTTCTTAGGACTATCTTCTGAAGATGTTTTGTACTTCCCATCACATGAAACAGATTGAAATCAGAGCCTCAACATATACTCAGGCTGCTGTCACCCACTCAAAGAAAAGTGCCATAAACATGTCTGGCCCCTGGCAGAATCAGTTTGGGAAGCATGGCATCCTGTGGGAGGGACCCCACGTGGAGCAGGGGCAGAGTAACTATGAATGGGCAGCCAAGATGAAGTGTTAGGGACTTGACTGCAGCCCCCATTCCCTGTTCCTCTGCACTGCTTGTAGGGAGGATATAGTAGAGGGTGGATGGGAGGAAGGTGTTTTTAGTTTGCTTTTGGTTTCTCACTGCTCTAGTATGCTAGTGATAGGCAATACATTATAATAATCTCCCTACACTGAGTCTGTTTTGCCAATAATTGGTGAGTGATCTTCCCGTTCCTATTTCAGCTCTTGAGCCCTTTCCATCACATTTTCTCCCCCATTTCCTTTGAGAAGGGAAAGTGAGTGAGCCTTAGTAGTGGAGTTCAGCTGCCCAGGAGGGTAAAACTATCATAATTATATTAATAATCGGTATTTTGAGGAATGGAGAAATCACTTCAAAACATTTCCTTGTCTTGCAAAAATTATCTTGAGCACTCTCTAAAAATCTATGATTGGGAAGGGCCTCTGGAACACACACAAATTTCTAAAGTTTCTAGGAGGCCAGACTTTCATTAAAGAATGATCAGGATCAACTTCCTGCTTAATACAGGTCACAGAACTAGAAATTTCTAAGTTCCTTGATACTATGCTGGATACATAACTTTCAAGTTGACAAAAGCCAACTTATCTCTCCCAATTTCACCATCTACATCTAGGTTGTTCTTTAACCTAGGACTCTCTTCTCCTCCCCATTTTCTCACATGTATCTCTTAGCACGTCATAAATTACCCTCCAGAAAAATATATCACTTCCCCACATGATAAAGAAAGACCTACATTACTTACTTGAACTAGCAGTATAGTTATGTAAGGAATGTTCCAGTAATTCATGTCAATAGAGGGTTTGAAGGGTAAACCTTGAGTCTCTGATATCCGGAGATAAGAGAACAAAGGGGTTTCAGAATAACTGCTAACTGTTGTGACTATTGCATGGGACACTATACAAGTCTCTGATATCTGGCCAAGATGGACAAAGGAGAAGGACATGGAGAAAGCCTGGGAGGAAGACTATAAACCTTCAGCATGAGAGACCCCCAGAGGGATCACCAGAGACTGATACACATGCACCAGTGGGAAGGTTCGGATTCCAGGAACTAATTATAATAACCCTACATTTTCTAGAAGTAGTAATGAATATGTATTAGCCTAGGACCATAGAAACCAGCCACCTGATGTAACGTATGTGTATGTGTCGCTTGTATCAGGAACAGTGTGACCAGCAGGGCTAGGGAGGTGATCGTCCCCCTGTACTCAGCTCTGGTGAGGCCACACCTCGAGTACTGTGTTCAGTTTTGGGCCCCTCGCTACAAGAAGGACATGGAGGTGCTTGAGCGGGTACAGAGAAGGGCAACGAAGCTGGTGAGGGGCCTGGAGAACAAGTCCTACGAGGAGCGGCTGAGGGAGCTGGGCTTGTTCAGCCTGGAGAAGAGGAGGCTCAGGGGCGACCTTATCGCTCTCTATGGGTACCTCAAAGGAGGCTGTAGTGAGGTGGGGGTTGGCCTGTTCTCCCACGTGCCTGGTGACAGGACGAGGGGGAATGGGCTTAAGTTGAGCCAGGGGAGTTTTAGGTTAGATGTTAGGAAGAACTTCTTCACTGAAAGGGTTGTGAGGCACTGGAACAGGCTGCCCAGGGAAGTGGTGGAGTCACCATCCCTGGAAGTCTTCAAAAGACGTTTAGATGTAGAGCTTAGGGAAATGGTTTAGTGGGGACTGTTAGCGTTAGGTCAGAGGTTGGACTCGATGATCTTGAGGTCTCTTCCAACCTAGAAAATTCTGTGATTCTGTGATTCTGTGTTGGAGGAGCCCAGACTCCCCATGCACCCAGCATTGTTTACTTGCTTTTTATTGGCACCATAAATAAATCTTATAAAGCTAAATTGACTTGGAATTTATACCAGTTAGATGTGCAAGTAGCATAGAATTCATCAGATTTTTAGGTCAATTATTCTGCTGTTTCTACTTCTGTATGATCTTTACAGTCACATTAAAATGCTTCCTTTTTCACTTTTTGAGTTACATTTTCAAGCGTTGCGTTATTACTGTGTCTTTGTTACTTGATCCAGGAGACACCACCTGTGAAAAAAAAAAAAGAAAAAAAAAAAAAAAGTCAGAAAATCTACTATGCTTCATCTCCATAACACCTGTGATCAAACAAAATGTACTGAACTTCATTAATCTCTCATTATAATGTGACTTATTTTTTTTCAAAGTCAGGCTTGGATGTCTTTATGTACCCTTTTAATTTTTTCATAAATATTTGAAAATATTTTCAAATAAAAAGTATTTTAATGTTTTGATATTTGATACTTTATAAATACCAGAAATAGGCATACCATCCCACTAATAACCTTCCTCTGTCACCTTAGAACATTGTTTTGGAGCAATGAAAATCATGACACATAGCAGCCTCCTCCCTTGTCTTCTCCTGCCTGTCTGCCATGTGGCTTGTCTCTTTGACAGACCGATGACTGCTTGTGAGCATTCTGGAATGTTTTCCTGAAGGCATGACACTGGCACACCAGAATCTGAACCTACCCCAGGCTTGTCCTCAGCATGTTGTGTAGGCATGCACATTTTTGTCATACTCCATTCTGCTCATAAAGAAATATTTTTGTGGTATAAAGACTTCTTCATAGTTTTTATTTCCCCTGTTATGGTCACCCTGATTTCCTCATTTATCTTGATAATTTCTTGTTGATGAAGTGCATAACAGTGCCCTGGACACTATGGTTATGGCTTGTCCTCATTAGAATGAAATTATGTTAGGTCTGGAGATTAGTTGTTCATTTCCTCCAACTAGCTGTACTATTGATCACCCAGGATTAATATACTTACACCAAAAGTCAATGTGTCCTGAGCCGTTATCCAAACAAGTTCCCTCTGAGTCATTAGCTCAAGATACACATCACACTTTTATATTGGTCCTTCAGGCAGAATGATCACAGTATAGTATCTGTATGTCTCTGTACAAACTGAATAACCATTAAAGAAAATAACAGACAAGGCTATCTGACAATCATAGTTGCAGTCAGTAGATCATATCTGTATATCAGAAAAACTTAAGTGAGTCTACATTCCTCTTAGGGAAGAAAATGAGATTTGTTTATGTTGTTAATGCTTTTCTCCAATACAGTGAAAACTTTCACAGAATTGCAATCGTGTTAAGGTGGGAAGTGATATCTGTAAATTACCAAGTCCAACCCCTTCTCAGAGGAGGGTCAACTAGCAATCTTCAAAGACTGAAAAGCCACAACTTCTCTGGTGTTGTATTTAGCATATATTAGGCCCAACTGACAAAGCTGGTAGCATGTCAGAATTAGCCTTCATTCTGTCTTTTAGTTGTAAACTGCAACAGCTGGGCAAAATGTTCCGATGTTTAACTGACGTTATTCTTCCTTTGTAAGAATAAAGCGGTTTCTGATGTCACTGGGCACACCCGAGAAGTCTGGCTTTGTATTCTTTCTCCCCACCACCAGGATAAGATCCCTCGATATTTTCTCAAATAGAGTCATTAGCTAAATAGTAATTTTGGTTTAAAATCAGAAATAAACAACAATATAGTTTTCCGTTTTTCTCCACAAGCTCTTTTCCCGAATCTTTAAAGAGGGTCAAGCCCTAGAATTATGAGACAAACATAGGTCCACTGAAGAATCCACTGTGGAGCCCTCAAGAAAAATACAGTTGACAAGATTGGCAAAAGTGCAGGATTTGGAGAGGGCATTGCTTTGGCTATTGCTTACCCTGTTAAGTCCTTAGTGGGGAAGAATTTTAGGATCATCTTGTGTTCTTTGCACCTATGGCTTCCATGAAGCAGAATTTTCCCAGTGGCTGTTGGAAAGAATCCCTGAGTAGTAGAAGACTCCTCCATCATGTTCTTGCAAAGACATATACAGAACCTGTTGACACTTTCAGTTTCAGGTATCTATCATCCCATACTGATATTATATAAACTCACTTTAGGATAGAATAAATCTTGTGGTTAAAAATTAATGAGAACAAAATATGCAACATCTTGTTATCTGTCAACCTTCTGTTATGTTGAAGCATCTTGTTAATTGAAACATCCCATTATCTGTCGACCCCCAGTTAGGCTGAAACTTGAGATAACTTGAGCCAACTTGGCATTCTTTAGCAAAAGGTGAAAAGTACATCATGAGTATGTACTCCCAAAGACCACTGCCCATGTCCTGAAGATCCCAGCCCACAATTCTTGTGAGGCTTTGTGCAAGCGCAAAGACTGATAAGCTAATTAGCATATGAAGCGAGAGTAGGCGGGTTTAGGTAATGAATATGTATAGGCATTAATAGAATATTCATTGTTTTGCTGTATAAATATGCGAGTTTGTTACTTCGAACATGCACGTTAGGTGGAAGGATCCCCCATGCATCCAACGCTGACAATAAAGGATACTTCGTCACTTAGAAATTTCGGCTTCAATCTTTGAATCAATACATATCTATCAGGGTATCAATGCTGATCTACCCGAAATAAAAACTGCCTTATCACTGCTGAATCACTGATTTTTTTTGCGGCCACATTCTTTTCAGCCTCTCCATATAACACTGCATTTTACTTTAGCAGGCTTTAAAATATCTTGCTGGTTTATGTCCACTACAGAAACTTGCCTAGAAACACATTAATGCTCTGTTTGCTCTGTTTTATCATTCTTTTGACTTCTTTAATTCAGAACAGTCAGAAGAATGTAAGGAATACACATGGGATGTCTTATTTGAGCTCACTAAAGACATAAACTGGAGGATCCTCCATGGACTGATGTGCAGAGTGGCTGGAAAGCTGTGCAGAGGAAAAGGATCTAGGGATGTTGGTTGATACTTGCCTGAACATGAGCCAACAGTGTGCCCAGGTGGCCAAGAAGGCCAACAGCATCCTGGCTTGTGTCAGGAATAGTGTGGCCAGAAGAATCAGGGAAGTGATCCTCCCCCTTTACTCTGCTGTAGTGAGGCTGCACCTTGGGTACTGTTCAGTTTTGGCCCCTCGGTACAAGAAAGGCATCGAGGCCCAGGATCATGTCCAGAGAAGGGCTACAAAGCTCTTTGAAGGGTCTGGAACACAAGTCTTATGAGGAACTGGGGCTGTTATGAGGAACTGGAGGCTAAGGGGAGAACATATTGTTCTCTACAACTACCTGAAAGGAAGTTGTAGGGAGTTGGGTGTCGGTCTCTTCTTGCAGATAACTAGCAGTAGGACTAGAGGGAATGTTCTGTGGAAGGAGGACTCCTAGCTTAATTAATCCTTCATTTTATGGAAACTGTTCTGGACTCTTGATATTCTTTATTGCCCATCTCTGAAATCTTTCCAGAGGTATTTATTTTGACACGACATCATCAGAGCTATGTATAGTACTCATGATATAGATGAAACATGGATTTATGCAGTGGAATATTCCTGTGATCTTTCTTTTGCTCTCTCTTTCATTACAGTCCCTAATCTTAAGTTTGCTTTTTTGACAACTAGCAAGTCTATCCCCTAAGATCTTAAGGCAAATGTTAACCATCATTCTGCTATTTTGCATTTGAAATTGTCATTGGTTTCTTTCCCACAAGTAACCCCACAAGAACACCATCATGTTACACTTACCAGCACTGAATTTAATTTGACATTTTACTTCCTAGTCACCCAGTTTTAAAGCCTTTTTGCAATTTTCCACAAGATACTACTTTGAAAAACTTAGTTTCATCAATGGACTTTTTCAGATTACTGCTCGCTTCTCCACCTTTTCAGTTCATTTACAAACATATTCGACAGCACAGGTAATGAAGCAGCACAGCAGTTAATGATCAAAAGCTAGCTCAGTTATTGCAGATGCTCCAGTGCCACAGTCACTGGAAATCATGGCTCTGCTTGCCAAAATTTCTCTCTCTTGTTTCTTTTGCCAGTAGGAAAAATATAATTCAAACAAAACAAAAATCTGAATAATTTATGTGACTAAACAAAATGGAATATATGTTTTCTTTTGTTCTTAATAATCTCTATTACTGGTTGCAAAATGATCCTAAAACAGGCGATAAGGATCAAAAAGCTAATATTTTAAAGTCAATGTCTGAATATGGTTTAAAATGCATCTGAAGTTAGAGAGAGCTGCTGTAGTACTCAATGTACTTGGGTACCATGGAAACCTTGTGATTTATCACATGCCTGTGATGCCAAAATATACTTAAAATCACCTGTGAGAAATAAATATTTATTGAAATTTATTTCACATTTTGTTTATAGTGTGTATGATAAAACATTATTTTGTCTTGATTACTTCAATAAACTATATTTTAAAATTGTTCTTTAGAATGTTTTGGAATGGTCATTTTTTATCCTTTTTTTTTTTTTTTAATAACAAATTAGTTTTACCCAGTCTTGACATCATCCTTGAACGGATTTAGCATCCAGCTAATCTGTGGTGCTGAGACTGAATAAGGAATATTTAAGACGACACATTTTAATCATGATGAGGATCAGTTTTCAGATATTTATTTTCAGTTTGTTTAGCAGTCATGTATCGTCAGAATGGAATATATAAAGCAAAAAAAAAAAAAAAAAAAAAAAAAAAGAGAGAAAACATAAAGTGTCATTGAAAACAAAACAGGTTCATTACTGAGGTTCAGAAAAACTTTTTTCATATAAACTCCTATTTTCTCTGTCATGCATGACTGAGATATTTTGAAAAACTATTACAAAAGTTTGATAATGATCTCACATTTCATATCGGAAATTGGTCTGTGGCACACCAAATGGATCACTAGCAGCTTGTTTGAGATAGTGGGTTGTAAGAACAACAAGGTTGTAAGAACTATATTCCAGCCAGGGAGTGGAATCAACAGGGGAATATGGAAGGTAAAAAAATCAAGTACAACACCTTGTGTGAACCTTTCAGAGGCTATTAAACACTATGAATCATAGAATCATTAAGGTTGGAAAAGACCTCCAAGATAATCTGATCCAACTGTTCCCCTACCACCAATATTACCCACTAAACCATGTCCCTAAGCAACAGGTCCAACCTCTCCTTTAACACCCCCAGGGATGGTGACTCTGCCACCTCCCTGGGCAACCCATTCCAATACCTAACTACTCTTTCTGAGAAGAAAGTTCTCCTAATTTCCAACCTGAAAATTAATGAAAATAAGTGCCATATATTTGCTCTGGTCTTAGATTTCTCCTGTTTCTGCTTATAGTCACCATTAGCTCTTCTTATGTTCCTGTATTCTTAATTATGTCTGAGGCAACCCACAACTGAAAGAGACATTTAAATACCAACAGTATATGGAATATAGAATCATAGAATCATTTAGGTTGGCAAAGAATCTAAGGTCTTCAAGTCCAATTTTTAACTCAGCATTGCTATGTCTACCACTAAACCATGTCCCTAAGCACCTAATCTACTCATCATCTGAATACCTCCAAGGATGATAACTCATCTGCTTTCCTCGGCAGCCTGTTCCAATACCTCACAACTCTTTCAATGAAGAAAGTTTTCCTAATATCCAACCTAAACTTCCCCTGGCACAATTTGAGGCTATTACCTCTCATCCTATCATTTGTTGCTTGGGAGGAAAGATTGTCCTCTACCCTGGTACAACTTCCTTTGAGCTAGCTGTATAGAGTGATAAAGTTTCCCCTGAGACTGCCATTCTTTAGGATGAATAACCCCAGTTCCCTCCATTGCTCACCATAAGACTTGCTCTCTAGACCCTTCACCATCTTTGTTGCCCTTCTCTGCCCTTCTCTGTTGCTCCATCACCTTGATATCTTTCTTTTTAGTGAGAAGTCTAAAACTGAAACCAGTATTTGAGGTGCATCCTCACCAGAGCTGAGTACAGAGGGACGATCACTTCCCTAGTCCTGCTACACTATTCCTGATGCAAGCCAGGATGCTCTTGGCTGTCTTGACCTTTTGAGCATGCTGTTGGCTCATATTCAACTGGCTATCAACCAATACCCCCAGGTTCCTTTCCATCAGCGAGCTTTCCAGCCAGTCCTCCCCCATCCATTGCATGGGTTTATGGTGCCCCACATGCAGAACCTGGCATTTAGCCTTATTGAACTTCATGCAGTTGGTCTTGACCCATTGATCCATTCTATCCAGATCCCTATGTAGAGACTTCATACTCTCTAGCAGATCAATACTCCTGCCCAAACTGGTGCGTGGTGGTTTTACTCAGCTGGACAGCTGAACTCACCACAAATGCTTTTTCAATCCTCAAAGGAAAAGCGGGAGAAAATATGATGAAAAGGGCTCAAGGGTTGAGGTAAGGACAGGGAGGTCACTCATCAATTACTGTCAAGGGCAAAATAGACTCAGCATAGGGAGATTAATGTAATTTATTACCTATTACTAACAAGCTAGAGAAGTGAGAAACTTTTCAGAAGAGATACTAAAAATGCCTTCCCCCCATCCATCCTCTACTATATCCTCCCTACAAGTGGTGCAGGGGAACATGGAATAGGGGCTGCAGTCAGTCCCTAACACTTTGCCTCCACCACTTCTTCATGGTCACTCCCTGCCCCTGCTCCACGTGGGGTCCCTCCCATGGGATGCTGTCCTTCTTGAACTGAGTCTGCAGGGGCTGCCCACAGGCAGCAGCTCTTCACAAACTGCTCCCACGTGGCTGCATACCATGGAGTCCATCCCTCAGGAGCATGGGGTCCCCCACAGGCAGCAGCTCCCACCAGTCCCCCTGCTCCTGTGTGGGCTCCTCTCCATGGGCTGCAGCTCTGGCCTGGGGCCTGCTTCTGCAGGGGCTGCAGCCTCCTCCAGGCCACATCCACCAGCTCCACTGGGGGCTCTTCCATGAGCTGCAGCATAGAGATCTGCTCTGCCATATCCCCTGGTGGAGCAGGGGAAGCCTGCTCCACCAGGGGCCTCCCCACTGGCTGCTGGAGAACTGCTCAGACGCCTGGAGCACCTCCTGCCCTTCTGCGCTGATCTGTGTGTGTGCTAGGCTGTTTCTCACTCCTCACTCTCCCAGCTGATCTTGTGCAGAAGTGTGTTTATTTATTTATTTTATTTTATTTTATTTTATTTTATTTTATTTTATTTTATTTTATTATTTTATTTTATTTTATTTTATTTTATTTTATTTATTTTATTTTATTTTATTTTATTTTATTTTATTTTATTTTATTTTATTTTATTATTTTTTGTTTGTTTGTTTGTTTAGTTTTTGTTTTCTTAAGTGTGCTGTCACAGAGGTGCAAACCACATCACTTGTTGGCTGGGCTCCTTTTTGGAGACAGCTGAACCTGGCTCTTATCTAACATGGGGCAGCTCCTGGACTGTTCTCACAGACACCACTCCTGCAGCCCCCTGTTACCAAAACCTTGCCACATAAACTCGGCATATGTTGTTATCTGCATATCTAACTGAGGATGCACTCAGTCCCCTCATCATTGGTAAAGATATTAAAGATGTATAAAATATTAAAGATCTATAATTTTATATACATATTAGATATATAAAAGAAGTGGCACCAATACCTAGCCCAGGGCAACACTACTTATGACCGGCCTCCAACTGGATTTAAACCACAATTCTTTAAGCCCAGCCACCACAGCCAGCTTTTTACCCAGAAAACTGTATGCCCATCCAAGCCATGAGTAGTCAGTTTCTCCTGAACAATGCTGTGGGAACTGGTGTCAGAAGCTTTACCGAAGTCTAGGTAAACAATATCCATAACGCATGAGCTATGTCAGACAGGACTTAGAACTCCACTGAGAAGCAATGCAAGCCTGAAGTGGTGTGGATGACTAGTGTAAAGTTAGGTCTAAAGCTACTTTTCATAAAAACAGCCTTTTAAGAATAATTGCTACAAATGATTCTTTTGTCAAAGCCTGCTAGAGCCCTGTTGACCCTAAATGAAGAGTTGGTCCAACTTTTTTTTTTGTTGTTGGAAGATTTTTCTATTTATTTTTTTTCTTAGGTATTTCTATCCTAAGTAGCTGGAAATTGTATGGTACCATATGATCTGAGTCTGATATTTGAATTATCCAAAAATTATTCCTGAATTCAGTATAAGAAATAATGCCAATATGCTAATCTTCTGGCAACTTCTTTTTATCCATGTGTATGTTTACATTTTCAACAACAAAATATCTGACCAAAGCAAGAAATATAATATTCTTACCTGTTAGAATAAAACATTTAATAATTCAGCTTCTGCTTTAAAAGAGATGAAGTGTACTATGTTAGTTGATTTTATGTAAATTAAATTGAATTTTAAATTTTACATTTGAATTAAATGGTCTTTTCAGCTTCCAAAGACTAACATGTCAGTCCTACCAATCAAATATTCAGTTGGTATGTACTCAGCAGAAAAGAAAATTAATGCATTGTCGCGTTAAGGGGTGTAGCTGATTAACCATTATGGGTCTGGTCGGATTCAGGGTACTGAACCAGTTGGATCTGGGGGTCCAGTCGGACATTCACCAATAACGCGTTAACCGTCTGGGGGTCTGGTTGGATTCAGAACACTGAACTATCACAGTCACGGATAACCACCCTTACTCTAGTTGCACTTAATGAGAGCTATCACAATGCAATCAAGTATGGTTTATTACAGCAACAGATAACCAGGTTCTTTTGGATTGCCGGCGATAGTGACTGTCTGAAAAAGCAAGCTAGCATGCATGAAATATTCAGGTGTTACAGGTGTTAAAGGTGTTACAGGTGCACAGCCTAGAAATAAACGTGTTAAAAGGATCAAAGACTCTATAGAGATTTATAAGCAAGTATTCAGATCTGTCCTGGTTTCAGTTAGAACAGAATTAATTTTCTTCCTAGTAGCTGGTGGAATGCTGTGTTTTGGCTTAGGATGAGAAGAGTGCTGATAACACACCAATGTTTTAATTGTTGCAGAGCAGTGCTTATACCAAGTCAAGGACATCTCAGCCTTTTGCTCTGTCCTGCCAACAGGCAGGCTGGGGGTGCAGTAAGAGCTGGGAGGGGACAGACCCAGGACAGGTGACCCAAACTAGCCAAAGGGGTATTCTGACGTCATGCTATAAAATATATAGGGGTGGCTAGCCGGGGGGAGGGGGCCGGACTGCTCGGGGTTAGGCTGGGCATCGGTCAGCAGGTGGTGAGCAATTGCATTGTGCATCACTTGTTTGTACATATTATTATTAGTAGTACTATTATCACCATTGTATTATTATTATTATTATTATTATTATCATTATTATTATTATTGTTGTTGTTATTGTTATTGTTATTGTTATTGTTATTGTTATTGTTATTGTTATTGTTATTATTATTTTCCTGCCTTATTAAACTGTCTTTATCTCAACTCACGGGCTTCACTTTCCATTTCTCTCCCCCGTCCCAGAGAGGGAGGGGGAGGGTGAGCAAACGGCTGCGTGGTGTTTAGCTGCCGGCCGAGTTAAACCACGACAAGATCTCACCCAAAAGCGTCCCAATGGGGGGGGAAGAGAGGCTCAGCCCGTCGACTGATCCCAGGAGTCAGGAGGTCCTAAGGATGTTGTATTTCTTCGGGATGATGTCTCCCCTGTCAGTGTTATCTTCCCTAACATCCCCTCTCTCCTAGGCCAAATTATATTATTTTCTATCTTTTACATGTAGGTGGAGCTTGAGTGGCTCTAGTCAAGCATATCTTAGTTATGATTGGTGAAAAGTTCTCCTGTCTCCGTTTAAAGTAATAGGCTCTGAGAAATTCAGGGCACGTGCTCAGTGAGGGGTGGTTGCACCTTGGAGGCGGATAGCTTTTGGGATGGAGGTGTGTTTTGGCACTATAATGATATTATAATGAGGAAAAAGTACACTAGGGTACAGCATTTGTCAAAATATGACAGGTCTTTGGCTCAGGGTGGCAAAAGTGCAGCTTATTGGTCTCAGTGTGCACAAGAACAATAGAGTTCCCACCTAGTTACAAAGCCGAGCCGTGGTGTCTCCACTCCACTCTACACTCTGTACTGCTCCTTAGGGCTAGCACACCAAGTTTCCCCAGCTCAATAGCATCTAAGGTTGGGAGCCTAGGGAATGCTCAGGTAATGCGGCTATGCCCTACCCTGAAAGCCTCTTCAATGCTGTACATTTTCTTTAAAATGTGAATGTTAGTTTTATTTTCCTAGTTACTTCAGGCAATTACACCACATGCATTTGACATCTTACAGAAGGTACTGTAGCCTATGGTGTAGCCTATGGTTTTCTCTCTTTTTTCTCTCTCTCTCTTTTTTTTTTTTTTTCATTAGTTTTTGTAATGGAAAGACCATGTCTTCAGCACTGACATTTGTTTGAATAACTGATGAATACATTTTGCCTAAAGTCCAGTGCTTTGGGCTATGTCTTTATCATTTTCCAACTTGCCTGTACATAAGACCAATGCAACAAAACTTTAAAGGGTTTTCCAGTTAATTCGGAGGAAAAATTGGCATTACTTAGTCATACTTTGACTTTTGCAAGATGACTGTATTAAACTTCAACCAACATATAATGTCTAAGGTAAAACTGAGGTTTGTGGAATTACTGTATGCTCTTAGGACTTCTCTGTACAAAGTACGGAGAAAGATGTCTGACTAAAAATTTTTTACATTTTTAAAATAAACTAGAGTTCTTAATGTAAGAGTGAGTGTTCAGGGATATGTAACATTCTCTGGAAATGTTGGGGTTTAATTAGACATTCCTTAGAAAAGACGACTCCATTAATACAGGTGTTCATTTAAGATTGTATATATGACACTACTGTTGAACAGATATACATTTATATGATCTCATGCATTTATGCTAGAAAGAAAAAGACTAACAATTGCAGCTGGTACTGGGATAGAAGGCCATAGGGCCACATGACAGTAGCTTTATTAAAACAAAATACATGACAGTATTTGGTTCCTGTGTGAACTATTTGTGGCCATAGTCAGAGATAAACATTTGGTCTGTCTTCCACAAAATTAAGTTTAATTGTATTAAACATTTAGGTTACATCCCCAGTGATTACATCTGAGTAGAAAATTGTATATGTTGCCTGAAAGTATAGAAAAAAAAATATAAAAATCAATAAACCTTTCTGTTGGAAAATACCTTTTTATACAAACCAAAATATTCATAAGAACGTTCTTGAAAACCCAGAATACTTTTATAATTTTAATGTCATTAGCAACATTTAATGCAACTATTCTTACTACTATCTTGTTAATTATTTCAGATGTTTGAAAACTTCTTTGCCTCTGATTAAAATACGGAAGATGCTTAAATCAAGAAAAATGTTTCAATTGTTTGTTTATATTTACACAGATAAAAAGACTTTAGGCTCTTCTTCATTCAGTGATATTTTATTTCTATTTTTCATATGAGATTGTCAGACTATTTTAGTATTAATTTTTAAGGAAAAGTGTATCTGTCAAGGCTAAGAGATGTAAACAACTCATTCAGAATCTGCAATAGCTATGACATTTCTTTATTATTAGATGTTGTCCTCTGTGTTCTATATGGAGCTTTACTGAGGTATATTAAATGGAGAATTTATAAAGCTGGAGATCATGTCTTTTTTTCTGCTGACGGCTGTCTCCTCCTCCTGCACTACAGTGCATTAATCCTTCCTTCTTCAGTTTAGCTTTTCCATTTCAGTCTGACCCCACATCCCATCCCCTTTCTTCTGTAGCAGAACAGCACATGTGCTGAAATGGGATCCTTCACACTGCAAATATGGAAGGGGATTTGCTTCTTAACACTAATGATGGTTACAAAAATAGTCTGTAAGGCTCACTGTGTTAATCTTGCAAAGACATTCATAGGACACCTGTTCTGGATTAGACTGCCAGATCGATTTTTCAACATGGTAGTTGCAAAAATGCTTACAGACCATATATAGACATTTGCAAAGCTAAATACAGACCATGTTTGGCAAATATTTCAACCTAAAAACTCTGTCAAAGGGAGATCTCTACACTGAGACCTGTGGATCAAAGAAGCAGCTCATTTGCTTAAATGGTGTATAAATGGATTAAAGGGTTCAGAAAATAAATAAATAAATAAAAGGCTTATAAACATGCAATCATTTTGTAGGTGCTTTGCACATGAGAGAAGCTAAGCTGTGAGGCTTTCTTTCTTCTTTTCTAGCTATTAGTTCCTCTTTCTCCTTACATATGCATAAAGAGCTTGCAGGTAACTTCACATGTAACTTCCAGGTGAAACTGAAGTCACATCAACAGGTCCAAACACACCATTATTTTATGTTTATAGTGTTGTAAAGTGACTTAACAATTAGTGTTTCTGTATCTGGCTGTGGTCATTTCCAGTGTCACCAGCTTTAAACTGATATATTTAAAAAATATAATATAGCTGGAGACACCTGCATATGCTGCATAGGGCTGGAAGTTCTAGGAGAGCAAAAACATCTTTGTTAAGATATGATCTAGCTTTTCAATTTCCACTAGGTAAAACTATATAAAAATGTTTCATTTTAATTTGTTTCATGTGTCACTGATGAACAAAATATAGCAGGTTTTCCTGTGTGAGTTCATAAAAATACCCAGAGGCTTAGATGATTCATATTATCCAGCTTTCTGAAAATACAGGATAGGTTAGTAGGATTGATTCAAACATGTCAGAGAAATTAGCAATAATCTTAAATAAGATTTAGGCTAACAAAAACATTAATTTACAAATCATAAACAATCTACCTCACATTCCATCATAAATTCAGGGTAAAATATTTTGATTTATAATGTAAAATACAGCTTATTCCATATCGTGGCTGTTTTATGTAATACAGTCTTCTCGTTTATACGTTTGCCACAATCCTAAATCTCTTTCTTGCCCATGCTGCAGTTTTTATGCATTTTTGAAAGCAGGGTTTCAATTATGAAAGTGCAAGTTTGTAGCAGACAACTTATTATCGTATGTTACTGAATTACTCGCATTGAAGAAATGATCTGTAGAGCAGCTGGTTTATAACAGCATAAACATTACTAATTTTAATGGTTACTCATAATATTTTACTATATTTTCTTCTATTTAAAAGCAGCGACAATAAAATCTGTAGGGGGTCAAGCAATTACCTACTAGAAATTGTTCCCAGCTACTTATGCAAATCTGGAGTTGGCTAATAGTCACTCAGATCTGATCTCTTCTACTGCAGGATTCTATAGTTGTGCCAATCCACATTATTTTTGAATATATTCCATGTAAAACTTGCAGTAAATGTGGAAAGAGAAAATGAAATCCAGGGAGTTTATGGCATTTCCCTACTTGCAATGAAATTGTTATGGTTTTGCTGATTGTTTAAAGTTACTGATCTTGTGGTGGTGGTTTACTTGTTTTTTCTTAGCTTAAACAGCAACAACAACAACAACAACAACAGCATTCTTTTTGCTTGGAATCTACTACGGGCCACCTGATAAAGGAGAGCTTGTTGAGGCCTTCTTGATTCAGGTACAAGAAGCTTCATGCTCACATGCTGTCATCCATGCACCCAACCGGATGTCTGCTGGAAAACCTAAACAACAGGCTGTAAACAATCCAGGAGATCCCTGGAGTGTGCTGAGGATAGCTTCCTGGTCCATGTATTAGACAAACCAACCAGAGGAGAAACGTTACTGGACATGGTGCTCACCTACACAGATTAACTCATTAAAGAGGTTAAGATTAGAGGCAATTTGGGCTGCAGTGACCATGCCCTGGTTGACGTTGTGATCTCGAAGAATGTACACCTGGTGAAGAGCAAAGTCAGAACCCTGAACTTCTGAAGAGCAATCTTCCAGGTGTTTAAAGACCTAATGGGTGAGATATCCTGGAACGCAATCCTTAGGAACAAAGGAGCTGAACAGAGCTGGCAACTCTTTAAGGATGTTTTCCTCAGAGCACAAAAACTCTCCATCCTCCTATGTAAGAAAGCAAGCAGGGAAGGCAGGAAAGTGGAATAGCTGTGCAAGGACCTTCTGGTCAAACTGAAGCACAAGAAAGAAATGCACAGACACTAAAAGCAGGGACATGTGGCCTGGGAATCGTACAGGGATGCCATCTGGATGTACAGGAATGGGATTAAGAAATCCAAGGAACAGATGGAACTGAGCTTGGCAAGGGATGAAAAGAACAGGAAGGGATTCTATAGGTACTTTGTCCAGAAAAGAAAGGCCAAGGAGAATGCACTCCCTCTGTAAATGTGAAGGGAGAACTGGTAATGACAAACTTGGAGAAGGTTGAGGTACTCAATGAGTTCTTTGCCTCAGTCTTCAGTGGTGACTAGGCTGAAATTCCTGAACCCATAGATGAGGGTTAGGGAAACAAAGTCCCTCCCACTGTAAGTGAAGAGCAGGTTTAAGACTACCTTATGAAACTGAACAGGTACAAGTTTATGAGGCCTGATGACATGCATCCCAGGGTCCTGAGGGAATTGTCTGATGCAGTTGCCAAGCCTCTCTGTCATATTTGAAAAGTTCTGGCAGTGAGGTGATGTTCCTGGTGACTGGAAAAAGGGAAACATCACTCACATTTTTAAAAAGGGTAGAAAGGAAGATCTGGGTAGAAAGGATAGAAACTACAGACCAGTTGGCCTCACCTCTGTGGCTAGGAAGATCATGGAACAAATCCTCCTGCAAGCAATGTCAACGCACATGCAAGACAGGGAGGTGATCCAAAACTAGCCAGCATGGCTTCACCAAAGCAAATTGTGTGTGACCAACCTGGTGGCTTTCTATGATGGAGTGACTGCATCAGGTGACAAGGGAACACTGACCAATGTCATCTAACTGGACTTCTGCAAGACCTTTGACACAATCTCACATGACATCCTGATCTCCAGATAGGAGAAATATGGATTTGAAGGGTGGACCATTCAGTGGATAAGAATTGGCTCAACCCAGAGAGTTGTGGTCAATGGCTCTATGTCCAGGCGGAGGCCAGTGATGAGCAGTGTCCCTCGGGGATATGCCTTGGGACCAGTACAGTTTGACATCTTGATCAGTGACATAGACAGTGAGATCGAGTGCACCCTCAATAAGTTTGCAGATAACACCAAGCTGTGTGGAGCAGTCGATACAACAGAAGGAAGGGGTGCCATCCAAAAGGATCTGGACAAGCTAGATAAGTGGGCCCACGTTAACCTAATGAGATTCAAGTCCAAGTGCAAGGTGCTGCACCAGGGTCAGGGCAATCCCAAACATGACTGGAAGAACTCACTGAGAGCAGCCCTGCGGAGAAGGACTTGGGGGTTCTGGTGGACAAAAAACTTGACATGAGCCAGAAGTGTATGCTGGGAACTAGGTGATCTGTAAGGCCCCTTCCAACCTCAAAAGGTTCTATAATTCTATTATTCTATAACTCTTAAAACACCTTAACACTAAGAATGAAATCAGAACAACAACATCAGGGAAATTAGGTCCTTTTTTTTTTTTTTTTTTTCCTGTCCTTCTCTACTTTATTTATTTATTTATTTATTTTTATGTTTTATTCCAACTTGGACTCCGCATTGATGTGTTTACTTGTTTGCAATCTCCATATGTTACTGCAGCAAGAATGAAAAGTTGTAAGCCTTCACTTCTCCTCTGATTTATAGTGAGGTCTGAATCCTGCTTATACAGAGAATCCATTTATGCAAACCATGTGATATTTAAGGGGCATATTTGTCAATAAAAAGGTAAGTCCTTTCTCTCACAACTCTTAGAAGATCTTTCTTCTGATGCCTTGTTTCTGGAGCCAAATGGGATACTTCTACTTAGCTACAGAAAAGAAGTTTCACAGTATTCTTTAAAGTAATTATTAAAATATTGGTCTATGAGGTTTGAGGTTCTTAAAGAAAGCAACAGCAACAAAATATCTGGATTGCAATTTTCCCCCAAATGCACTTATATCTAAGAATAAGATTTCTTTATCATTTTGGTTTCAGTGGTTTTATTTGTTTGTTAGTTTTATTTTGTTTGCTTTTTTCTTTCTGTTTTGCTTTGTCTTTTTTTTTGTTGTTGTTCTTTTTGTTTGTTTTAAACAGCATTTTCTTTAACCTAGAGTTTGTTAAAGTATTAAATGTTGAAAGAAATTAACCAGCAAATGTCATTATTCTGTATTTCATTCCCAGTGAAACTTTAATACATCTCCATTTTGCATTCTTCTTGACCTTTCTACTTTTCAGTTCTATGAGGATTTCTGTCAAAGTACCTATTTGCTAAAACAACCATAGAGTATAAACATACATATCCTGTTTCTGGATGAAATTCTGATTCTGTCAGATCCTACATGTGCATTATAAGTCTCCTAAGCCCTTTTGATGTTTACTATGTTTCTAAAAATACCAGGTCTTAGAATCATCTCTTTTAAAATCACAGAAATTGAGTTTTGCTAAATATGTTTCTAAGCTTCACAGTGAAAGAAAAGGTGCCTAAGGATATAATATATAATTATATCCTTCTAATATATATACATACATATAATATAATAATATAATATATATACACACATATATATATTATATATATAATAAACTTCAATACTGAAGTTTAGAAGAATCAGAAATTAAGAAATTATAAAAATATTTTAAAATTTTCATAGTTTTTATTATCATCATGGGTTTAGATGTCTAACATATAATTTGAATTTGATCCTTTGTGAAGAACAGATGTTTAGGGAACTTTTTTCTTCTTTACATCCCTCCTCAGTATTTTTTCTTTCTTTGCACAGTTATCTCACATATTTATTTACTGTATGAGGCAGATCTCAACCACAGTGCAACTCACCACCCACAGTTAAGTGTAGTGCCACATGAAAATAAAGAAATGTATCCTGTATCGGATGCTTTCTTTGTGAATGAAAGAAGAAATATGTTTCCAACATTCCAGCTTGACAAGTTATGTATAAACCACAGAGTGAATCCCTATTTATTTATTTTTTCTTTGTTAGCCACTAGGATGATTATGTTTATATATACAAATTATATAATGAAAAGCAGAAAAAAAAAGTGAATAGAAAAGATGTAATTACTTTAGTGCTCCTTTTAATTGTCTCCAGAAAGAATATCTTCCTCTCATGCTACTTTGACAAAATAAAATGTGTTAGTTATGGAGATATACTTACTATTTGACTTTTTTTTTTTTTTTCTTTTTTATACTTCACAAAACTATGTGCAAACTTCAAGGTATTTTTAATGAGGTTTTAACCTTACATTTACATGAACAGTAGGAAAAACAGATTTCTTTTTCTAAATAATTATTTTGAAATTCTCAGGTAATAATCAGGTAACATATTTACTAAATACAAGGATGTTTATACTGGGTCAGTCCAATGGTCAGTTTTTTTCAATGCTCCTGAAAGTCCTAGTTTCAAGAGCCATAGAGCCTAGAGGCATAGGTGGTCTGTGTGTTCATGTGTCCTTAGCACAGAAACCAGAGGATGATGTTGTAGTGTTAAACCCATCTAAACATGGAGCTAGGGGTGCCACACCTCAGGACTGGGAAATGTTACCAGATCCTAATATATAAAAAAAAATATATAATTCTTTATTTGTTGCTGAGAAACATCCCTGAAACATCTCAGTGCTTGTGGATGTAGGTCTAAAAGGAAAACAAACAAACAAACAAGAAAAACATATCAACTAAGATAGTAAAATAGAGAAATAATAAACAAGCACAGCCAAAGACTGATTCATCTCAATTATTGTGCACACGTATCTTATAGAAAAGACATTCACCATCTGCAGGGGCCTATTTATCCCCACTCATTCCACAGGGATGTTTGACTTAGACATAAATAACTAACTTTCAGATGCCTACACCACTCTGGTGTAGGCACCACCTATTCATGCATTTATATGTATTTAGAAACAGTCTGGTATAGTCTTAGAAACAGTCTGGTATATTCTTATCATGATTAATTATTTTCTTCAGAAGACATAATAGTTAAAAAGAGGCATAGAAAAATATTTGAACATATTATAACTTACATTCAGACATATTGAACATTTACTAGTCTAAACCGTGTTATGAATATACTTTGTGTTTTAATATAAACATAATGCAAGGATTATACAATATATACTGACACACCAAACGAAAAGGAGAGGTAATCCATATTGGAAAATCCACTAGGCACAACAACAGTGATGCTGTGGCACCAGAAACAGCTGGAACTCAAGCTCATACATGCAGTGTCATACATGTAGGCCATTAAACTATCGGATTTAGTTAAGCAATGACACATCTGCATACCTATGGCTCTGAGCCTGAATCTGCAAGTCAGAGAGATCTCTCAGATGGCCACCGGGCTCCTGTCTGGAGCTTCTTCCTGCATCTGCTCTTAACTCTAGACTCTGTTGTAGCTCTGACAGATTTCTCAGTTTTTTTATAATTGCAGGGTAAATAGGGACACCTTACTGATGGCTAAAATCAGTAGTAAAGGCTTTGTATTTAACCCTTTTATCACTATTTGGATTATTTTGCAGGGATCATGTTTCCCTGTTTATTTTTATCATAAAAATAAGATTGGATAGATTTTTAGATGAAAATAAATTGTGAATGACATAAAATTTTGTTTTACAATATATAAAAAAAGACAAAAAGAAAACATTTCTCTTCATTTTCAGACGGAACAAAAAGATTTTGAGATAAATACACAAAGCGTTGATAATAGGAAAATATTTTTCAAAAACTATCCTGTGAAAAAAACACTTGTTAGATGTAGATACAAGTCAAAAATATTTTAAACTTCTCCTTGTACTGTGAGTTTTAAAGTCTTTATTGAGAACATAACTTTAAAGTTATTCTTTCTCTAATACCATAACTACTTGAGTTCTAATTTACTCTTTTCTTTCATTTGGTAAAAATAGTTTTCCATCTAGAAAATGTTGTACTTCAAGACCGGACTGTAAAATATTTACTCATGCTCAGTAATTGCTTAATCTGTAGATGGCATAAATGAAGGCATTAGAATTGCTGAGAGTAAAAAAAAAAAAAAAAAAAAAAAAAAGAAGAAAGTTGATTCTAAAATCAACTAGTTGATCTAGTTGATTCCAAAGTTTTCTTAATGCTATATTTTTCTCGATGCTATATTTTTCTACTAGATATACTATACTTCAATTTTTTTACTCTCTCCTGATTTCTGGGAAATTGAATTTATTATTTCATTTTACATAGTGTTCTGGATTGAATCTTTGCCTGTAATTTACAATCCTCCAAATCCTGATATTATCTAAATCTCCTGTTACAAATGTACTTGGCTATTTGAACTTGTCAAACTTGTCAGTGTGGATATTACATACATTACTCTCTGAAACAAACAAAAAAAAATTTAATTTAATCACTGGACGGAGTCTTTAGATGATTGCATTCATATAACTTGTGTTTGCTGTTTACACAATGTGGGGACCATCTTAAATTTAATTACAGTTCATAACTCTGTCCATTTTGCAGATGATAGAGTCACAGAATCAGAGAACAAAAGAGGCTGGAGAGTACCTCCAGAAATCATCTAGTCCAATCACCCACTCAAAGCAGATCTGATCAGATGCTCAGGGCTATGTCCAGTCAAGTCTGTGTGCTACAAAGACATATAAGAATTCCTCCATCATGTGGAAAACAAATGAAGTTTAACAAGTGCAAGTGTAGAGTCCTGCACCCGGGAAAGAACAACTGGATGTATCAGTACAGGCTCGAGGACAATCTGCTGGAGAGGAGCTCTGTGGAGAAGAACCTGGTGGATGACAGGTTGACCATGAGCCATCAGTGTGCCCTGGTGGCCAAGAAGGTCAATGGGATCCTGGCGTGCATTAAAAGGAGCATGGCCAGCAGGTCAAGGGAGGTGATCCTCCCCCTCTACTCTACCCTGGTCAGGTCTCACCTGGAGTACAGTGTCCAGTTCAGGTCTTGTACAAAAAAGACAGGGATCTCCTGGAAAGAGTCCAGCGGAGGGCCACAAAGATGATACAGGGCCTGGAGCATTTTCCCTATGAGGAAAGGCTGAGAGACCTGGGTCTGTTCAGCCTGGAGAAAAGAAGACTGACAGGGGATTTTATCAATGTTCATAAATACCTGAGGTGTGGGAGACAGAGGGATTTGGCCAACCTCCTTTCAGTGGTTTGTGGGGACAGGACAAAAGGCAATGGCCATAAAATGGATCCCAGGATGTTCCACAGCGATGTGCAAAAGAACTTCATGGTAAGGGTGACGGAGCACTGGAACAGGCTACACAGGGAGGTTGTGGAGTTTCTTTCTCTGAAGATATTCAAGGCCTGTCTGGACTCCTACCTGGGCAACCTGCTCTAGGGAATCTGCTTTGGCAGAGGGGTTGGACCCGATGATCTCTTGAGGTCCTTTACAGCCTCTACAATTCTGTGATTGTGTGATTCTGCAATTCTGTGATTCTGTGCTGCACTGCTCCACATTACCTAAATGAAACCTCCTAAAATGCAAATGTAAAGCTTTATCAGGTATGAAGGGAAATAAGGTTGGGAGAAAGTGTAGAGAGAACTCAGGGTGGCTGGTGAAACATGGTACTTTGTAGCCATTCATTATTCATTAATATCTAAATTAGCAAGATACATTAGTTTCCAGAAGTATTTAACCCTCTAGTGAATTATGTCAGCATCATCGTAGTAATCCAAATTCTGAAAAAGGACAACAAGAGGCAGAGGCTCAAATCAGGAACAAAGGAAATGAGAAAACTGAGAAAACATTTCCAGCAAATGTTTGAACCTTTATTCTTACTTGAATGCATATGCTATCAAAGTGGCACAAAACCTTTGAACTGTAGTCTCATTACTCCTAAAACAGATATATTTCATGGGTAAGATTTAGAAAGGGAAGCTATGATCATATTTTCAAAAACTAAACAAAACAAACGAACAAACAACAACAACAACAACAAACAAAAACAAAACAAAACAAAACAAGACACACACACACACACAAAAGAGAAAACCATGGTAGCCATGGTAGCCATATGTCCTCCTTTCTTGAACATCTGTAGTTTTCTTCAGACTTATAAAGAGGAACCCAGTCTTTTTTTTCCAGAATTTCCATACAAATGACCACTGTGCATGCACATTTTACCTGTACACATGCTACACAGCTCACTTGAACATTGCCCATAGAGGTAATGTGTTCCAGATGCATTAGACTTACTATGCATGTACAGCATGGTGCATGCTCACATATTTCATTTAGAGATTGTGCCAGGAAACATGGAAATGATAGACATAATACAAAATTCTGCTCAAATACTTTTAACATGATATTCTGACAAGGTTAATTTTGTTTGTTTGTTTGTTTCATTGATCAGAACTCTCTGAACGGATCTCAGTTTCTTCAGATAACACAACAGTGTATCTGATCTTTCAAATTTCTCAGTTACTATTACCAAGATGTTTCCATTCAAGTTAAACTTTCAAATGCAAACATATGGCATGATGGCAGGTTGGCTCAGAACAGAATGAATGCCTCCATATCGTATTTTTGTGCTTTTAGTGTTCTTAGGGATAATTATGCTCTAAAGCAAATAAACAGAAATGCCTAATATTCCCATGTGTTTTTGTTGTTGTTGTTGTTGTTTTCTTGTAATATTTGGACAAACGGTCACTAGTCTTATGATTTCCAAAAATCAGATTAGAATAGGATTATTTCTGCATTTGTGTGAACGATTTTTCTGTTTGCTTGCTTTTAGTTGTATTTTTATTACGTATAATAATGAGAAAACTGCTAATTCATGTCCTTGAGAGCTCTGGACTCCATTTGGTGGTTCTCTATTTGGTGGTCCAGGAGCTGGACTCAATGGTCCTTGTGGGTCCCTTCCAATTGACGATATTCTATGAGTCTTTAATTCTATGATACCCAAACACCACTGCTGCTAAACTTCAGAGTCTCAGCCTCCAAAAGTTTTTAGGTACAGTATCTTACTGGTCTACCTTTCAGGGTGCACCTTACTAATCAGCATCCAAGTAGCACAAAAAGATGACTTCACCATGTTCTGCCTAAACGGAATTGGTCTTCAGCAGGTGTTCCTTCTCATTCATTTTCATGTATCAGTGCCTGTATTTCCAAGAGCATGGCAGCATGCTGTTCATTTTAATATTTATTTTATTGTGTTGTTTGTTGTAGGCTTATAGGTTTTCCAGGAGTATAACAGAAAGCACATGGAGTCTTCCGGACAACTGGAGAAGCTCCACAAACTAAACAGTGAACAGCCCAAGGGGCTTGTCTGTGGCAGATCACTCCTAATTCACAAAAGATTCTTCTAAAAGAAACAGAACGCATGCTGTTCGGGAAACCAGGATAACAAGGAACAGACCCATGTTTTGTTGCCATGGGAATACTTTTTGTTATATGTCTGGAGAGTGTAGAAGTATTCATGAGTAATCTATATAAATCACATAATGAAAAATAGGGAGAAAAAGGACTTATATGTAGTTTTTTTTTTTTGTTTTGTTTTGTTTTTCAGAAAATCATTCAACTTCTATCCATAGATAATTTTAGAACATCTGACACACACACACACACACACGCACACATAAAAACATCAATAACAACAAAACACATTACTTTTGAGAGAGGTTTTAATAGTCCAAGTTTCAAAAGAAGACATTACCAAAGAAAAAATACCTCCCAAGTACTCTATCAAGGTCACTTCACTAGCAAACAGTGAAACTTTCAGCACTGCTACTTTATCGGTCTTCCATTATTGTAGATGTCTAATAAGTCCCTGATTTACTTCATTCTACATTCATTTCAGTGGGTCACAGATCTGGTTTATGTGAAAATGGAAATATTGAAAACAGACTAAGGCACTGTCAACACTAAGAAATAAAGTATTTAGCTATTCTACAGTGACATTAGAGGAAAATAACTAATTAATTATTTATCAGGAAAGAATAATTTTTAAAGCAACTGATGTGGCTTACCAGTCATCCTTTCAAATATTTAGGAACACAGATATCACAGCTGTGCTCTGCAGAGTATTTAGGAGGAATCCTTTACCTCCTCTTAACAGACTAGAGAAATGGGCAGACAGGAACCACATGAAGTTCAACAAACAGGCATTAAAATGCTTGCACCTGGGGAATAATGAGCAATAGTACATGCTGGGAGCTGGCTTGCTGGAAAACAGATTGGCAGAAAAGGATCTCGTGCCCTTGATGGACAACAAGCTGATCATAAGCCAGCAATGTATCTTGTAGCAAAGAAGACTAACATCATTTGGTCTGCATTATGAAGAGCATTACCAGCAGATTGAGGGAGGTGTTCCATCCTTTCTGCTCTGGTGAGATTCATCTGGAGTGCTGAGTCCGGTTCTAGGTCTCACAGATTAAAAAGATAGGGTTGTTATAAATGGCTAAGTCCCAAATAGGGTTACAATCAAAGTTTGCAATTTATTAAAGGAATAGAGGTAAGCAAACAGCGCTGGGTGCGCTGGGAGTCTCTGCTCCACCAAGACGCACACCAGTTACATCAAGCAGCTGATTTTTATGCTCCTAGGCTAATACATATTCATTACTACTTCTAAAAAAAACAGAGTTATTATAATTAGTTTCCAGAATCCAAACCCTCCTACTGGAGCATGTGTATCAGTCTCCGGTGGTCCCTCTGGGGGTCTCTCGTGGTGAAGGCTCATAGTCATCCTCTTTTTTGTCCTTCTCCTTTGTCCAACTTGGCTGTATGCCAGAGACATGTGCAGCATCCCCTGCAAGATTTGTCTTTTAGTCGTTCTTCAGCTTTCCCCTTCTCCTTAATCTCCTGGCCAGATATCAGAGACTTGCATAGTGTCTTATGCAATAGTCATAATAGCTTGCAGTTATTCTGACACACACACCCCCTCCCCCCAGATATCAGAGACTTCAAAGAAAAGCCTACAAATACATTTCCTTTCAAGCTCTCTATTGACACAAATTGCTAAAACATTCCTTTGCAAGATACAAGAACTATATACATTAACCACTCTGTTTTTCTTAAACTTGTGGTTATACAAGAGTATGTAAGACAGAAGGTCACATTCATCATACCATGCAATGCTAGGTCCTAGTATTTGTTCCATATTGACACGAATCAGATGAACACATTTCACAGGGTGTTCCTGGAGCAAGTGCAATGAAAGTCCACAAAGGTGATTAAGGCACTGGAACATCTCTCATACAAGGAAAGACAGAGAGCTAGAGTTCATCCTGGAGAAGAGAAGGCTCAGGGGGAATCTTTTCAGAGTGTATTAATATCTCATGAGAGGTCAGGTAGGAGATGAGAGAAGACAGAATCACACTCTGTTTGGTGCCCAGTGACATTAGTAGAGACAATGAGCACAAACAGAAATACATGAAATTCCATCTGAACACAAGAAAACACTGACTTTTTTTTTTTTTTTTTTTTTTTTTTCCTGGGAGGGCTGTCAAATACAGATTGCCCCAAGAGGTTGTGAAGTCTCCATCTGTATATACAACGTGTTTGCCAGACTACTCCCAGCATGCTAGCTATTAGACATACTGAAACCAGTGTAGTTTTTGTCTGTTTGTTTATTTATTTTGGTGATTTATTCATTCTAGGTTGTTATATTTTGGAAGTGCTGATATTTTATTTCTTCCTATTCCTTTTGAACTCACATTTTCACCTTTCAGATTCTGTCTCCCATCCCACCTGAGGAGAGTGAGCAAGCAGCTGTGTGTTCCTTAGCTGCCTTCCAGGATTAAATCACAAGAGGAGAGAAGGAATGTCAGTATTCAATCATTCACAGTTGTCTAAGAAGATTTAATAGTCTCACACTGGAGATGTTTTAAATAAAAGACATAATTGGACACCTGTGGTTCATTTGTAGCACTGGATTATCAGATTAACATAAAAGACTTTTAGGATATATAAAAGCTTGACATGAGCCAGCAGTGCAAGTTTGCAACCCAGAAGGCCAACTGCATCCTGGGCTGCATCAAAAGAACAGTGGAGGGAGGTGATTGTGCCCCTCTACTCTGCTATTATGAGACCTCACTTGGAGCACTGCATCCAGGTCTGGGGCCTCCATCACAAGAAGGATGTGGATCTGTTAGAATGGGTCCAGAGGAAGGCCACAAAGGTCCTGACGTCTGGTCCTGACCAGAGGGCTGGACCACCTCTACTATGAAGAAAGGCTGAGAGACCTGGAACTGCTCAGCCTGAAGAAGAGAAGGCTCAAGGATAACCTTGTTGCAGCTTTCCAGTAATTACAGGTGGCCTATAAAAAGACGGAGAACAACTTTTAGATTAGAGGTTAGGAGGAAATTCTTCACTCAGAGGGTGATGAGGCACAGGAACAGGTTGCCCAGAAAGGTTGTGGATGTCCTAACCCCAGAGGTGTTGAAGACCAGTTGGAAAAAACAGGTTGGGCAACCTAATCTAGTGGGTGTCATCCCTGCCCATGGCAGGGTGGTTGGAACTAATTGATCTTTAAGGTCTCTTCCAAGCTGAAACATTTTATGATTCTGCGATAGCTTTTAAATACCTAGGTTTTCAAAGAGTGGGGTGATCAACAATTCTCAAAATTTACCTCCTAAACCCAGGCAAACAAGAAAGATTCAACCTGACATGTAGTATAGAATATTAACAATTTATATAGAATAAATAGGCACTAAAATATTTGTAGTACCCTATATTCATTAACTATTAGTTAACTTAGAATCACATACTGCTGTTAGTATTGTTAAAATTATGTCTTTCTTTCTGATGATTTTGTTTGGTGTCAGATTTTTTGACATTTAACTTTCTGAGTTCTAAAATAATCTTGGATCATGGTTTTACTGACTGTACACTCTACTCCATCATCCAGATCATTAATGAAGATGTTAAACAGGACTGGACACAGTTTTTTATATAAGATTAGGAATAAATTTACATTCTGTTTACATCTACTTTCAGGTAATCAACAGCATGCCTAATTCAATAATCTCATATATAATTATAGAGAAGAAATGTGTAGAGTGCTAATAATGTGATATTAAGTTGACAAGAATACACAAGAATATTGAGAATAATTAGGAATACACAAGAACATTGTCAACTCTTTCCCTGGAACAGGGAGAAAAGCATCTGCTTTAAATTGAAAGATTGCATTTGGTGTTTGTCAATTATTAACATAAGAGCTGAGTCTATATAAACTGATGACGATACAGTAACAGAAAATATTTAGTGGTAAGACAACTGCTATTAACTAATTAAAATAAGTTTGGATGAATATAATGATATAATTCATAGAATATTGTCCATGAATCCATGGATCCATCAGGGAAATTAAAATGCTTTTCATGCATGAATGTTTGATGAAAGTTTCAAATTTTTTATTATTCAATATTACTATTCTGAGAATTTATACAAGCAATTCTAAATAAATACAGAGGTCTTTTATATCCTATATAATTTTGAGAAAGCATAGTCTGATAACATTAAACCTTAAAATATACACATTAGTGTCTGAACCATGACATTTTGGAGTTTGTCCCTCTTCTTAACCTACTGACCCTTAGAGGTCAAACAAGATCATGGTTTAAAAGTTATTGGAGTGGGTGAAAAAGAAATACTGTGGGACCCACAGATGGAAGGATTATAAGAGACTAAATTAAGTCGAGGAAAATGAAAATATAATTTAGTCCATATTTCTTGTTTATGTATTTGGCACATTTTAACATTCTTTGAGGCAAATATAACAGACACATTATGAGTTTAAAGGGAAGCCAAGAATAATGTTAATTATTATTAAATCAACATAAAAAGAAAGTGGCCAAAGGAAAAAGTAAGCTATTAAACTAAGGTAATCTCAGTCAGAAGGAAAGAATAGATACAGGTAGAGCCTATTTTACAAAAATCCATAATCCTAGTTAGTGCTTCATATACAAATAACATGGCAAAAAGTTGCAAATAACTGTGACAATGTCTACAATGCTGTCAACTTTACTTCCTTGTAGAAATATGTCATTGAAAGAGGTCTGGGAGAGAGAAGTTCTGAAGTATCCTCTCATACTGCTCTGTCAGGCAGTTTAGCATTGCTTTTTCTAAGGGCAGAAATAATTTACTTCAGTCCCTTTGTTATGATTTGAAATCTTGAGGTACTTGTGTGATTTCATACTGGGTGTGATACTTTTATATTCTCTTTGATTTTCAATTGCTCTTTCTGGGTTGTGCTTAAGATGAATTTACACACATGAAGGGGAATGATGAAGAGCTTCTACAGTTGTATGTAGCATCATACATCCTTCTGCTCTTTTCTAGACAAGCATCACATTTCCCTCTTGTGCTAACTTATCCCTTAGACATGGCACCTCTCATAGAACTCTGTTAATGCGTACTTAATCTACTTAATCTTTCTCTGGAGAAGAGAGGATTCTTGACTTTTTGCTCTTCCATGGCTTAAACACTGACAGGTCAGTTGTTTGTTTTTGTCTTTGTGTTTTGTTTTTTGTTTTGTTTTGTTTTGGGGGACAGGGTAAGTGGGGTGGAAAGGTGTGAAATAAGAGGATAACCTATCTTCATTACGGTGTATATGCTCTGTGGTATTACAATAAATGTCTTACACCTGTGATTGTAAGGATCTTTCTCAAATGTTTCTAAATTAGAGATGGACCACTCAGTGGATAAGGAATTAACTGAATGATCACACTGAAAGAGCTGCAGTTAACAGCTCAATGTCCAGGTGGAACAATCCAGTAAGGAGTGCTGTTCCTCAGGGTTCTGTGTTGGGACTTCTATTATTTAACATCTTTGATGGTGGCATGGACAATGGGATTGAGTGCATTAAGCTACATGGTACAGTTGACATGCTGGAGTCAACATGAAGGGATGCCATCCCAAGGAACTTGGACAGACTTGAGAGGTGGGCCCATTTGAAAATCATTAAGTCAACAAGGACCTGGGTCAGGGCAATCCTAAGCACAAATACAAACTGAGCAAGGAGTGGATTGAGAGCAGCCCTGAGGAGAAGGATGTCGTGGTTCCACTCGAGTGGGCAGTCGAGCTCCACCACAGCCGCTCTCTCACTCCCCCTCCTCAAAGAGGAATGAGGAGAAAATATGTGAAAAGGGCTCAAGGGTTGAGATAAGGACGAGAAAATCACTCAATAATTATTGTAACGGGCAAAACAGACTCAGCATAAGAAGATAGTAAGATTTATTGCTCATTACTAACAAGCTAGAGAAGTGAGGTGAGAAACAAAGGAAAGAAACCAAAAGCACCTTCCCCCCCATCCACCCTCTTCCACCTCCTCCCCCCGAGTGGTGCAGGGGAATGGGGGTTATGGTCAGTCTACAGCACTTCTTCTCTTCTGCTCCTTCTTGGTCACTCTCTTCTCCTGTGCTGTGGGGTCCCACCCACGGGATGCAGTCCTTGATGAACTGATCTGGCGTGGGCTTCCCACAGGCAGCAGCTCTTCCAGAGCTTCTCCAGATATGGGTCCGTACCACGGGGTCCATCCCTCAGGAGAAAACTGCTCCAAGCTGGCTCCCCTACGGGCAGCAGCTCCTGCCAGGTCACCTGCTCCTGCATGGGCTCCTCTCCACGGGCTACAGGTCAGGCCTGGAATCTGCTCCGGCAGGGGTCTTCCACAGGCGGCAGCCTCCGTCGGTGCAGGGCCACCTGCTCCACCGTGGTCTCCTCCACGGGCTGCAGCATGGAACCCTGCTCCACCGTGGTACTCCATGGGCTGCAGGGGGACATCCTGCTTCACCATGGTCCTCACCACAGGCCGCAAGGGACTTCTGCTCCGGCGCCTGGAGCACCTCTCTCCCTCCTTCTACACTGACCTTGGCGCCTGCAAGGCCGTTCTTCACTCCCTTCACTCTCCCAGCTGCTGTGTGGCACAGTGTTTTTTTCCCTGTCTTAAATATGCTCTCACAGAGGCACAAAACAACATCGCTTATTGGCTCGGCTCTGGAAAACAATGGGGCCCTTCCCAAACATGGGGCAGCTTCTAGATTTTTCTCACATAAACCACCCCTATGGCCCCCTGCTACCAAAACCTTGCCATGTAAACCCACTACAAAAGATCTGGGGATGTTGGTGGGTGAAAACATGAACATGAGCCAACATTATATACTTGCTGCACAAAAAGCCAATTGTATCCTGAGGGACGTGATTCTCCCCCTCTGCTCTGCTCTCATGAGACGCTATCTGGAGTACTGTTTTCAGCTCTGAGGCCCCCAGAATAAGGAAGACATGACCCTGTTAGAGTGGATCTAGAGGAGGGCTACAAGGATCATCAGAGGGTTGGAGCACCTATGTCTTCCCTATGAAGACAGGGTGAGGGAGTTGGGGTTGTTCGGCCTGGAGAAAAAAAGGCTCTGGGGACACCTAATAACAACCTTCAAGTACTTTAAGAGGGCCTACAGGAAAGATGTGGAGATACTCTTTATCAGGGAGTGTAGTGTAGGCAAGAGGTGTTAAACTGAAAGAAAGTCAACATAGATATTTGGAAGAACTTATTTTCTGTGAGGGTGGTGAGGTACTGGAACAGGTTGCCCAGAGAAGCTGTGAATGTCCCATTCCCAGAGGTTTTCAAGGCCAGGCTGTATGGGGCTTTGGGCAATATGATACAGTGGGAGGTGTCCTGCCCATGGCAGGGGGGGTGGAACTAGATAATCTTTAAGGTCCCTTCCAACCTAAACTATTCTGTGCTTCTGTGATCTATGAGTCTTTCTCTATTTTATTTTGTATTTCTGCCTTACACACTTAGTCTATATGAGTATTCCTTTTAAAAGAAAAATACGGAACACAAGTTTAATTTTTACATGTCTCAACAAAACTTTGTAGCTGAGTCACAGAGATCTCAATGTCATGTGAATCTAACCGTCTATCTCACTCCCTTAAAGGCAGTAAGATATTCCCTTCAATAACCGGGATATCAGAGAGGAGAATCTTCAGTGAGACAGAACTGTATATTTGTAAAACTGATGTGAGCGCAAGAAAAAGGAGAGACAGTGAGTTTCTTCTGACAAGAATAAGTTACTTGACTTCCCTGATTTATCCAAGAAGGTCAGTTGTAAAGTCAAATAACAGCATCTTACATCATTAAGAGGAACAGTTTTGAATGCTAGTTTAACACAGATCTAAAGTTTTCTTGACAGCTTCTCTGGTTGCTTGGATGTCCTTGGCAAAACAGTGATTGAAGCTAATAAATGCCTTCTAGGTTAGATTTTCATTACAGTTTCATGTTGTTAAAAGTATTGCTGGTATTGTTATAAACAGTTACAAAGAGTGGAAATGGAGAAAAGGAGGCAAAATAGAAATATAATGTGTAAGTTCAAAAAGGAAAGGAAAAAAAAAAAAAGGAGGAAAAGAGTTAAACCCTTACATTATAATATACATCATACCCTTCATACCCTTACATTATAACAAACATTATTTTGGACTAGAAAACTGGACATGAAATAGACTTGATTAGGTCAGAGATTGGCTAAAGTGTTGGAATTTGATGTTGGGAAGACAGACATAATTTTGTAATTGTTAGGTGGAAAGTGCTCAGAATGGAAAATAATGAGAGACCACATCATCTCAGATGCTTTTAGTCTTTTAACATTAAATAAATTCACTTACAAAGCCATACAAGATTGCCTGCATCAAGCCTGAATCTATGCAGGTATTCAGGTCTTACAGTATGATATCACAGTGATTTCAGCAAATTAAGCTATGATTGTTCTCAAATAGTTGTACTAGACAAAACTGTTATACAGACCACAAAACTAATACACTTGTACCTGACAGCTTTTGCTTCAGATTGGCAGTATATGTGCTTATATGTTCTTTTTTTTTTTTTTTTTTTTTTTTAATATCATCAGAAATATTTGCACTATACAAATTTTCTAAGTGAAACAACAGGTTGTGAACATTTATTTCCTCTCTGGACATTCTGACCACTGAAACAGATCTGAATAAAGTAACTGATTCCACATTCTAAACAAATTTATACAGACTTGTATAAATCTATACAAATTTATCCATGCTTCATAAATCAATTTTATCCTTTCTTTTTCCAGTTTCTAGATCCATCATTAATATTAAATGGTATTTTCCATATTCCCTGTTTTGTAACATTTCCACATTTATTCTCTCTCTCTTTTTTTTTTTTTTTCTCATCTTCTACATTACTTGCACTTTATATATATATTTTTTTTTAATTTTGCTTTCTAGTTGTAATTTTATCCACCAAATAAACTCAAAAAATAAAAGACAAACAAACAAAACCTTATTTTACATTATTTAGGAACAAGTCAATGAGAATAATCAATATATGAAATTTGAATATTATTGGTTATCTTTGATTGAATACATGAGGCATATAGTAAGTATATTTTACTCTAGAACTGAATCAGCATGACTTTTCTGCTTTCTTTCAAATAATTGTGTTTACAAATTTCTATGAATATATTTCATTTAAATGAACTCTTTGAGAGAACATTATGCCAGTAGATCTTGTATGATAATAATCACAGAAGGGAATACATAAAGCTATGACTGAAGAAGAAGAGATTTTGATTACAATTTTGAGCAGTATTTCATGACTTTTTTATTTTATTTTATTTTATTTTATTTTATTTTATTTTATTTTATTTTATTTTATTTTATTTTATTTTATTTTATTTTATTTTATTTTATTTTTATTTTTAATTTTATTTTATTTTAATTTGCTCTTCTCTACTTTCAGTTACCAGGAAGAAAAAAGCATATGGCTCAGAATGTTTGATGAGATTATAGGAACTGCCAAATATGACTGTTTGTTAGGAATACAGCAAATTTCTCATTGTCACTTGTCAAATCAACCTTCAAGTGTAATTATAAACATTATTTCTAAACAGTATATGCAATAATCACTGATATAATGCTCTGTTCCAATCTGTGCAAATAGATTCTAAAATATGTAGCTATTACATTCTGAGGTAATTCTATATTTAGCATAATAATTGTTGTAAGAATCCAAGGTCATTCGAAAGAGTCATTTAAATAACGTTAGTACTCAGTTTAAAAGTCATCATAGGTATTTTGAATCTAAGTTAGACCCAGTCAGCTTTCAAGACCTTGTATATTATATTCTGATCTGAGTTGTAGGAAGGAAATTTAGCACACATACAGCAACAAGAATATCTGGAAACAGCAATTAAGCAGAGCAAGTGTTCTGCTTTCCATTGGCACAAAGAAGCTGCTGGAAAGTTTACAGATGCACAAATTAAAGAAACCCTGCTCTGTACAAAATCAAGTTAGACAGCTGGCATTGACCAACTACCCAGTCCCAGTGACTACAGTGACAGGTTGCTGAGGTAAATGAGAAATGTTTGCAGTGGTGTTTTCCTCATAAAAAAAAAAATATCTTAATGAATAAGTTTCTTTTTGCCATCAACTGTCACTGAAATGAGCATAAAACTTTGACAAAATGTTCATATCATTTGTGACTTTGGTCATTTCCAGAGTAGTACAGGTGGAGGGATGAACACAACTAATTTTATTCTTTATTTTTTAAAGAATACCACCAGTTTTTAAACCATCAGTCTTATACCATCAGATTTAAAAAAAAAATAGTCTCAGCAATTTGACATCATAGTCATTATATCATGAGATTCATTCTCAGAAAAGGAATAAAAACAATAAATAATAATAAAAATACATTTAATTTCTTTCCTTCTTTTCTGTTCTTTATTAAAAGCAGTTGAAAAGCTAGACAAAAGTATGTAGTCAACATCTCCAACTGGAGAAGTCAATATTTGTTTAGGGCACCACATTTCAAGAGATTTGTGGCCCAGCCAGAGGAAATCCAGAGAAGAGAAACAAATAAGATAAACAGTCTAAAAATCGTGATTACAAAGGCAGACAGGAAGAACTGTGACTGTTTGGTCTGAAGAAAATTATACAGAAGGAGTATGCAACAACAGTCTTCAAGTGTGCAAATATTACTTTAAAGAAGAAAAAGAAGAATGGAAAAGTCTGTTCTCCACATGTCAGTTGGGAATAAGACTATAAATAACGGGATTGACTTGCAACTAAAGTGATTTAGTTTAGATATTAAATATATATACATATATATATGAAATAATAACCCCAAATTGATAAGCTCTAGAGAGGATTGCCTGTGAAGGTTCTGGTTTACTCACTAGTAGAAGTTTCTACAAAAAACTTTGGCTAACAGCAGTAAGGAATAGCAAATATAGAGGTAGAAGACAACTCTTGCAGAGGGCAATTTACTTCAGAGAGCCTAAGAAGACTAATAGAAGTCTTTCGGGTCATCTGTTGAAGAAACAGTTTCTTTCTGTCCCTCTCAGTATCCATCACTCACTTGGCTTTAGGTGCACAGTGATTTAAAAAACAAACAAACAAAAATAAAATAAAATAATAATGATTAATAATAATAATAATAATAATAACAACAACAATCTTTTGCTTTCATAAATAAATTATGACCAATGAGATGCAAATGTTCATTATAATTTAAATGCAAGTGGTACTGAGGAAAACTTTCATGTCCTTTTTGTATAGGACTAAGATGGATACTGAGTGAACAGACAGAACCAGAGCATCTGATTGAGGAAACCATCAATTTCATCAGTCTCCTTATAATAGTTGCCCTGGTGATTCCTGTCCCCTGTTTCATGCTGGTAGGATGCTGTGGTCTGTGTCATCTGTGATGAGAACTAAGATACAGTGAGAGACACTTTCCAATCACCAACCCTTCCATACCACATTCAAGGTGGGTTTCTTTAAAAGTGATGTCAGTGACAGGCTTGTATAATAATGATTTTAGTTTGTGTTACATTAAGAAGATAATCCCTCATGGACCAAAATCGTATTATGCCAGACATTGTACAAACTAATGTACAAAGATGACTTTTTTCTTCTTTTCTTCTTTTTAATCTGCTTCACTGATATATATATATAGAATTTATTTATTTATTTTATATATATATATATAAGGAGACAAAATGCACCACAACTAGAGTGAGATAGATAAAAACAGTGTAAAGGAAGTTGCAGGTAGTTGAAAACTCTTTTTCATTAGTGTTTCAATGGATCAGAATATGTGTAGATATAGAGATAGAATTATACTTTATACTCTGCAATAAATAGTTTCCAGGATTCAATGGGAAACTGTGCTGTTTACAGAAATTCCAAAGATCTATGCTTGGATGGCAAATCATAGGGAGTGAAGACTGCATAGTTTTTAGTTCTCATATAACTTCACAAGTCTAAACATTTGTTGTTGCAGCCCACACTAATCAATTTAAGTTTCTTTCACATCCATTGGACAGAAATAATCACTTACGCAGGACAATTCATCCTGTCTTAACCAAACTGCCTAAAATATTTAGAACAGATTAGGTCACTTTGCTTGCAGAGGTGACTGCCTCTCCTGTGTACATGAGGTGCATGGGCACCATGTACACAGGACTGGTAGGAGGGTTTCTGCCCCAAACAACTACCAGCAGCCAGATCAAAGAGTGATCAGGGAATTAGCAGGAGAAAATGAAATTGTATCAAAGAGAATAACAGAAACAGAGATTAGGACAGAGCCAGCCTTAAAAGCGGCATGAGGATGGAGGTTTTCCAAGTGGGAGACTTGGAAAACCTCCTTGGGACTTGGACCAGCACCCACCCAAGCCAGGCTGAATGGACTCAGGGGCACTGGAATCAGCAACCCCTCCCCTCCAGGGGTGCCAGCAGAACTGGGGGGGGCGGACGACACAACCCCCAGGTGGGGGAGTGCAGGATGGTGACTCTGGGTGTCACTTACAGGGGCTGGGAAATGTGTAGCTGCTCATTAGCTCTCTATAAGTGCCTGGTATCATGATTTATCTGTTATATTACCAGTATTGATCCTGAATGCATAGTTCACTGCAGGTTAATTACACATCATTTATAAATTAATAAACTGCTCTGATCTTGATTTTGGCCTGAACCATGTGAACAGACTATTTTTTTCCCAGTGACTGCATTTCCTGGGGATGCATACGTAGCAGTCAGTTACAATTAACACTGGATCAGAGTTCAAATGATGAAGGCAAACACTGTTGACACTTAGCTGTGATGGTGAGAACTTTTAAATCATTTCACTTTTATATTGAAAATGCAGTATCTAGAACCTCCACAAAGTAGTCTGAGAGATTTGGAATTACTGAGGGATTTTAATTCCACATTTTTTTAATACACATTCACAAGACTATTAGGCAATATTTTTAAGTCATGTATATCATTAATCCTCAACACTGATATCCAGACATAATTTTAATAAGAGCAGAAGTTTGTCTTATCCACTGGATATGGATGCATTTCTGATGTTATTTCATTTCCAGTTTTTAAGCATTTGAGCAGATGACTTTTATTTCATCTTGTTATTCATATCATTCATCCAAACTAAATAATCTAAAATAAATAAATAATTAAATAAATAAACCATAACTTGTGTATTTTTTTTTTCTTTCTGGAATGAAAATCAGACATGTTCAAAGATTTGACTAGTAGTTAAAGAAGAAACATACTTTACCACACTCCAAAAGAGAAAAATACAATGCTTATTTTTTTTTTACAGTCATAATTAGATTCATTCAAACAAAAAAAGAAAACAAAAGCAGAACAACTGATGTTTTGCCAAAGAACTGTCTTCCACAGAACTGTAAGTAAATGATTAAAGGCAGAATTAAGTCTCTAAGATGTTTCAATTTCTAGCTGTAGTAATATCAAACATTTATACATATAGTTTACTTATATGTGTATAGTGTACTTGTATATGTATGCATACACATACTTATATATACTCATAAATGTACATGCACAGACACCCTGGAAATGAAGGTGGAGGTGTTAATTCCAGAGGAAATGTGTTTTGCAAAATAAAGTGTATTTTTCCTACTGTTCGTGGAAACAAAAATGGAAAATTGTTGTGTGTGCGACACTCCTCTTAACTCATATTTTTCCTAGCCCAGCTGGAGCTGTAGGTAAAGGGGTGCTGTAGATCATGTGAAGTGAGCCTTTAGGAAAACCATAATGACGTCATATTCTAGAGACCTGCTGTACACTAATGCATTCTTTGTTCAGTTGGATGTTGTAATGTATCTATATAATTAGGCTATGCAGCACTGCTGTTAAATAATAATAATAATAATAATTAATAATAATAATAATAACAACAACAACAATTCCCACCCCAAGTTAAACAAGATTTTGAGTACCGGCAGGTTTGTTCATTCTACCCTCATGAATCAGGATTCATAATTATGAGAGTCACTTAAGGATCATGCACTTTGATAACATAATGAGGCTTGAGATTTTTTATTTTGTCTCCTAGCTCTCAAATGAATCAACTTTTGTGTGCCTCACATTGTCATATAACTTAACATTAAGTTACAAATTTACATTATCCCTGCCAGTGCAATGGAATGTTCTTTCAGGCTTTTTCCTCCAAAATGTAACTTAAAAACCAAATTAAGGTGAAAACTGAAGTTCTTGAAACAAATTTAGAACTGGACTAAAAGAGGACACCTGTTTTTTATGATGAAGTATATGAGTTATACTTTTTATTTTCCAGAAGCACATAAACACAACTCAGAAAAAATGAAAATTGCCTGTTTCTGTGGTCCTAGGCGTCAGATAACATATCCTACTCTATCATCAGGATTTGTTAACTTAAAATCAAGCTAATGAGGCCACTCAATTTATTGATCAACTTGAACTCAATAATCTTTTCACAGATGCTCACTATATATAAATTATGTTTGTGAGTACGTTTATACATAATACATACCATAGAGTGGTTGCTGAATATGTTTCATATATGTGATGTCATGTGCATACACATATGTATGTTCATATAAAGTACATGCATACACACCCTCAGGCAACTGCGTATAAATCACAACCTTTTAATGCATTACTAATCTCTAATCTCTAACAGGGACATGTTATGACATACCTATCATGTTTAGGATTTTTTCTGGGACCTAATATTTTGGCCATTATATAGAATAACAATCTGACCCAACACAATTCCTTTGTATCTAAAAAAGCATTTAGAAATAGACTTTCTCAATGAGACTATGGGAAAACATTTTTACTGACTTATAGAAGATTCATCTATTGTTGTTAGCACTGCATGCTTAATATATGTTCTCTGAAACAGCCTTTCTTACACTGCATGGCTATTACAATTCAGGTTTGACCTTCAATACTTCTGATAGTTTACTTTCAAAGCTTCTCATGATCATGAAAAGACAAACTTATAGCACTTGTTTATTAATAGATCCTAGTTCCTAGTTCCTAGATCCTAGTGTTTATTAATAGATCCTATGTTGTAATTGTTTTTGCTGTTATTAACAAAATGTGCATTATAATTCACTCAGAGAGATAGACACTGTACAAATAGTGAGAAAAATGAATGCACCTGCTTTGTGAGAGCTTGTTACATACACGTGTGATAGTGCATGTAACAATAGTGCCCTTCACACTTCTGCAGTTAAAACATAATTTCAGAGTTCAGCTGGTATAGTATTATTGTAGCCATGACAGGTTACAATATTAAATTAATTTACAATTAATTTACAATTTACAATATTAAATTAATACAATATTAAATTAAGGCAATATTTTTTTCTAGACCAAATGACATAAGCAGGAAAGAAGACAAGGTTTTGGATACATTCACACTTTTTTTTTTTTTTTTTTAGGAAACCCCTTTTCACCTTGTAGTAAGAGGGAGAGATTGAAAAACATGTCCAATATAGGTAGTATCTATCCAAGTCTTCATCTAAGTACCAACTCAAGAATCTCTTGTAAAATCTAGAAGGAATGCAAAAAGCTTTGAAATAAATATTGATGTTACCGTAGTGGTGTATTAAACCTTCTTAGTTTTTCACTCAACCCTTACTAAAATAATATATTTCCTCAAAGTTTCTCTTAGGGGATAGATATCAAAATATCTTGTCTATTGAATGACTCAGAAATATTTAATAGAACATACTAGTCTACTGGGTCAGACAATACAGAAGTAATATACCCGTGATGTATAAAAATAGATTAAAGAAGATTATACCCCACAACATCTTTGACAGTGAGTTCTGTAGATAATAATGTTATTCTAATCAGTGCTTAATTTGTATGTTCTGGACACATGAAATGCTAACTTTCATGAACAGCCAGCTACAGGGGATATTCAAACAGATTTATAGCAAGATTTTCATGGTTATTTTAACAAACATCTTCTAAAAATGCATTTAAATTAATATCATGAACCTGAAGAAATAATCTGAATAGTAAGGAAAAAAAGAAAAAAAAGAAAAATTGTTTCCAGTAACTGTTCACTTTACTCAAAATAGGGTTTTATTTATTTATTTATTTATTTATTTATTTATTTATTTATATTTTCCTACAAAATTGAGTCCAACAATGTTTCTTTGTCTGAATGCCTCACTTCAGCGGCAGGCTTCCCCAGAATATGAAATACTTTAGAAAACTCAGACTAAACTTTGCATTAAAGGTGACCTTATCAACATATTCCTGCTTCCACTTATTTAGTTATAATCAAAACCTGTTCTGACACATGAAAGATGTTCTCATTATGCAAAAAATATCTGGACTGGCATAATAATTTGAAAGACATCCAACAGCTTTACTTCATAGCCAGCACTGGAAAACATCCTCTCACTACGTTGATGCTTGCTTCTGTGTATTCTGAGGTTCAGAGTGAATACTCACAATAGACTTTTTTTCCTTTTGTTTTTATTAGACAACTCCTACATCATCCTGTTAATAAATATGTAGCAGATCAGTCAACAGAGAATTGCTATACTACATATATCCTATTCTAAAAAAAAAAAAAAAAAGGGACAAGCAAACCCACAAAAGAAAAAATGCAGATTTCTTTTTTTTGTTGTTGTTGTTTTTTTTTTTTTTTTTTTTTTTTTAATTCAGACTTTTCATTTCATAGCTCAAATTGATGTTTATATTCTGAAGGCCTACAGTCATATTCCATAGGCTGACTGAATTTTTCTGAACAAGATCATACTGTGTTTCAAATAAGAAAATCTTCAGCCCTTGTTTTCCTATTTAGTGGTGTCCAGCCATTTTCAAGGGCAATATTATACTGCATTATTCTCACCTTTCTAAATAAGCATTATTTTCCAGAAGGCATGTGACTAAACCCATGCATTGTTTTTAGTTATGTTTCAGTTCTCTAAATACTACAGACATGACTGTGGGTTAAATGTCCAAAGACATTTGGATGTCTAATTCCTATTGGGTTGAGTATTCCAGTGTAAGTGTGTATTGCCAGTGTAAGTAGTTCAGTGATGTTACACTGTGTCCAGTCAGATTAAAATTATATTGGATAAGACTTCAAAGGCAAGGACTTTAACAGTTTTAAATTGTTTTCTGTCTTGGGATAAAATAATTTTCAGTTTGTTTTCATCAAGCGAATTTTCACCTGAAATTTATTTATTGTTTCACTGTATCTAAGTAATAGTGTTTCATATTTTAACATATAATTCAGTATAAAGGAAAGAAAGAAAGTCTCCTTGGATTCAGAATGACAGTAAGTCATAGAATCATAAAATCATAGAATGGCTCAGGTTGGAAAAAAAGGTCATCTAATTCCAACCACCCTTCTTTTGGCAGGGATGCCACCCACTAGACCAGGTTGGCCAAGACCCCATTCAGCCTGTCCTTGAACAACTCCAGGGATGGGGCATCCACAGCCATCAACCACTACACTCTGGGTGCAGCCATTGAGCCAATTCCTTTAATTTCTTATCCATGGTATGACCCACCCCTCAAATTCATATCTTTCCAATTTAAAGATTAGGATGTCATGCAGGATCACATCAAAGGCCTTGCAGATGTCCAAGCAGATGACATCCGCCAGTCTTCCCTTGTCAACTGATGCAGTGACTCCATCATAGAAGGCCATCAGATTGGTCAGGCACGATTTACCCTTGGTGAAGCCATGCTGGCTGTCCCAGATCACCTCCTCGTCCTGCATGTGCCTTAACATTGCCTCCAGGAGAATTTGTTCCATGATTTTCCCAGGCACAGAGGTGAAGTTCACCAGTGTGTAGTTCCCTGGGTCTTCCTTTCTACCCTTTTTAAAACTAGATGCATTGCAGCATGCTGAGCTCCTCTTGCAACATGGCAACTTGATCAGAGAGTGTGTCTATCTGGTCACGCTTGTGCTGACAACACCCTTCTCTGTCTTCAAGCCCTAGGGGTACCTCCAGATATTGGAGCTCCCTGCAACAGATGGCATGGGTGGCTCTTTCAGTCCTTGGGAGGTCTATCTGGGTAGAGGCATCTACCAGAGTCTGTCTGGGTTTTGGCCTCAGCCCAGCAGGTGCAGTGAGTGGACACCATTTTTGCCTCACTGGAAGCCTCTTCATGGTGCTCTGAGAATACAGGGTAGAGATCAGTTCACCTTCCTCCCTCCCTACACACACTGCCATGCAAACTGCTGTGCCATGCCCTGTTTGACCACTCCGTTCATCCCATTCTTTGTTGCTCATACTCCCCAGGGGCTGCCTTTGTACAAGCAAGGAGGGGCACTCCTGGCTCTGCCCAAGCCTCGTCAGCCACCCTCATGAGGGCTGTTGGGTCCTCGCAGCTCCTTCGTTTGCCACAAGTGGCCTCCAGAATGTGTCTACCCTGGAGCCCATGATAAGAGATAATGGCAAGAACTTTTTACTCTTATAAAATACTTACCTGGAGACTTTAGAGGCTTGTCCTTTAAAACCAGGTGGTAATAAGGAAGATGAGTAATAACATAACTCTATGTGATATTTGCATGATGAAGAACTTTAAGAGCTTGTTAAACATGACTCAGGACTACCTCAGGACTCAGGACTGCCTCAGGACTGCCTCCATCAAGAAAGACAGGAGGATTATTGTTGTTGGAGACTCTATTCTTAGGGGAACAGAGGGACCTATTTGTCGGCCTGACCCTACCCGTAGGGAAGTCTGCTGCCTCCCTGGGGCCAGGCTCAGGGACGTTGCCAGGAAGCTTCCCAACCTGGTACGCCCCTCTGAGTATTATCCTCTTTTGATAGTCCAGGCGGGCAGTGACAACATTGAAGAGAGAAGCCTGAAGGCTATCAAACTAGACTTTAGGGGGCTGGGTCGGTTAGTGGATGGAGCGGGAGTGCAGGTGGTGTTTTCATCCATCCCTACGGTGGCAAGGAGGGGTACAGAGAGGACACGGAAAGCCCACCTGTTAAACACGTTGCTCCGGGGCTGGTGCCAACGCAGAAATCTTGGGTTTTTCTATCATGGGGCACTTTACTCAGCACCTGGCCTGATGGCCGCAGACGGGTCCCTATCTTTTAGGGGAAAAAGGATCCTGGGCCAGGAGCTGGCAGGGCTCATTGAGAGGGCTTTAAACTAGATAGGAAGGGGGATGGGGCTGAGGCTAGGATTGTTGGGGCTGTGCCAGGGGGAACAATGGAAAGGCCGGAGGATAAGGCAATGGCCCAGCTGAAGTGCATCTACACCAATGCACACAGCATGGGTAACAAACAGGAGGAGCTGGAAGCCATCGTGCGGCAGGCAGGCTACGACTTGGTTGCCATCACGGAGACGTGGTGGGACCAGTCTCATGACTGGAGTGCTGCAATGCCTGGCTATAAGCTCTTTAGAAGGGACAGGCAGCACAGAAGGGGTGGTGGTGTGGCTCTCTATATTAGAGAGTCTTTCGAGGTTGTAGAACTCGAGGCTGGGAACGACAAGGTCGAGTCCCTTTGGGTTAGGATTGGCAGGGACAACAAGGCTAGTGTCCTGGTCGGGGTCTGCTATAGACCGCCGAACAAGGATGAGGAGACGGATGAGGAATTCTACAGGCAGCTGACAGAAGTTGCAAAATCTTCAGTGCTTGTTCTCGTGGGGGACTTCAACTTCCCTGACATATCCTGGAAGCACAACACAGCCCTGAGAAAGCAGTCTAGGAGGTTTCTGGAGAGCGTGGAAGATAGCTTCCTGACACAGCTGGTTAGTGAACCTACAAGGGGTGGTGCCCCGCTAGACCTTCTCTTCACAAACAGAGAAGGACTGGTGGAGGATGTGATAGTCGGGAGCTGTCTTGGGCAGAGTGACCACGCAATGGTGGAGTTCACTATTCTTGGCGAGGCCAGGAAGGGGACCAGTAAAACCGCTGTCTTGGACTTCCAGAGGGCTGACTTTGAGCTGCTCAGGACACTAGTTGGTGGAGTCCCTTGGGAGGCAGTTCTGAAGGGCAGAGGGGTCCAGGAAGGCTGGGCGCTCTTCAAGAGGGAAATCTTAATGGCGCAGGAATGGTCTGTCCCCACGTGCCCAAAGATGAGCTAGCGGGGAAGAAGACCAGCCTGGCTCAACAGAGAATTGTGGCTTGATCTTAGGAGAAAAAAGAGGGTTTATAATCTTTGGAAAAGTGGGCAGGCCACTAGGGAGGACTATAAGGATGTAGCGAGGCTGTGCAGGGACAAAATTAGGAAGACCAAAGCTCATCTGGAGCTCAATCTGGCTACTGCCCTTAAAGATAACAAAAAATGTTTCTATAAATACATCAACACAAAAAGGAGGACTAAGAAGAATCTCCATCCTTTACTGGATGCGGGGGGAAACTTAGTTACAAGAGATGAGGAAAAGGCGGAGGTGCTCAATGCCTTCTTTGCCTCAGTCTTTAGAGGCAATACTGGTTGTTCTCTGGATACCCAGTACCCTGAGCTGGTGGAAGGGGATGGGGAGCAGGATGTGGCCCTCACTATCCACAAAGAACTGGTTGGTGACCTGCTACGGCACTTGGATGTGCACAAGTCGATGGGGCCGGATGGGATCCACCCAAGGGTACTGAGAGAACTGGCAGAGGAGCTGGCCAAGCCACTGTCCATCATTTATCAGCAGTCCTGGCTATCGGAGGAGGTCCCAGTTGACTGGCGGCTAGCAAATGTGATGCCCATCTACAAGAAGGGCCGGAGGGCACACCCGGGAAACTACAGGCCTGTCAGTTTGACCTCAGTACCAGGGAAGCTCGTGGAGCAGATCCTCCTGAGAGTCACCACGCTGCACTTGCAGGGCAAGCAGGCGATCAGGCCCAGTCTGCATGGGTTTATGAAAGGCAGATCCTGCTTGATGAACCTGATCTCCTTCTATGACAAAGTGACACGTTGGGTGGATGAGGGAAAAGCTGTGGGTGTGGTCTACCTTGACTTCAGCAAGGCTTTTGACACCGTCTCCCACAGCATTCTCCTCAAGAAACTGGCTGCTCTTGGCTTGGACTGGCGCATGCTTCGTTGGGTTAGAAACTGGCTGAATAGCCGGGCCCAAAGAGTCGTGGTGAATGGAGTCAAGTCCAGTTGGAGGCCAGTCACTAGTGGCGTCCCCCAGGGCTCGGTGCTGGGGCCGGTCCTCTTTAATGCCCTCATCAATGATCTGGATGAGGGCATTGAGTGCACCCTCAGTAAGTTCACAGATGACACCAAGTTAGGTGTGTGTGTCAATCTGCTTGAGGGTAGGAAAGCTCTGCAGGAGGATCTGGATAGGCTGCACCGATGGGCTGAGGTCAACTGCATGAAGTTCAACAAGGCCAAGTGCCGGGTCCTGCACCTGGGGCGCAATAACCCCAAGCAGAGCTACAGGCTGGGAGATGAGTGGTTGGAGAGCTGCCAGGCAGAGAAGGACCTGGGAGTGATGGTGGATAGTCGGCTGAATATGAGCCAGCAGTGTGCTCAGGTAGCCAAGAAGGCCAACGGCATCCTGGCTTGTATCAGGAACAGTGTGACCAGCAGGGCTAGGGAGGTGATCGTCCCCCTGTACTCAGCTCTGGTGAGGCCACACCTCGAGTACTGTGTTCAGTTTTGGGCCCCTTGCTACAAGAAGGACATGGAGGTGCTTGAGCGGGTGCAGAGAAGGGCGACGAAGCTGATGAGGGGCCTGGAGAACAAGTCCTACGAGGAGCGGCTGAGGGAGCTGGGCTTGTTCAGCCTGGAGAAGAGGAGGCTCAGGGGCGACCTTATTGCTCTCTACAGGTACCTCAAAGGAAGCTGTAGCGAGGTGGGGGTTGGCCTGTTCTCCCATGTGCCTGGTGACAGGACGAGGGGGAATGGGCTTAAATTGCGCCAGGGGAGTTTTAGGTTAGATGTTAGGAAGAACTTATTTACTGAAAGGGTTGTTAGGCATTGGAACAGGCTGCCTAGGGAAGTGGTGGAGTCACCATCCCTGGAAGTCTTCAAAAGACGTTTAGATGTAGAGCTTAGGGATATGGTTTAGTGGGGACTGTTAGCGTTAGGTCAGAGGTTGGACTTGATGATCTTGAGGTCTCTTCCAACCTAGAAATTCTGTGATTCTGTGATGACACATAACATTAGTAGAAACAACTGTTTCTTTTGCTACTTTCCATTCATCATGCTTTGGACCTCTTGACTAAGTTTTTCTTAAGTTAGTTTCCTTTTTTTCAGTGAGATGAGAAGACAAAGCCTCACAGAAATTGTGACTAGAAGGAACAAAGAATATCTTCTCTGCTTTCACAAGATATGGTGATCTAATAATTTTTGAAATGATACTATAATTAGCAGACTTTCTTGAATGCCAGAATAATTAATTTAAAAGTTGCTATGAAGTGCAATACATGTTAATAAGAAAAAAAAGAAAAAGAAAGCGGTATATTAGTTCTCAGAACATCAGAAATTTTAACATCTCATATATTATATTACATACAGCTATTCAAAAGTATATCAGAAATGCAGTACCTGTATTACAATTTCTGAATTTAAAGATGTACAGCTTTAAAATGGCTGTTTCCATTGTTGTATTTTTGATTTCTGTATTTTAACCTAAACTTATTCCTGATAGTAATCAGAAATTTAAGGATTTTTGACATCATTATAGCTGATCTTACACTCTTTGGTCCTTTACATAGAATTGTTCTAGACTGGAGGTTCCAAGGACTACAGAATGATTTCACAATGACCCTGTAATATCCTGTACAAACGTGTTTACATTACATTATATGTTCTCTATAAAACAAAATAGAGACACACACACTCACCCCCTAAATCATTCACATCTAAATCAGCTAATGCTCTGGGGAAAAAGTAGTATTATAGGATCAGGATAATGAACTGAAATAAGACCTAAATACAATAAACACAGACATAAAACTAGGTTTTTCATCTATTTCAAGAAAATTAGCAGTCATTTTAAATATACTAAGAATTTTTAAATATAGTTCTAGGTATACATAACTGCAATTGCAATTAATGACTGAAAAAGTTTAAGGATTCATCAACATGGCAATGATATTGAAAGTGTTTTATCCAGCAATAGAAGGTTTTCTGGAGTGACAAAGAAATATTTGTATTTATGAGACATATGGCTACATGTTGTGAGTCTCAAGTATTTACAATAATCTCAGAGAAGGGTATTTTCATCATAATAGAGCGGAGAGGAAGAGGAAGTGGAAGTGGAAGCAGAAGGGGAAAGGGAAGGGGAAAGGGAAGGGGAAAGGGAAAAAGAAAACACTTTTGAGATCTTACAAGAAATAAATATATGGGCTGTTCCTTATACCACAACAACTAGAAGCAGAGAGGCTAATATGGAGATCAGACCATTTTACTGAGACATTTGTCATGAAAAATATTTTTGCAGAGTTTACAATTGTAGGATAAATATACAAAAGAATGGAAAAAAATAAATCTGTAACTTTAGAAATGTGGGTAATGTCCAGAGGGTTTCTTCTGTTTGTAGCGTAAAAATCTGAAGCTATAAAATTACTGTATATACAAAAGCTGTTCCTCTTTGCTAACAAGAGTTAATCATATTTATGGACTGAGATTTAACGCTGTCAGTGGAAGTAGGTTGGAGACAAAACATTATTTTAAAACTTTTCTATTTTTTACAAAGTGCAATTTGTAATTTTCTTTCAATATGCCATGCAATGATTTTTAGTTAAAAATAAAATAGAAATAGAAATAAAACCAGGAAGTAAGCAATTAAGATGGTTTCAAGATATTGAATAATTTATTATCTAGAGCAATCCCAATTTTATGTGAAGTTTTTATTTTACTGTATTGAATATTTTCTATGAAAATTTTAATATTTCCACAAGCCTTTTTCACACACAATAAATAAATAAATACAAATTAGAAAGTCATAAAAAAGAGGTTTCTGTTAGCAGCTAAAATTTCATTAGAAGATTGAAATATAATTACCATGGTCAAAAGTGCCATGCATTAAATTATGTTCAGAGTCACCATGTGTTGAATTAAGGAACCCAGTTTCACATACTGTCATTTTACATGCTTACTAATCATCAGTGTGTTTGTCATTTGAAGCATTAAGTTGCACTGGAAGTGCTAAAGGATGCCCAATAAAATTACAGGTAAGTACAACATAAGACAAGAATTATCTGGCAAGGACTGTGGACTTCCCAGAGCCAAATATATCTTGTTATAACTAATTTTTTATTTGAATAGCCATATATAAATGGCTAAAAAGTTTGTGAAAAGTTTATAACATCTTTGCATATCTTTTATATATTGTTATCAATAACTACTGTCTTTGAATACATTGTCATTAATAACAACTTATAGTAATTATAATTTATAGAAATTCCAGGAATTTGTGATACAAAATAGAATCACAGACCTAACAGGACATATATATTTATAGCTGTGAGGCTAGAATGAACTGATTGTTAAACATAAAGAAATAGTTTATGGTCAATAAAGACAGAAGGGAAACAAACACGTACAAAAATTGGTCTGGCTCATTTCTGATGTTTAGAAACATTCCACTCATCAGCCCTATCAGTCCCCACTGATTTTTATTTTTGGATGAAATCTATGTTCTTAATGTATTCATTTATAAAAAGGCCTTAAATAGCCTGTATGAAAGGAATAAATAAATAAAATTAAAGATTATATTTGTTCAACCATTATTCAATACTATATTGTTTCAATTAGAAATACAGTCAGAAATAAATAAATTATATGAATGAATAAATTAACAACATTTATTTATTTGGTTAGATATAGTGAAGCACTAAAAATTAAAATTAAAAAAAAAAAGGCAAACAAACAAACAAACAAAAAAAAACACATACCTTTTCATTGATGATAAAGCTTATCTTGACAAGAGTTTTAAACTTCAAATTGCATGACATAATCTTCTTTCCCTCCTTTGTTGAATTTGGGTCATATAATTGAACATGGATCCTTGTCTTCTCCAAAAACCTAACCACTAGGCTATGCTGTTGCTCTGCAAATACACAAATGTATATTAATTAAATACAAAACAAGGAGATTGGCAATGACCTAGTAATTAAAGCTCTAAGCTATGATTCAGATGATCCAAGGCTCAACGTGCTGTTCCTATGATCATTTAGTATGTTACTACATCATGTTGAGCAATTCCAACAGAATAAGCTATTGCTATGAGAAAATACCCAATAGTGTGATCATCAGAGCAAATAGCCTTAGATGCAAAGCCCAACATGTCCTTTTGATGGACATCCACTAAACATAGTCTAAAACACATCTTGATGTTGTTTAGCCAGAATCAAGTCCTGTCTGAGATGAGAGAAAAAATAAGTAAAAAATAATAAAATAATTTTTTTTAGTCATAACCTAGAAATATTTTTAAAGATAGTCTTTATTATAATTCATAGCTTGATGTTAAAAGATTCTGAACATTATGGGCCAGTTCAGCTATCTACTTAAAATAAGTATAATTTTGAAGTAGATTTCCCATATATTTAATCAAAAATGTACTGATTTTTCTGACTTTCACTTATTATAAAATAAATTATATATAATCAGCACATTGAAAGGACTATGTCATTGGTATTGAAATCTTTGAAACAAAAAAGTAATTTTTTAATTACGCTGTGTGTTTCCTTTGCAGTCAAATTGCTTCTAAGCTTTAGACTGCCAATTTAAGAACAGAATTTTGAGAAAAGGCTAAAAATTAAATCACATTTTAATCAAAGTTTGGGAAGACTTTATTTATTTATTTATTTATATTCATATTCAATTGAAGTCTTCCATGCATTATAAAACTAATTCTTCTAGACTATTGAACTTTAAATATGTGACTATTCTCAGCATTTTAATATGAGAGTTCCAGCATTTTTCCACTTCATAGATCTGGGCCAAGTAACTTAGTTGTTTTCAGGAAGGAACTCCCATACCCTACTATAACCATAGTAAGAGATCTAATCCATTAACTGATATATAACCTTAGACTTAGAAGAACTAAGGTTAAGACATATAACCTTAGACTCAAATTTAAGTCATTAAATACTGTGTTGAATAAAGGCACTGTATAACGTGATATCTGCATGAAGATTTAAACTTCTTTAAATTTTATTTTATTTATTTATTTATTTGTTTGTTTGTTTGTTTTCCTGAAAGGTATCACTGATCAGTGATTAACCATCAGAAGACTAAATTTTTAGGGACTCACAACTGTGGTAAGACCAATAGTTTTTGAGTCTTCTTAAATGAAAACAAACAAACAAACAAATAAAACAAACCACCAATAATACCCCCCCAAAAAAAAACAAACAAAAAAACAAACAAACAAACAATAAAAACCAATAACCCACCCTCCCCCTGAACAAACAAACAAACAAACAAAAAGAAACAACCAAACAGCAACAACAACTCTTTAAGGAATAAGATAACTGTAGAAAATACATCTAATGTTTAAGGCAGGTGCTTTGTGTGATTTCTCTAGGAATATAAATGCGGGGAATTCCTCTTGCTAGGCATGCTTAGAAGGAAAAATATCAGATGATAAAGCCAGCAAACAGTTAAAGAAGTAGCTTTGTCAGGAACCAAAAGATATTGCTTAGTCCAGAACAGAACCCTGGGAAAATGCCTGCTTTTATTTCTTCATACGGTGTTGAGGCAAACTTTCCATAGCAAAGAGATACCTACCTCATAAAATTAGTAGTAACCTAATAGATTCAGTGCTCACATAGTCCATCCCAGCCAGACCCAGTCTACCAACTTCTACTAATTATCTAGCAGGCAATTACATATTATAATACATGTAGTATCCTGTTTTTAGTAACATGAAACTTTGTTAAAAGTTTAACTGCTTGCACTGAACAAGGAATGGACCCATAGATGGGAGGAGCAGGGAGAGTACAAATCAGCTCCTAACTTCAACAGCAGAATTCAGCAGTCTAAATGGCATCCAGAAATATGTTAGGTGCCTAATAGTAAATCTCAGGGTAACCACAAAAGGTCTGAGATCAATGTAGACCAAAGTAGACCAATGTTTTTCTGGATTAGCAGAATCCCTAGGGCTCAGTGCCAACAACATCCAAAGGACATCCACAGATTACTCTCCATCAGACAGATGGATTATAAACAGATGGTTACTATAAACAATGGAGATTAGTCGGTAAAGTCAATGTAAAAGAAAGAGTAATACAATTCTTCCTTCATCAGGTTCATCATCAGTTCAGTTACTGCAAATTGATATATGCATGTACTTGAGAGTCCCTAAGACTTGCCAGTCCCTGAAGAAGTTGATACCCTCTTTGCAGGAGCTAAACCAAAAAGGAAAGGAAAGCAATGGAAAATGTGGAAAATGGAAGCAAATCAGTGCTGATCTGTCAAGCCATGTTAGAAAAGAGTATACCAGTAGTAAGACTAGAACTAAGTAGGTAGACTGAAATAGCCAGGAAAACTTGAAAAGGGTAACAGATGGAGAGACTAAAGAGAGAATGAATTTGTGAGTTAAGAACTGTGGCTGGCTAAGGGAAAAGGTTAGGAGACAGCTTAGAATTCAAAGTGAAAATGGTAACTTCTGAATAAGACAGCCAAGGCTGTCTCGTGAAGTATGGGAAGAAAATTAGAGTTTCACAAAATATGAAAGTATAATACATAAAGTTATAAACCCCAAAAGGTGGAGTCTGGAACCATACAAAAAAGAGAACTTAAACTTAATCAGGAGTTAGTGTGGAGGAGAAATAGCACTGGGACCCTGACAGGTTGGTAGAAAGGGAGAAGAAATATTCTCGAGATGTGGCAAGAAAATATATTCTCACAGAATTACATGTTCATGTAGAGTGGATTGGCACCCTAAATTGAAAATCTTAACATTGTCCTATTTTCAGCAAACGTCTATGAAATGTGTTTGGCACAATGTCACAGACTCCTGAAGCGCTGGCATTCACACAGGGGACTACTCCCACCTGCTGCTATCACTTACGGTGTTACATGGAGTGTCAGAGGTCTGAAACATCCATCCAAAGTTTCCAGCCAAGCTGCCAGGCAATACTGTGTGATGTGCTTTCTGCTTTTTTTTTTTTTTTTTCTTTTTTTTTTTCCTAAATGGATATTGTACACAAATCCCATCCTCTTCTTCTGCCCACTTAAAAAACTGTGATGCTGCAAATCCAAGTCAGGATATCTGCACTTTGACTTTATATTGATCTTACATAATTATGTGCAATTTATTTAAATTAATTTTTCACAGATGGTTACTAGTTTTCTAGTCCTTATCTCTGTATGAATTTATAAGCACCTGGAAGCTGCATACAGATCATTTGATCTACAGAATTGGATACCTCTCATTCCTCTCTTTGCATCAATTATTAGTGTTAAAATGTCCACTTCATTAAAGAGTATTGTGAAAATGCAACCATGATTTAAGTGCCTTTGTCTGTAATGTGTGAGTCAGTTCTATGGTAGCTCAGGAGATGCTTCTAGCTTCCTGGAACATGGGATGGGGACTGCTCATGTCACACCATTTGCAGTCACATCTGGTGTGCATCATCTACAAGACTTCTCTGAGTTAAGCACAGAGCTGCTTCAGCAGGGCCTGCCCCACCCACATGAATAGCTGGCTGGCAAAACAGAGATCAGGGTGTGAGGGTAGGAAGTGTGAGAGAATCTATGACTTCACCATGAAAATATGGAGGGATGTTAGTGGGGGTTGAAAGACCCACCCAGTGGGTGGGTCTGACAATTAATGTGTGGGACTGGACAGGTCTGCGTTCTTTCATGTCTGTGATAATATGGATATTTCAGAGAGGAATGCCATAGCAGAAGAAATAAGTAATTCTTCCTTCAGAACAGGTTTTATAGTAAATATGCAATCAAACAGGTTTGGGCCTATATATTCAGCATCAGAAAACAAAACCAAATATTGAATGCTTTTCATGAAGTGAGCAATATCCACATTTCCATCTGTGCCTTGAATGAAGGAATTTCCTATGCAAAAATATCATGTGATCATGTAATCAAAAACTGTACTGAATGCATAATAATAGACAAGAGGCAAAGATTTATACAGGCAACAATCTCATCCTCACACACATAAATACATATATGATTTTGTATTTGCCTGTGTCATAAACTTAATCCAGGATTAAACACTGAGTGAGAAATATCTGACCAAACACAGAATCGAACACATCAATCTACATGTAAAGAGAGCTGCTTAGACACTTGATAGTCAGTGGAGAGAGAAAGACATTTAATGCTTTCCAAAGTCTGATTTGGATACATATTTTAGAAAAGCCACCCTAAAACTACATAATTCCATGGCACTGATTATAAAAAACAAAACAAAATAAATGTCTGAATGACTACTTCAGTTGTAAGCAACGTAGGGTTCTAGGACTAAATAACATGAATCTCATGCTGTGTTTATTTAATGCTGCAAATTCTTACCAATAAAAACAATGCCACGCATATTGTAAAATAGATTGCAGTTAATATTATAGCAAGAAAGAAGAAGCTTTGTAACAATTCTATCTAGGTTAAGTACCTAAATATTACCTACTGCACTGCAAAATACTTGGACTAAAGTAAATAAAATGAAAATGTGTTATGACATCTTGAAATGCATACTATGCTTTAATAAAATACAATAATAATAACAGTAATAATAAAAAGATATAATAAAGGTGAAGAAGTTAAATAATTCATCTTTGGTTACTAGGTTTTAGAAAAATGGCAGAGAAAACATACATTTCCAACATGCAACTATCTAGTTAGTCAGAACAATTCATTATTTTTTCCCAAATCAGTATTACAGATATTCAATATTTTCTTGTGTATTTTGAAATTAGACATCAGTCAGATGTAAGTAACAAGTAGTTATGATTTGTAGCTCTAAAAATTATACCTGATCAAAATCTGATTGTAAAATTGATTGTAAGCATGGAATTTGATAATTTAGTAATTATATCATATTACTTCATGTGCTAGTAGAGTTCCTTTCATTAGGTGTTATAGAGGCAAACTACATGTGAAGTGACAAGACAAGTAAGTTATATCTGATTTCTTCAAATGTAAATATGATTTTCAACTCTACACATGATGAAAAAGAGAAAAATCCAAGGATTTTCCATTTTAATTTAAATTTTCAGTGAAGATATAGTTTATGGTATGGCTACTTTTAGTATTTAGTATTCAGAAATGTATGTAAAATGCATAAAGATACATAATGGACTGAACTGATAAGTAATAGGGCAACGAAAGTGATTGACATTCTGACCCAATTCCATCTGAGAATTTTTCCCTCATTCTTTCTTTTATGATGTTTAAAGAGGAAAAATACTAATAAAATAAAGAAGCATGCATAACATTTATCAGTTGCAATAGTGACTAAAGAGGAGTGCAACTCTGCTGGAAAAGTACACCATCATGTACTCTGTGTGGACATATCAGACCTTGACTTAGAAAACAACATTTATCCCTTTGTATCCTTTTTTGTATCCTCTTAACTATGGATCAGAATAGCTGAAGTAGATGCCATATTTGAACTTAAGTCATCATATATCAGTTGATTGATTTACCAATAAAATGGTAAAAGATGGCATGGATACTTAAGAATTCAAGTGATATCATCTGAAACACAGAAGTGTAATGTTATCACAGTGGCTACACACGCAACCCCATGAGATTTTAGTGGATTTATATATATGGTGGAAGAAGATGGAATTTATAATTCCTGTACATAGATTCAGAGGAAATTTGATCACAGAGACAGAAGATAATGTTCAAGCACTAGGTTCATGTATCTATGCATTTAATTTTATTCACTGATTTCTTGGAGCAATGGTAAGGAAATCAACAGTATATGATACTTAATGGTGAAAAGACCTGTGATCATCCTGATGTGTCTAAGTAGATTTTAAATCATTTTCTCCCAAGTCATGCTTTCAATGCACTATACCAACTAGACATAGTGTCACATGTCACTGCTGCTCAGTGAATTGATTTAACAATCGTATTTACTGTGAAATGTGTAAATTTTTCAATTGTTATAACTAGAGTTCCTTCAGACTCTATAATATTATAAGTTTTCCAGAACCATGTCCAGACTGTTGTTGAAGATCTCCAAAGAGTGAGACTTCACAGCCTCTCTGGGCAACCTGTTACATTGCTCAGTCACCCAGTCAGTAAGAAATCGATTCCTTATGTTCAAGGGGATCCTCCTGTGTTTCCATTTGTGTCCATTGTCTGTTGTCCTATTTTGTGAACCACTGGAAAGAGCTTTTCTCTGTCTTCATTGTACCCTCACAATGATTATTTTGCAAAGTTTCAGAATTCTTTTCTGTAAAACTAAGTCATGGAATATGAAGTCAGAACCAAGAAATCTTCAGAAAATGAAATTAAATTGATACTTTAATGAGTTTTAAACACAGCAAGAAAATTAGAAGTCTGGAAATCAATAACAATGAACAGAAATTAAATGTGTGTGAGCATATAGCTTAGGGATATGGTTTAGTGGAGGGCTGTTAGCGTTAGGTTGGAGGTTGGACTCGATGACCTTGAGGTCTCTTCCAACCTAGAAATTCTGTGATTCTGTGATATGAATGCCTTTAGACTGTATTGAAAAAAAGTATGCAAAAAAAAAATATTCTGTGACAAGCTTTGGTTGATAGTCAATATGTTATAAGATTAAATCTAAAGTAGTATTTGAGCTATACTTAACAGTTTATAAGCCACATGTAACTTGTATTCAACATTCCTTCAAAATAGATATTTTAATAAATCTGATACTAAAATAGATGTTTTAATAAAATATCTATTAAAATAGACATTAGATATAAATTATCTAATAAAATATCTATTGAAATATACTAAAATATTAAAATAGATGTTTTAATATTTAATAAAAAATATTTTATTTATTAAATAAAAATCATTTTTTTCAGAATTAGAAATAAATATTCAGCTTAAGTGCTTTTTTTAATTATTATTATTATTTAATTACTGTTACTTAAAACCATTATTTCCCTTGGAGATTTCAACCAAGAATTAAAAATATCTGTAGGATGAAGAAAATAGCAAAACCTAACATTGTGTCAGAGAGCAATGACATCCACAAAATTGCTGAGGAGGGAAAAAAATGATAAAATATATAGCTGAAGTAGCTAACAAGAGGTTAAAATTAAAGCCTTGGACTTTGGACTAACTTGGACTAACTAACTAAAAAAGCAAAAATTAAATAAATAAATAAATAATAAAACCTAAAACGCTGATGAATACTAATTCCATAAAAGACAATTTAAAGCTTCACTTAATAATTCAGAGTGAATGAGACATTTTTGTTTCCCAATATTTTTCATTGTAAAATATTATTATTTTTTCATTTAGATTCATATATTAAATGCTGCTTGTTTTCTGTATTAATTAATCTACCGGAGTACATCATTTTCCTGATGGCACATACAGTTACAAAATATTGCATTTCTGCTTCATTGAAATAAATAAATAAGTATTAAAATTAAAAAAAAAACAAAACAAAACAAAACCCAAAAAACAACACACAGATAAATATTGTTTCCACTTGGTGTTTGAATAACTTGCTAAATGTACTCAATAAATTGTATTTTAAGAATTAATTATATTATTAATTAATATAATAACAAATTATAAACATACAGAAGGGAAAATAATCAAGATGCATATTATAAGTTTGCTAGTGTAAAAAATGTGACTCATTTTCATCCTTCCACTGTTAGTCAATAGTGAACTGGAAAGTATAAAATATAGCCCAGGCTTCTGTTCATTAGTGTCTCTCCCCAGTACTTCCTCTCCAGCATCTTTTTTTCTTTTTATATCTGAACTCTTAGAGAAACTATTGAAGACAAAGACTTCTGTAGAGAAGAAAAACAGAAGAAGAGAGGTCTCACTGGGCCATTGTAGCCCACATGTTCCTAAGGCAGAGGGGGTGGGGGGAAATCTCTGACAGAGATTATGGTTAAAATGACATGCTCCTTATTCACAATGCCCTATGGTTTGGGAGAAAGGAACCACACAGATATTGAGTAGAAGCAGTAAGGCCTCTGGGACATTTGGAATACTTCCCAATTTTTTTTTGTTTTCCCCTTTTCTTTTTTTCTACCTCCGTTAACTTCTTGCTGCTTGATCTGTTCTCTGTCTCAACATATCCATTATTCACTAACAGTAATAAATTGGGCCATTCTTTTCCCCACAGTGGTCCTATCTATATCTCTTTCCATATCTCTTTCCATTTACCTAATCTCTTCTCCACAAAAAATAATCAAAACTTAGTTAATCAAAACTTACTTAATCAAAACAAGACTATGTAGTCTTTGTTATTATCATCTGCTAACAAGTCATATAAATTTCACCATGCTTTTGTCATGTTTATTTTTTTCATGATGCTTTTCCTTTGTTTATTTAAGTTCTTCAGCAAAAGAATGGTCTACCCAATTCTTTGGCTTGCCAGGAGAAAATTATTATTATTTTCTACTACTACTAAAGTGTATAATTCAGGGCTAACTGAAAACAATGGGGAAAAAAATAAAATTAAAATGAAATAAAAATAAAATAAAAATAAAATTAAGTCATCTATTCCTCTGTATTCAGACTATTATGACATATGCTTTGTAATGTATGAGACATCATTCAATGTTTCTTAATTTCTATTCTGCATAGACATTCACATAACCAGTACAAAACCTAGCAAATAGTGTAATAAAAATAAAAGAGTTATTCAAGGGAGATTTATTGAATCTAACTTTAAACACTATTGGCATCTACACCTCAGCTAATCTCTCTAGGCTACCTTTATAGTCAGGGAAGAGAAACTAAAATACCTTCTGGGGTCTAATTTATCTCAGTAGACATCTAGTATAGGTCATACCAATTGCACCCTAAATGTTTCTATTTCTGTACTTTGGCTACAAAGGGAAGCTAAAGTAACTAATAATTGCACTGTAGATGAATGAGGTCAGATGAAATGCCTCTCACCCTTTGTTATCAATTTCCATGTTGACTACAATAAGCACAAACATTTTCTGAAAGTTATCAATGACTTTATTACTACTTTGTCATGTTACTTCCCGTGATGCAAATAACCTATAATTTCTTAGGCAGAGTTCATGAAAACATTCTTAAAATCTGTAATTTTACAATATTTAAGAGAAGCACTTGTTGTTGCTGCTGTTTATTTTGTTGCTGCGGTTTGGGTTTGGTTTGGTTTTCTTTTAGACTTTTCCTTTGATATTAGTTTCTGATATCCTGTATCAAGAAACTGGCCTCTGGGTTAATTTTGTCCTTCTCTGGTATGTTCATAGATTCCTGCATATTAGCTGCTAAAGTGCACTCACCCATAGAAACATGAACACTTCAGTATTAAACATTTGATCAATATGAGAGTTTCAGAGGAGAAAGTAGTGTTAAAAGTTTATTCATTCTGTGCACTCTTTAAAGATGATTAACTATCTTTATTATATTAAAGCAAACCCAAAGCCATCTGCCAAAGGCGATTGTGTCCAAGCACTGAAACCATTTCATGTGAAAACTCATTTTCAGGCTCCTAATTATTTTTCATTATAGTGGCAGTGTGGAATAGATTGGAATTGGACAGTAATTGCCAGGTCTGAGCAGTGCGGACCATTGCAATGTATCAGTTTAGATGAAGTGTGACAAGGATACATCTAGCTACTATATAACTTCCATTAAGCAACTTCCCTGTCCCTGATCATGTAACACTTCATAGAATGTGGTCAGCACAAGGTCATCATAATGGCTTTCTGTCTGACTTCAAGTATTTTGTACACGCACAAGCGGCTAACCCCCTCTGTTAGCATCCCTCTAACAATGTCCAGTTATTACAATTGTCAAGAATATTTATTGTATTTCTCCGGAGGGAATAGGAGAACTTTAAAAGGTTGCAGAACTTATATATGTATATTTTAATGCTTTTTGATGTTAAAATACCCTGGAACTGAGAAACAAATTACCCAGATGGTAATAAAATGCTTTTTCACAGCAGCTTCTGTGTTAAGTTGTAGTGTAAATTGGAAAAGAAATTATCTTAGGTTAAAGCTCTTCATCTATAGGCATTTCTTGCAACTAAACTCTTGTATCTCATATTTCAGCCTTTAATTCACTTCTTCATTGCTCTCTCTTTCTCTTTCCCTTCCAGAACAAAGGCATTACGACTTGATCTATCCTCCTCCGGAGTCAATAATAACGCTCACATTGGCTTTACTAGCCTTTTAGTCCCTAGCTTTAACATAATTCCCCGAGATTCACACTAATACTTTCCTTGCTAATTTTGGCTTACATGGTTTGGTTTAACAAAGTGTATTCTTAGATCTGTGTGTGTACCTCTCTATTTCTGAATACTCTCCTTATTGCCTACAGAAGAATATCCAACAATCAAGCAACAGAAGTTAAAGACAAGTTTTGAAAATATCCTGACTTCATTTTTTGTCCTTTTTGCAAGTTAATGTAAGTACCTTTTGACAGCAGTTGCACTAAGGAGAATGTTGGCTGTTCACCAATGATGCCAAATACTATAACTCTGACTCCATGGCATATATTCAGTCACATAAAGCTTCTTTTCAAAAGGTGAGCCCAAAGTTCATTTTATCTCTTCTTACATATCTAATCTGTACTTTTCATACAATGAAAACATGTGTCTCAATATTTTTGTAATATGACAAAATTGTACTGTATTTAGAAACATGTCATAACACTAGCTTAGCTATTTCTCAGAGGCATAATATACTGTACAGATACACTCACAGTTAGAATGAGTGTGTTCTCACAGCTCAAGTCTTTGCTGTTCAGCATTTGGATAAATGCTGGATAAAATGCCAGTTCAAGCACAGGATGATTAAAAATAATATTGATTTTATCTGCTGTAAACAGTACAAATCCTCCAAAATTCCCATGACAATATATTATGTTACTTTCCATGTCATTCACAGAAGAGACACTTTTAAAAAATAAAAAATATATAATTAATGAAGTCATCAGTCATCAATGAACATCTAAATTAAAAACACCTTAAAATGTTCTGTAAGTATAAGGAATTCATAATAAGGTGAATTGAAATTGATTTTTTTTTCTTTTTTTTTTTTTTATTATTGTTATTATTTCTCTTAAAGGTATTTTAGACAGTTTATTTAATCACAGTAGTTTATTTTCACTTTCCTTTTGGTAAAAGCTAAACTTTTAAGAAAAATGAAAAAAAAAATCCTTTCCACTATAGTACTGAAAATGAACAATATTTTATGCTCAATAAAATAATAATGATAATAAAATAAATTGAAACATCTATGTTTTTTCTCAGTGTGAATGAAACATGCTACCTAAACAATTAAAATTAATTATTAAAATAAATCTTTTAATATGTTTTTAAAAACTACTAGGACTCGATGATCTTGAGGTTTCTTCCAACCTAGAAATTCTGTAATTCTGTGATTCTGTGATCATTATTAGTAAAAACTACCTCCATAGAGTGTATGTTGTCTTAACTTGATATCAAGAGTCAAGTTAATTTGAAATTAGGACTGCATTCAAATCTTGAATTCTCATTTAGCTTTACTTTCTACAAGTCTGCATATATACACGCACAGCTTTGAGATATACTCACTGGCTCCTCTGGTATTAAATGTTCAGGGAATTGGAGTTGATTCCACTTTTATAGGCAGTATAGAAGTTGTGTTGTTGGACTTGCCTTGATTAAACCAGTCTTGCAAAGATCTTTCAGTGGATTTTGTGTCTTTATCCATGTACTGTAATGCCAATATCCTCCATGCTGTGTTGAGACTACAGTCACATTAGATAAATCCATTGGCAACGCTTTTGTCATGGCAAAATTTCTAAATGGCTATACAAAGCCATGGCCTACAACACAACTCATATAGCCAGACAATCGTGTACAAGGAGTTTAATAAATTCAAGTGTACAAAAATTGCAGATCTGGGATCTAACTGGACCTTCCTGGATATCACATCACACTTAACTATTAACTACAGTGAATGAGATTTGTGGGAAGGAAGTGACTACCAATTTCTGGATAAATCATGAACCTTTTTGAACTCTGTACGCCTCATCTCTACACAAGAAGCAGTTAGAAATTCAAACATCTGTGCCTGAGTGCAGCTGTGAGGAGCTAAAGTCCATTGCCAAGTCAGTAAGCTCATACAGCAGTATATCTCTGGGAACTGCTCTGCCAGGTCATATATCCTCCATTTCTCCTCCAAAATCCAGCTGGTACAACTAAAACAATTCATCACTTATGCAATACATATATGCATGTGATATTTGAGAAGGACCATACTTGAGCTAGGGAATGCATACTTTCCACATACATGCTTTGTTCAAGGTAAGAAACCCATTTTTGTAAAGACAAATAGAACATCAGAAAGGCATGGCTCTTTTGAACGACTTTCTCTTTCTTCCTGTGACCTCACACACTGAACTTCCCAACACACATTCTTCCTACTGAGTCCCAGACACAGTTCATTCAAACCTTTGTTTCCAAGAGTATTCAATAACCTTTGCATTTTAATAACTTGGATGATGCAGTAAAAGTGTATTTCTCACATTTACAAGCAATATGTTGAGAATGACTTTAGGCAAGCTGGAGGATAAGATCAGTATTAAAAAAAAAAAAATCAAGATGAAATTCATTAGGGACAAATTCAGGGGAAACAACAACAACAAACACAAACAAAAATATAAAAATAAATAATGTGAAATTGAAGAAAAATTTAGACAAGCATGTGTTTACTTGGGTAGTGGCAGGACCATCTCAGGAAGCTATGGGGTCACAAGACCTCTGTAATTGGTGGCATACATATTAGATCAGCCTGTAGAGATCTTTCCAGACGTCTTTTTATTTTTTGTGATTCTTGCTTTGTACTGAGGTGGCACAGGTCACCAGATGTGCAAGTATACAAAAACAGCAATAGAAACTGTCTGTGTCATTTCCAGGACCTGTGCTGCCTGAGCAGAGCATGTCTGGTCATTACTTTTTTCTGTGCTCATGGCAGAAGGAGCGTAGGAACATGCACAGTCATTTCATCAGTGTTGCTCTTAGGAATGTTGTGCTCCTAAAACAACATCCACATAAACTACATCCCTAACACCTACGTCTTCAACTATGTTGCTTACATTTGATCTGAATTGGAACAATCCTGGGTTTGCAGAAGCAGTATAAACCAATTTGTAAGGTTGACACACATCTGCATCCTCACTGTCCCATGACAATCTTGAAATGCTGTCTCAGGGACTTTGTGATTCCAGCAGCAAGCTGAGACTTCTTTTATCTCTGTCAGGACAGAGTCAAATGGTTTATTTGAAAGAACAGTCAACAAACCAACAAATATATGTATGCTGTTGTATGGCAGAAAAGGCTAATTAGGTTCAGGATTTTGGGGGACGTCCACATCACTATGTCCTGAGCCACAGCTTGTGCAGAATCAATGGTCTGAGCCGTACTCTTTTTTTTTTTTTTTTTTTTTTTTTAATTCTCACCTATGTTGTCAGCAAATGCTTCTGGTCATGTAGCTCATTGCATTCATTGAAGCATATTTCACAGAGACGTCTGTCACTGAAATACAGTTTAGACAAACCAGTCCACACAGCATAGCACAATGGAGATAAGGAGGACATTAGCATCTGACTGTCCAAGGAAAGAGTGATCTCATAAGGTGTCATAGGGTGCATGAAACATGGACAAGCTAGAGTCAGGAAACAAGTTAGAGAAGTGGATGTATAGTAGATAGGAGAACATGTATAGCTGCCACGTGTCTTCGCATTGTTGAGCTGTCAGTCTTGTGTGAAACAACATTTGAATACAACTAATAAAATCATGTTAGTTCTATGTACCTGTTATATGGACACTCGTGATTTAAACAAGATGTCTTGGCCCATCAAATATCAGTTCTGCTGTGGCTACCAAAAGAATAAATGATATAGGTAAAGATGTCCATAACAGTTCTGTTATTATAGTTTACAGAATGTCACTGGAATCAATGGCAATCCTGCTGACAATATAATTAGAATTTTTAACCTCAAAGTGTATGAAGTATTTAACTTCATAACCACAGTCCAGTGTAGGAACTGTAGGAAAGGCCCAAACATATATCCTTCAGAAGAAAATGTAACCTGAAATTTACCCAATTTGTTTAGCCACCCAGTGTTACAAACCAAAAAGGGTTACTCAGTCACAGAGTCAACTGATACAAGAAGGTTCCTTCAAATCATGAAAATTGTCCCTGAAAATTCCTTCTCAGACATTTAATTATGAATATATAATACATATATATATTCTAATATATTCATATATATGAAAAATATATATACTATATACTACATAATATATAGTATATAATATATAATATATAATATATATTAATATGTACTATATACTAATATATAGTATATATTAATTACTATATATATACTATATATGTATATGTAATACATATATAAATATATATATGGAATACATATATATAATAAATAATAAATAATAAATAAAAACTTTTACTGTTAACATCTCATGCCTCAGGAACTTTGGTAAGTTATGGCATAAATGGAGGATAAACATAAAAAGTGATTACCTATTGATATAGTTGAAAAATCACAGTTATTATTGTTAAGAAATTTAAATGTGCCTAAGTAATACTTTTGTATTGCATTGAAACTGTTTAAGAAAATTAACATAGTTAATTTTCCCTTGCTCACTGAAATCCCATTAAAGTCACTTGCAGTTCAACGCATTAAAGGCATTTAGTATCAGAACATGTTACTCACCATAATTCACGACACCTTTATCTTACCTGTCATGCGAAGATTTAAACATAACAGTTGACTCCGGGCTTATATTGTTTTCTACAAAAGAATAGAAAAGTAGATGTTTTCCTATTTCCTTGTAGATATTAGGATTGCAAATTTGATGCAGTTCACTTTGCTGTGTGTAATGTTTGCTCTTTTTACTATGTAGTCCCTTGAAATGAATGGAATGATCACCCTTCAGGAGTTTAAAGAGGAACTCAAAGGAAAATGAAAGAAGAAATAATGAAGATCAGGTTCACTAGCCTTCTATTGTATAATAGCTGTCAAAATGAAATAAAATTTATCAGAATGATCATATTAAGGGAGATAAACTGTAACAGAAATCCTATATATCAATGTCAATGCCATATCTGCAGTGAAAGTGCAAAAGTTAAGCAATGAGAATTTCCTAAGAATGCACTGATCCTTGCAATGTCATAGTGTAATCCATGTAATTTATGCGAATTATCATCCCTTTACTCTCTTGACCTCGGGGCAACTGTATATTCAGCTATCTTTATTCAGACTCAATCATAAAACTACCAGAGAGAATAAAAGATAAATACATTTTTCATCAGATTTCCAGATGTTACATGGTGATTGAATTTCATAACAGATCAAACTGTGATTTTGTTTGTTTGTTTGTTTGTTTTTAACTTATTTATTTATCTACAGACCTAAAGTACTTACAGACTTCCTGTTGCCAAAATAAAGCAAGTCTTAAAAATCCTTAATGGAAAGTTCTATGATCTGATCACACATGCATGAGTTTTCATTTTACCTGTGAAAATTAGATGAGCAGATTTCATGACCAGACAAAAATTACCCCCAAAAGAAGTCTTTAACACACAATGCCACAATTGTAATTGCATTTGCAATCTGAAAATCTACAGTGAATACCACATGCTGGTTATTAGTTCAACACTGGTTAACCTTGTGTTGTTAAAATACCTTTCAGTCTACATTACTTGGATTTTTTTTTATTATTTTTATTTTTATTTTGTATTTGAGCTGAAGGAGGATGGTTGAAAAGGTGAATTCCATAGAACAGTTGTTTTCAAACAACTTCAAAACTGTGCTTCTGTGAGCATCTTTATGTATCTAACTTGAAAGTTTTGAGAAAACTGGTATCCTGCTCACTTGTGAATTTACTGCCTCCTTGACATATGTGAATGAAGGGGTAAAGATTTAGCAAACATTTTTCAAGCAAGTCTCCTGGTTCTGCATGAAGTTTAAGTACATTTTCCAGTTTCCTTCTGAAGCAGCAGTTATTGTTGATTTTATATAATATTTGAGAAGTGGTGGTTAGATCACATACATGCTGATAAGACTGTGATGCCTTGCAAAAAAACAGCTCTATTCACAATTGCTATTAGGAGGTGGTTATTGATGGCATCACTGCTCAGGTATTATTTAAGTGCACAGTACTTCCCAAGGGAATGAGAACCCAGAAAAAAATCCTTCATTAGATAATAATGGGAACACTTTTTCGTGGTATCTACTATTTAATTCTCAAATTTTCATGCTATATATGAGGCTACAGGTAGCCTAGTAAAGTGAATCTGTGTTCTCTGTTTGCAAGGCAAACAGTCAATACGATTTAGGTTAGAAGGATAGGTTATGCATAACTTATGCATAGGTTAATGTCATGGTGGTGGTAAGACAAGGAGAAAAACAAAACAAAACAAAAAAATGATGCAAAGAAGAACTTTGTTTCAAAAACACACATTTCTAATCTGTATTCATTTGTTCTGACTACCACAAGACAAGTAGCACACTGGAATTGACAAATTCTCTCCATTGACAGCAAAGATATTTTGGGGTAACTAGCTCAAATACAGTTCTCTGTGCTATGGTAATCTAAATTTAAAACAATCAATCAAGAAAACAAATAAATAAACCTTATCTGTCCTTTGCTACCTGGAAGCTAAAACAGTTAGAAGTCTGAAATTTAGTATCTTTCCAGAAGACTTTACATTAATTATATAAATATTTTATCATAAACTTCATCAGCTGATGAGCGTTAATTAAACAGGAACTGAAACTTTTCACATAATATGTTCATGAAAGGGTAGAAGAGGGTCTGTGATTTTATTATTTTTTTCTTTTAATTTGGAAGACATAATAAAAATGTGTCCGGGCTGTCAAAAATTTCATCAAGTTCAACAAGGAGAAGTGCAGAGTCCTGCATCTGGGAAGAAACAACCCCAAATACCAGTACAGGTCACCCAGATGGAAAGCAGCTCTGCAGAAAAGGACCTAGAAGTACTGGTAGACACCAAATTGAACATGAGTCAACAATGTGCCTTTGCTAATGTGCTGAGAAGGCTATTGGTATTCTTGGCTGCATTATGCAATGTATAACCAGCAGGTCAAAAGAAGCGATCCTTTATTCAGCATTAGTGAGACCACGCCTGGAGTACTGTGTCCATTTCTGGCTCCTCCAGTACAAGAGAGACTTAAACAGACTTGAAAGATTCTCCAGAAGAAGTCCACCAAGATGATGAAGGTACAGGAGCATCTCTTCTATGAGGAGAGGCTGAGAGAGCTGAGACTGTTCAACCTGGAGAAAAGGAGGGCCAGGGTTTATAGACATTTTATCAATGTCTATAAATACCTGAAGAGAGAATAGAACCCAAGAAGATAGAATCAGTCTCTCTTAACCATTACACAATGGCAGGACAAGAGGTAACAGGTGCAAGCTGGAACACAAGAAGTTCCATCTGAATGCACTGAAGCACTTCTTCACTGTGAGGGTGACAGAGCACTGGCACAGGTTGACCAGAAAAGTTATGGAGTTTTCTCAAAACCATCCGGACTTGCTCCTGGACAATGTGCTTTAGGTATCCTTGCTTAAGTACTGGTGTTGTGTCCCTTCCAACGTTAACCATTCTGTGATGGTGAGATTCTGTGGGGTCTGCTAAGAGAACAAGCAGACAGTGGAAACAAAGATTAACTTTATTCATGGTATCAGAGCAATTGTTGGCTGATGAAAAAATATTTCAGGTTAAATTTTAATATTATGTATCATATATATATTGTACACAGTGTAATAATATATTAATGTTTATAATATATTTATATTTATATTATAAATTCTAATGTTTTAAATAAGAAGTAAAATGTCCCCAGGGAGACAGCAGGATATTAATATGGATGGATATAGGCTTGGACAAAAGATGAAAAAGCAAAGACAGAAATTCACAGTTTGAAATTGTCAATACTTGTCTGCAATACAGTAATACATTCCTGGGGAAGAGGAAATGGAGGGGCAAGAAAGGAAGAACATTTATGGAGAATGCCAGCAAAGAGGATTCAACAATAACAGCAGAGTTTGACTGATTATTGTTGAATAAGTAAAGTGTTATTAAAACCATAAGGAGCAACCACAAAAGAAAATAATTCCAGATGATAAATAGAATGAAATTTCATACAGCACTAGGCAAAAATATTTTGAATCCTCAAAATTTGAATATCTAGCAGCATAAATGATGCACTCTTTTTTGGTTGTCTCTGAGAAAAATGTTCGAGAACACAACTAAGAAAATGTTCCTGTTTTTCACTGGTATGGCAGGAGAGTTAGGGCAGATTCCAAACTGGAGGAAAGTGTCTTTGTTTAAGCATGTGATTATGAAAAAGAGATTTTTCTCTATGTTTAGATATGAAATACTTCATGGGCCTGTTGCTCTGATTATTTTATTGTTTTCTTTTGAACTTTTTGCTGTTGACAAGAACTTAATTAAACATTTTAGTCTCCATGTCTTTAAAATGATCAGCTCTACTCTGTCCTTTTATGCCTAACCAGTGTCTACTTTAAACACTGGTCACATATTATTTTAGTATTTTTGGAAGTCTACATTTAAATTCTGAATATATAATAAAAAAATGATAAAACACTTATTTTGCACACTTCTGTAACTACATCCAGAGACTGGCATAATGTTGTCAGAAGTTCATCAAGTGTTTATCACTCTTTTTATTAAACTGAATTTCATTGCAGCATCATAAGTTTAAATGCAAGGAGTGGATATGCATAATAATAATAATAATAATAATAATAATAATAGTGTCTATATACATTTAGGAAAATGAATTCTGGTTATTATTAGCTCCAAATTAACTTGACCTTATCCCATTAAATGACCTCCCATTCCACATCTCTTGGAATGATTTCTATATTTGTACTAAAAGAATGGTGTTTCAAAGTCTTTTATTAAACAATACCAACTGGGAGTCTGACGCACATGTGTTATAAACAGATTGTATTTTTATTTTCAAATATGACATTATTACAAGAGTTATACTAGCAAGCTGAGTAACTAACATCCATACTTCATGTTTATGAAGTATGCCTGCATAAATTTTAATTAGGAAGCTTTAAAAATGTTCAAGTAACTACAGTATAAGCAGAATAACTATTAAATACCTGTTAATGCAATTATAATACAGTTATCTATTTTAATTAAATGAGTTTGTCATTATTAGAAAAACAAGAATATCTATGAGACTGCAGGAAAGCTTCTCCCAAAACTTCTTGTAAGGCAGTTCTGTTCATCAGTATCTAAAGGTAAATCAAAGCTAATGCCTTCTCACTTAGATAAACCATTCAGTGAATAGTAGAAAGCATGCTTCAGAACTGCAGGAGGTGAATTACCCATAAAGGTAGTCTAAAGGTAGTCTTCTGGTCTTCAGTAGCAAAGATGTCTTATGAGAGATCAGAAGGTAATGAATTGTCAGTACCCAACAGAACTGGGAAACAAACACAGTGTAAAACTGTCCAGGACCTTTTGCAGGACATTCCTACCCTCCAGCAGACAACCACTTCCCCCAGTTTGGTGTCATCTGCAAACTTACTGAGGGTGCACTCAATTCCCTTATCCAAATCATCAGTAAATATATTAAAGAGGTTGGGCTTCAATATTGACCCCTGGGGATTTGTGCATATAAATCTTAAGTTTCTGGTTAAGCACACTGCTGAATAACAAATTATTAATTCTATGTTGTGACCTGTTCTGATGATAGCAAAGACTTTTGAAAAGATCTAATTTAGGAGATCTTTTCCAAGCAGATACAAAAATGTGTCCTCAGTGAATATGTATATTTCTTTTTCTGTGTTATATGATCTAATGAAGCCTAAAATATTCATCTTATGAATCATGATTGAAACTGTATTTTATTAGGAAATACCGAAGCTTTTCTGATGTTAGTACCAGAGGGAATCTTATTTCTTGCCATCTTGAAATTGGTGCTATTGGTCCATCGTATGAAGAAGAATATTTCATATAGGCAATATTCAAGACCACTTTCCCATATTGGACAGGTCTTCAACTAATAGTTTCAGCAAAGGTCAAAACATTTTCATAGTTGATTATTTTGGTTATTTACACTTGTGAGTAGACAATAACCCAAATTCTCAGTTGATTTCAATAGGTTTTGAAAAAACAAGCAAACAAAAAAGCAAAGTAAACCCACCATATACAAGCAGATAAGTAGCCAAAGGGTAATGCACTGCAAAGTAAATAGGTAGATAGGTAGGTAGGTAAGTTGATAATTAATTTCCTATTCTTCCCATTCTTTTTCATTATAAAGTGCTTTCCGTAGCAGATTTCCTTCATCACATTTTTTTCTCAATGGAACACTGTAGATAAATTTAAAACTTTTGGGTAGTTATCACATACTGACAGTACTACAGCAAAGGAGGATAAATTCACACAAATCTATAATCACCTGAGACCTATTTTTTTTCTTTCTGTTTTATGTATTTCTAGTACAAGAATTTCTAGACTATTCTGAAAATATCCTATTTCCAAACAAGCACCTCAAGGCAAAGGTGCTCTTTCAAAAGAACCTCTTGTTCTTTGTAAGGTTACACAAATCAGTTGTCTGTGGTGTAAGCACCACACTCTGTAATTGTAGTATTTGGCCTTGGAGCAATTGTTGTGATTAATAAATGTTGATGGATCAGTAAACTGTTTGCTTTTTAAAGTTCAGGATTTTGTAGATTAAACTCAAACTGTTGTGATGTTGTCAGTCCAACACCAAAAGGAAAGATGGAAGAGATGAAAATTTGGCAACACTTCAAAAAATATCATGACAACTTATTAATCCCTTGAGCTGATGCACAATTTCTGAATTACCTAGTTAACCTCAGTTTATATTACCAAGAGTAACACACTAATGCAGTAGGAATTTTCTCTTGTTGTTATTTAGCTTGGGATTATGCCCACAGAAGGGCATTGTAGAAGCTTGTTTTTCAGTGGTTAGGTTGGCCAGCTTCCCTTATTTACAATCTTCCTTCTCACAGAAAAAATAAATAGTCTTAATTTTTCCAATTGACCAAGAGATTTTTCAGTGAGAAATGGAGAATCCTGGAAGAATAAGGATGACTTCTAATTCTAAGAATTACAAGTAACTCCCTAGAGCAGGCAAAATTAAGTTTTACTAATGTTTTATCATGTTTTTCTTTTCCTTCTTGTTTAAATAGTAACACTCTTAAGGCTCTTTGAAGAATAGTTTATTAAATATGGCAAATGAGCTTTTCATAGGAATACTTCAATCTATTCTTAATTTCTTTCCTAAGTGTGCAGCTATAAAGGCTGTGAAATTGGCAATTTTGAATATTTTTTTGGAAAGAGGAGATTTTTAGTAACAGATTAATGGTGATGACCTCTCTTCTTCCCTCAGAGACACTGGAACAAGTTGCCCATATAGGTTACAGATGCCCAGTCCCTGGAGGTGTTCAAGACCAGGTTAGATGAGGTCCTGAGCAACCTGGTCTTGTGGGTGGTGTCCCTGCCTATGACCAGAGGTTGGAACTAGGTGATCTTTAAGGTCCCTTCTAACTCCCCCCACAACCAGAGTTGGCCTTGTGAGCCAACCCTCAGGTCCTTATCTGCAGGGCTGTTTTCAAAGAGTTCTTCTCCCAGTCTGTACTCATGTTTGCCCCGACCCAGGTACAGCACCTTGCACTTGGACTTGTTGAACCTCATTAGGCTGAAACTGTGGGGTTGGATCAGAAGACATCCAGAGGTCCCTTCCAACCTCAGCCATTCTGTGATTCTGTAAATGCTACTCAGAGAAAGATAATTCTGATCTGTCTCACTAAGAACGTATGAAAATGAACACTCTCATATCTAATTACCATAACTGTTACATTAATATTTACATCTATAAATAGCAATCTTGACTGAATTTCAAATGAAATTCAAAAACTGAATGAAATTTCAAATGAAATTCAGTCAAGATTGCTATTTTGGTTTGCTTTGGCTTGGTTTGGCTTGGTTTGGTTTGTGAAAATGTGAGTATTAGCTCTGTGTTGCTGGCTAGAAGGAACTGAAAAATAAAAGTGAAGTAAAAGTAAATGACTAAAAGTAAATTAATAAATATCCCTTACTACTGCCATAAAGTGATACTCCTGGGTTTGTTTTGGGATGATATATGATTGAAAAATATAAAACATATTTATGCAGAAATAAAAGAATTCATGTATTCTTATTTATCAATCAAACCTTTTGTACTTTTTCTTTACTCTTGCATACTCTATGTTTGTAACTTTGCGTGGGAGGGCTATCATCCCACTCACAGTTATTTGCCTTTCCCTTTTTTAATATGGCTATGACATATTGACATATGACATCTCTTGAACTGATATGATATATCACTATTTTCTTATCACTTTTTATTTATTTATTTATTTATTTATTTATTTAGCCAAACAATTCCATTAGGAACAGACTTATTTCAAAGTCCTATAACGTCACTGTGAGCACTCAGAGGGTGGTGAATGGAATCTTGGCTTCAGTGTGCATGGAGCCACTGACATTATGTGATCCAAGATTTCACTCTTCATCCTTAGGACTGTGTTATATTTAGAAGTTTCCCAAGACCTTTGTGCTGTTGCATGAATTGTGAAAAACATGAGCTTGTGTTCTCAAAACTATAGCCCAATTGTGCTAAACTATTTTTCAATTCTGATCTCTCCATAGTCAAAAATTATTAAAAAGGTGATGAATTGTTTCTTTTATTTGTTAATGCTCTAGCGAAACTGTGGGGCAAAGAAGTCTGATGAATTGGTTTGATGATAGCTCCAGATCTCTGTTCAAAAGGACTGTTTTACAATGTAATGACTATTTCATCTTGGTACCTGGCCCAAGGAGTAGGTATCTATTCTGGATATCCTAAGCTCTTGTCTGATTTGTCCTAAAGAGGATCTTCCCTGTTGTGTGATCCCTTAGAAGAAGTCCTCCCTTTGATCAAGCTTGAACTAATTTGCATAGTCCAATGCATACTCGTATTTGTTTCAGTCCACTGTCTTGTGCAAAGTTCATTTGTCACCCTTCTCTAACATTAGCAATAAGATGATTTTCAGGAAAACTTAACTAGGTAACTCTGCTCGTATTTCAAATGAAATCTCATAAATGATGCCACACAATCTGGTACTCTATGTAAAAGGAATTAATAATCATTACTTCTTCATCAAAATATCAAATAATAATATTCAAGTGCTATAAAAGCAAGTATCATTGGAGTAAAATATGAACACAATAGCTTCAATCTGTTAATAAAATTCCTCAAGTCAAGTCTAACAGAGACTGGTATCTTGCATACCTTGATTTTGAAAATGCAATAATATTATGGACTTGCAATAGCATCATGGACTATATGAATAGATGATTGAATGTGAAAAATATATTCATTAAATATATACATGTATACATATATAGTAATTTGGGGCTTGTCCATTAATGACTTAAAGTGATTGCAATCAGAAAAACAAACAAATAAAAATGGTGAGAAATAAAATGTTAATTCCTCTTGTGATATGAATTTTCGTAACTTCACTAGGGTTGTTAGGTAACATATTTTCAAGTGAAAGGACCAGAAGGACATTACATTAGATATCTTTTCATATAGTGGATTACCATTTTGATATCTTTAGTATGTAGCCATGCAATCTGAGTAAATATAAAAACACTTAATCAATTTAATATTCTGTTGCTCTTTAACATTCCTATATATCTTGACCTTTCTGTACTGAAGAGTGTGGGCTGCAGTTCACTGAGACAGTGAAAAGGCTGTAGAGAGTTCCACAGAACCTGAAACTGAAGTTTGACATTAATAGCAATATTAGTATATCTGACATGAAAAATGTATCAATTTGTCAATGACTTCAGAGGAAAACTTTGCTAAAATGCATTCCTCTTGGTGTTATCTAAGAAATAATCCTTCAGGTCTCTGCAAAATGTAACGTACCTTATTTGCCTTAGATTTCACAGCAGATACTGACATCATCTTTAAACTAGTCGTCTGAGAGGGAATTATATGGCATTAAAGTATTTCTTATCCTTACAAACAGATGGCTCATATGAGAAGGAAAGATCTGATGTTTTTTGGTAGATACAAGTTAACTTCTGTTTAAGTTTCAATAAGCAAACAATACATCTTGGTAGTTTTCCTTTTTCTTTTTCTTTTTTTTTTTTTTCTTTTTTTTTTTTTTTTCCTTTTCTGTCTTTTTCTGTCCTTTTCCTGACTTCTGTCTCTCACCCCCACCCCCCACCAAGACAGTATCTACATACCGAATTAGAAGGTCAATTGATCTCTGGTATGTAGTTTTTCTCGGACAACATTCTGGACAAGATGGTATTTAGTTACTCTTCCACACCACCAGCGAAACAGTAATACAGAAATGTTGAGATTAAGAACAGTATTAGAGATTATTAGAGTATTGAGATAAAGAAATTATTAGAGTATTGAGATTAAGAACAGTTGATGCCAGATGAACCTCTCCTCATTAATTGACTTTGCGTCCGGTTTCAGATATGCACTAAGGACAATTAAAAGTTTAAATTATAGTAGAATGAAGCTCCAGTATTGAAGATATGGTTTTGGTAATATTATCTCTTCTAGTCAGAAGTGGGGTACAATGACTCCCTGAGGCCACTTCCAATCAATGTTTCTAAGATCTTGTGGCTGATTCTGTGAGAAGATTGTTCTGCCTCTGATTTTCAGACAGTTTCAAAAAAAAAATGCATTTTTTTTTCTTATGTTCTGTAAAGCATTGACGTGGAAACATGTGACCAAGTTCCAGCATCTTAAAAAATTGCCTGTTTTGCCCCTAGATAAAAAGACACCATGGAAAACTGCATATGCATATCCCATAGAGAGACTTTAAATCATCTTTGGTAGTTGCAATGCCTTTGAAACTCCAGCCTCATAGATTCTGAGACATTGCTGAGATACTGTGCTCTGGATCAAAACCGTAGTAGTTTAAAAGGATCAGAAAGCATGGTCTTGCATGTTTTCTCTATGGAATTATTGGATAAAGCTTAGGTTTTTACAGTAAGTTAATATGCTTGCTTCTAGGATTTTATTGAGAAACAAGCAGGGGAAAGAGAGATCTTTATATCTGAAGTAGGAAATCTCATACATACACACATACATACATACACACAAAGTATGGCTGGATATTATTTCCATTTGTACTATATAAACAAGGCATTTAAACTTTGAAAAAGAATTAAGGTATATAAGATTTGGTTTGTTTGAATTTTTAACAATAAAATATTTTTTAGACCAGCAAAGAACAGTTACTCAAATAGAATACTAAAACAATACCTATGTATATGTACATATGCTCTACAACTACGCTCTAAGGAATAAGTATGTAAAGCCTACTGAAAATAGTGGGATTTCTTCACATATCATTTTTTGTTGTTGTTTTGTTTGGTTGGTTGTTTTAGGAAAGACACATATACATGACCATATAATATGGCAGTTTTGAATGCACAATCTTTCTGTTTCAATCCAGATAAGAAATGTAGAGTCCCCTTAAGTACTGATTAAGTACCTACCTAAGGTCTGTGCCATAAAAGAGAGCAAGCCCCTCTCCCTGCTACATGCCATGTCCTCTTATCCTCCATATATTTTACATACCAAATACATTCCATCTGGCACAATATGTGTAACAAAATTATCCTTATCTATGCCTGATTCTGAGCCATTACAAGCAAATTCAATTTCTTAAAGTAAGGATTTTAAGTTAAAAAGAATATAGCTGTTCTGAGGAAAATATACCAAATATGTAGGCACTAACACTAGGAATATACAGATTTAGAGATAAATGTGAGATTTTATTTGACAAGGAATTTGGGGCCCAGACTCTTGTCTTTTTGAAATAATTGGTAAAACAAAACAAAAGAAAACAAAACAAACAAAAAAACAAACAAAACTGATTAAACTGGAAGCATGATCAGATCCTAAAATGTGTTGCTATAACTCTTCTCAGGACTTCTGTAGCTTATGTTAGGATCTAAAATCTTGTCTGTTTACTTCAGGAATTAGAAGGGTATATTTTCATAGTGGTTAAATGTAAACTTCACTGATTTAGAATGTGTTTTGCAAAGCTGTCCTTGTCATTGTTAGACTTATATATTTATATGCACTTTCCCCTTCCAAATTCTGTTTAGATATCTGTGGGGAAAAATAATCTGTCTGCACTACTGCAGTATGTTGTATATATAGACATAATTTTACTATTATCACAACTGTGAGACTGTTTTCTGACAGGGTTATGAAAAACAAAAACCTTTCTTAAAGACTATCTTGAAATTAAATTTAACAAGAAAAAAAAAAAAGAAAGAAAGAAAGAAAGAAAACACTAAAACACTTAACAATGTTTAAAATCTTCTTCATTACTACTTTTTATATCTGTGAAGAAGCATACACCTTCTTCCATTCCCTTAATAAGTCCTACCTATCTTAATACCTCCTTGACAATATTAAATAAATAAATAAATAAAGCCCATGGGTCATCTATATCAAGAAGTAGATGTTATGTCAAATCTACTGGCATTTAATATTACCTTTCTCTGTTTTCTAGTCTCCTGCTCAGCCTTGGAGTCTTTACTTATTGAAATGTTTCTGGAAAGAAAAGATATCTTTGTTCAATGTGTTGGATAGTCTTGATTATACACAACGAATCACATCAGGAGACTTGAAAGCAGTTGCTCAGCTTCCATATTTTTATTTGCTAATGTGACATAACAGACGTTACTTGTTAGTTATTGAATTGCTTAAAAAAATAGATGATATTTTATGACGTTAGCTAGCAAACATGAGGTGCTTCTGCACAGATAACCCCCTAGAAACTGAAAAAATATAATTTTTCACTTGGGTGCTTGATGTAAGCACTAAAAGTACTTCCAGCAGTTAGCCTAGCACCCAGTGCTATATTTCTGTTACCATAATTCCTTTTAGGTGCCTATACTCAGCACAAGGATACCCTGTGCCGGCTTTCTTCAAGTATTAATTTGAAAAGGTAGCTCAGACTAGTAAGAACTTGTGAAAAGGTCATATTATGTTACCATAGAGATGAGTTTCTACTGGTTAGCACAAACTTTATGAAGGAAAATGAAAATGATCTAGGGAAAAAAGGAGCTAATAAAATGTTTTGATAAGGCCTGACTATTTCTCATGCTTCCCCAGATGCAGAACCTACTGAAAACTAAATAAATGTAGCAACAGTCTTGCAACATCTCAGTCTGCTACTGTTCACACTCTGTGACTTTTCCATTTCTGATGTGCACTGTCTCACCTTTTCCATTATTCTCTAGTTCCCGTTTGTGGTATTGATAACAGTAGAAAAGTTATTTTTCAAATAATGATATATAATCAATAATTATATAAATATCCTTGTCTATGCCATTAAGCTAAAGGGCAGAAGACTGTGGCCTCAGTACTTCAGTCCACAGTTCAGAGTTTTGAACTGCAGACACTACTGTGAGTTTGAGCTAGTTTGTAATACATTCTTATTATAATCTTTTCCAAACGAATGATTAAAAGTTTTCAAAAGCTTCAGAGTGACTTTGTTGGAGGGAGCAACATTCACTGGAGTGAGAACATACCTTACCTTATTAGCAAGAATTCTTAAAGGGGTAAAATAAGAAAAATAGGAGACTTCACTTTCTGCTTCTGCCTCTTCCGGAGACCACAAAAACAAACAAAATCAAAATAGAAACTTAAATCTAATAGACTAAATTTACTTTTCCCTCTCTCTCTCTCTCTCACTCTCATTATTATTATTATTTTTTAATAAGCAAAGGAGAAAGGTACGAAATGAATCCTGAATACAAGGCTATTGTTTCCTACATGGCTATTCGTAATCCTTAATCTTTCTTTCACCACATACAAAGCAGTCAGATGTGAATTTTGTCACAGGTAGTGAAAGCAAGACAAAGCTCATATCTTTCCTCTGAATTATTTTTCAACAGGTCTAATTTTTTTTTTTCAGTTATTTGTTCAACTGTCAATACATTTTTTTTTTCCTATTAAAAATTGTTTCCCCCTTCTTGTATAATTTTAAATTCTGATAGGTACTCCTAGATTATAACAATAATGATATTAACGATATCATGATAATGACAATAGCAATAGCAATAACAATAATAGTAATAGTAATAATCATCATCATCATCATCATCATCATCATTTTCTAGAAAACAATGGCTGGGAAATATTGTGTCTGCTGCTCAAGATAAATATTTACCAAAAAGCTTGCAACCAGTAACTTTTTCTGCTGCTAAGAAAGATACTTTATTGTATCTGTCAAATAAATACACCATCTCAGAACATCCCACATCCATCCAAGTCCTAAGAATTACCCTCAGAGGTCTTTAAGGCAATCAAAGTTTTGAAACATGAGTTTAATTCTAATTTCTCTGTTATTATATTGACAGAAGAGCAATAAAAACAACTCTACTTGGAGCTTGCAGTAAACTCATCTGGTAGATTGAAAACTCCATGGTTCAAAGGTTCCCCCATAGAGAAATATAATAAAAACAAGAAGATGTTAAAAGCAACATGCTCATATTTCTTCACATGTACAAGGCTTATGCTTATTTTCTGGAGGAAAATAAATAAATAAATAAATAAATAAATAAATAAATAAATAAATAAATATATTCACTGGACTATTAGGTTACATTCACTGATAAATATAACTTTCCATTACATACAGCTTTATGTAAAACAGCCTTTCCTGAAATAAGACCTAGCTATTTCAGCTAGTCAAAGAAGGCTCCTTCTACTGTTTTGTGTTTTGTTTTGTTTTGTGTTTTTTTTTTGTTTGTTTGTTTCTTTGTTTTTTTACCTGGTCCATATTCTGCAAAGCTTCCAACACTGATCACCAGCTTGTTTTGTCATAGTTCCCAATGGTTCCCATATACTCCAAAAGTGTTTTTGTTGTTGTTGTTGTTGTTGTTTTTCTGGAATTAAAATTAATATTCAATGCAAGAGTGACAGAAGCTAGAAAGAAGTTAATATCTTTTGAATTCAGGGGATAATGTATGAACTGGTCATCATTATTTAATGTTTTAGCCTATAACTCAGTACAAACCTGACAAAACATTTTCTGACATAGGCATTTAGCATTTTAATTTTTACTACAAAAGTGGACTGCAATCTACATTTTATTCTGGAATTTCACAAATGTTCCATGTTAAACTAATTTAGGACAGAGGTTTAAGTTACTTTTTTTTTTTTTTTTTTTTTTTTTTGCCAAGTAGGTGATAATACAAGACTTTTTCCATCTGTTTAACCTAGTTTTCTGTTCTGGTTGAACTCAGTTCACCATTCCCTTTTGTAAAATGCATGTTGTCAGACATTTAACAATTAACCTAAAAATGTTTAGTCTTCTAGATGTCATCTCCTATATTCCCTTCCTAGTTCAAACCTACAGTGAATTAAAACGAATGTATTTTTCTCTCAAGATTTTTGTGTATCTTAGCAAAATGCTGTTTAACTATGAGACCATGCTCTAAATCTCTATTTCAAGACACTTAAAATCCATAAACCCTTATATTTTTACCTTAGTATTTAGCTCCTTAGATCATGGAAATTTTCTGAAATTTCTGAATTTTTTGAACAGTAACTGGACTGCATTCAAACCTGTTGATGCAGTGCATTATTTACCTCTCTTATTACAGGCAACAAAGACTGAAATTCAGATTCAGATTCAGGTACCAGACACCATTTAGTTTTTCTAAAATTTGGTAACTTTATATATATTTTCAGTCTAAGATCCCAGAATAAATCAAATCTACAGACTCAAGAGTATTTACAGAACATACACATACAGACATAGTTTTCTAGTATTTTAAAACGTCTAGACTACTTTACCTAGCCTTTTCTCCAGAAGTGCAATGGGGTTAGCTGTGCAGATGTTACCTATGGCACATCTGCTAGTCATGTGGACAGCTTGGATGATCTAGGGTGTTTCAAGTGTCAGTAAACTTCTTTATCTAGGTGAGTGAATTACATACCTACTAGCTAGTCTGTTGAATAATTTTGTAGGTTCTTTATACTCAGTTAGATATATGATAAAAGTAAACATATCTAATCTCAAATTCTATTAAATCTGTAAAAATTGAATTCTCTCTAGTGAATGTTTACATGAAAGTAAGTGATAGTCTCTTTACTGAATTTCAGTCCTTTACATTGACTGTAAGCTCTTTATCATGAAATTAAAAGTTCCCATGAGCTATTAAGAGAATTAACCTCACTCATATCCTTGAGTAGGCGTCATACTGGTTAACAAATGGTAATTTTGGTCTAGAAACTACAGTTAAGTATTTGTTTGATTGATAATTATTTAATTATTGAATTAATTGTTTATTATTTAATATGATTTAACGTTTAATGAGTTTAAATATTTATTATTAAATATTCTTTCATCATAGCTGCTATGGACAAATTCATCCTAAGAGAAGAGACTTTTGCAATTCAAACTTCATGAAGCTCCTTTTTATGTGAGATGGAAACCAAACACAAATGCATAAGTATCGACATTTATTGTTTTATGCTGGGACATATAATGAAGGGATGATATAACATTTGTGACTTTATTAAGCAATAATTATGGAGTATTTTCTCTCTAGTAAGTTATATAACTTTTACCATATATTTATATGATTTTACCCAGATACAGTCCATATTTACATTAAAACTATTAATTTTATCGCTGCTGAATGGGGCGGGTGCCCTGGTGACAAAGGATACAGAGAAGGTAGTGTTGCTGAATGCTTTTTTTTTTTTTTTTTTTTTTCTTCTGTCTTTATTGTTAATACCACCTCTCAGAAATCAGACCCTGGAGAAAGAGAGGAAGTCCAGAGAAAGGATGACATTCCCTTGGTCAAGGAGGATCATGTCAGAGATCATTTTGGTGAATTTGACATCCACAAATACATGGGACCCAATGTAATATACCCGTGGGTGCTGAGGGAGTGGGCCGATGTTATTGCTAGGCCACTATCCATCATCTATGAAAGGTCATGGAGAACAGGAGAGGTACCTGAGGACTGGACGAAAGCCAATCCAATGCCTGTCTTCAAAAGGGCAAGGAAGAAAATACAGGCCAGTCAAACTCATGTCCATCCCTGGAAAGGTCATCCTGGGGGTCATCTCCAAGCATGTGGAGGATAAGAAGGTGATCAGGAGTAATCAGCATGGATTCACCAAGGGGAAATCATGCTTAACCATTTGGATAGCTTTCTATGATGGGATGACTAACTGGGTAGATGAGGTGGATGTGGTCTACTTTGACTTCAGTAAAAACTTTTTACACTGTCTCCCATAACATCCTCACAGGTAAGTTCAGGAAGTGTGGGCGAGATAAGTGGACTGTGAGGTGGATTGATAATTGGCTGGTTGGCAGAGGTAAGAGGGTTGTGCTCAGTGGTGCAATCTAGTTGGAGACCTGTAGCTAGTGGTGTCCATCAAGGTTCAGTACTGGGTCCAGTCTTGTTCAACTTACTCATCAACAATCTACAATGGAACAGAATGCACCGTCACCAAGTTTGCTGACGACACAAAGCTGGGAGGAGTGGCTGATACCCCAGAGGGCCGTGCTGCCATTCAGAGGGACCTTGACAGGCTAGAAAGATGGACTGAGAGGAACTTCATGAAGTTCAACAAGGGCAAATGCAGGGTCCTGCATCTAGGGAGGAATAACCCCAAGCACCCAAACCCAATCCCAAACCGTGGGGGCTGACCTGCTGCAGAGAGGGACCTGGGAGTCCTAGTGGACAGCAGGCTGACAATGAGTCAGCAATGTGCCCTTGTGGCCAAGGTGTCCAATGGTATCCTGGGCTACATTCGGAAGAGTGTTGCCAGCAGGTCAAGGGAGGTGATCCTGCCCCTCTACTCAGCCTTGGTGAGGCCACAGGTGGAACATTGTGTCCAGTTCTGGACTCCCCAGTACAAGAGAGACATACATGTAGAACTACTGGAGCAAGTTCAGAGGAGGGTTATGAAGACAAATAGAGGAGTGGAGCACCTGTCATACAAGGATAGGCTGAGAGAGCTGGGCCTGTTTAGCCTGGAAAAGAGAAGATTGAGGAGAGATCTCATTAATATATATAAATGTCTGCAGGGAGGGTGTCAAGAAGATGGAACCAGTCCCTTTTTTGTTGTGCCCAGCAACGGGATGAGAGGCAATGGGCACAAACTGAAACATTGGAAGTTCCATCTGAATATAAGAGGGCATTTCTCTACTGTGAGGGTGAGAGAGCACTGGAACAGGTTGCCCAGAGAGGATGTGGAGTCTCCTCTGAAGGTATTCAAAACCCATTTGGATACCATCCTGCGCAACATGCTTTAAGTGATCCTGTTTGGCAGGGAGCTTGGACGAGATTATCTTCAGAGGTCCCTTCCTACATCAACCTTTATGTAACTGTGATTCTGTGATTTTTACTTTTCAGTGGTTCCTTTACATTCAGCACAATCTTACTGTCTTCCTTTAATAATAAAGTTAATTTTAGCTTACATGCAAGATTTTGAGGCAATTTTAACATTAAGTGTTACTAAAACATATGGCTCAATGTTTATGTTGTCTTATGCAACATCAGTTTTCTATATTTCTGTACTTTCCTGCAGCTGTTAATCTTATGAGACAATGCTTATTTTGCAATTTTCTTACTCCAATATTTTGAGAGTGAGAAACTGGTGTAACATGAATCTGCATAATGACTGAAAACTATTACTACTTCATTGTCGAGTAAACCATTAGACCAAGACTTTAAAATCAGTTAAGAGATTGTCCAATGAGATAATTCATATTACGGAGTCTCAAGAAAACAAGGGCTGTGCTCCAAGCCAGAAACAAACTCATGTAAGCTGAGTAAAGAAAATGATGGGAATTTTCCCTTCACTGCACAAAATGAATGAGAGAAGGGCACAGACTGGTCATTATATATACAGGTATATATAAGTATATATACTTTTTTTTTTTTTTTTTTTTTCCCCTGAAACTTGTCTAATTTCCTGTAATTGTAAAAAAAAATCATGTAATATACTTTACATACAGTATAAAGAGGTCAATTTTTGAATACTCTTTAATAGGCAAGGTATACAAGACATAAGAAAACATAAGTTATCAATTAAAGTGATTTATATTTATATTTTTATTACTATCAAATTTTATCAAAAATTTTAAAATTATAAAAGAAGCATTTTATTGTATGTCAATTACAATAGGTATTAAAATTAGAAATTTTAGTTAGTTTTTAGAGATAAAGCTTTAACTGTACTTATCTTTGATATTCTATACATATTCAGAGAGCAATTATCCACTTACCTGGTAAACTAAGTTTAGCTCAGTTGTTCTTTAAATCAAATGTGGACATTAAAAAAAGATAAAACTAACAAAAGACTAGGTTTTGGTTCCTTAGATGATGATGATGATGATGATGATGATGATGATGATGATGACGATGATTTGTTTCTTTGTTTTGTTTTGCTTTGTTTTAAACTATGATTATATACAGAAAAAAAATATCTGTTTTACATTCTCTGTTTTGTCTCATATTTCAAATACCATAAATTTATGTTTGAAAAAGTTTTCTCTTTATGTTATATCTGAATATTGTGCAAATGCCAGAGACTGCTTTGCTATTTAAATGTGGTTAGTGTTTATTACTCAGTAATACATATATTGACAATAAAATTAATCATAACACTGAAATTTTTTCCAGAGATTACAAAAGAATCTTAAAACCCTAATGAATAATATTCTCATTCTCTGCGTATGGGAATTTGAGGCACAAAGGAGAACAGAATTTGTCCAAAATCTCACAGTAAATCAAAAACAGAGTGATAACCAGAATATAGGTTTCCTGACTCATATCTCTCCTTTAACCAGAAGATGACCCTGACCAAGTGAGCAAGAAGTTAGATGCATACACATTTAAAGTATGTATTTTTACTATACATGGAATGCTTAGTGTAAAACGAAATTAATGATATTTAAGCAAGCTACAGTGTGTTTTATTTTAATGGATAAGTTCACTGTAAACAAAATAGAAATGTGAGGAAGGGTAGAGAAAGAGATATGCACATGTCAGAGATTTTCTTCTCATTAATGACTGTTCTTGAAATGTAAAAGAAAAGATGTCTCCTGTAGACCTATAGAGACCTATAATTAATTTTAACCAATACTAATAACTGTGTTAATACATGATGAATGCATTCAAGTGAATGACTAGACTTATTACAAGGTAAATTTATTTGGAACTAAGGTAGGAATTTCTGGAAGAATATATTTGAAAAGACAATTGTACTATTATAAAAAATATTATTTCCTTTCATTGCCTCAAACCCCAAACAGCAATGAATTTATTGCCTCCTTCACTAGAGATTCATTTGTAAGAAATATGGTGGCATAAACATCTCTCATTTTTTTTTTTTTCTACAAAATAAACCATCTGGGAGACAGAATTAAGTACATGAAATTGTATCTTTGGTTTACTTTCAGAAATTCCCATGTTGTTTTCTCCTGGAGATCAGATACTGACCCAATTTGAAAACTCCATAGTTATATGATTAGCCCTCATTTTCCTTAGAACATTTTCTTCCACAGATATATGTCAATTTTGTGGGGGTCTAAATATATAGGAAAATTGTTCTAAGGAAAGTAAAGTTACTTGGAAGACTGTGGAGCAATAAATCAGGGTATTTAGCTCATTGGAACAAAGTGATTTTTCCATTGGGTTGTCATGTAGTTTCTACTGATTTTAGTGGACTTTTAAAAACATGTGGCTAAAGTATATTATTGCACATCATTTTTGATGCTGCTCTCTTTGGTCTCCTTATGACATTGTGGTGTTTTGTATTCTCTTCTTGTAACTTATTTAGATGTTTATTTCACAAGGGTTGGTGTAACATTTTTTTCCTCTCTTTTTAATCCAGTAAAATTGGACTCCCATCTTCCTTGGCCTTTGAGGAGATAAAAATTAGTGACAGTTTAAAAATAAAAATTAAAAATAAGTTACTGTGTCTGAATATAAAATTTCAGAGGTGGAATATATCCATTTGTTTTGTGATTTTAAATGAAGAGATAAATGTTCTGTCAATTTTGGTATTGAGTGTTGCTTCAGATAATCTTGTTTTTATGTGCTCCATATCTCAATGCTCCATATCTAAATTGATTTATTTATTATTATTATTTTCCCAATATAGGGAAACATAGAAAGTTATTTCAGAGAACCAAAATGGGAAAATGGGAAAAGGAAAGTGTCTCTCTCATATATATACAGCAGCACTGAACTTATGACATGATGTGAAACCTAGCCTACAGCTATACTTGAACCGTAATTAATAGTAAATGCAATTTCTGACTCAAAAAAATGTGATTGCATTGTCTTCTAATTTATGTAGAAAATATTTTAGCTTCTGGGTTAAATTTTCAAAAGTTCCTAAATAAAATAGGAGATTATGGGTAGAGCTGGCTATGTTGTTCCAGCTGGTGCTGATCTAGGCTGAAATGATCACAGTCTACCATCAGCCCCCACACATTGTCATCCCACATACATGCTGCCTGTTGTAGGTTTCCGCTTGCACCATCAGAAAATATAATTACAGAGGTGGCTGCTTCCCAAATCCAGGTTATTTTTAAAGATTTTAAATAAAATTTCATTTGTTTTTTTTTGTTGCTAAGCTTTAACAAATCATAGGATGATGAAAAACATATTAGAATGTGGTTTAAAACCATATTTTGTATGAGAATCATCATCAATTTGGTCGTAAAAGACCTCCAAATCATCACCCTACTACCAATGTCACCTACTAAACCATGTCCCTAAGCACCAGGCCCAACCTTTCCTTAAACATCCCCAGAGATGGTGACTCCACCACCTCCCAGGGCAAACCATTCCAGTGCCTGACTACTCTTTCTGAGAATAAATTTCTCCTAATTTCCAACTTAAACCTCCCCTGGCACAACTTGAGGCCATTGCCTCTAGTCCTAGTGCTAATTATCTGTGAGAATTATCTGGGCACACTGCCAGCTCATGTTTAGGTAGCATCAATCAGCACCCCCAGATCCTTTTCCTCTACTCACTGTCAAGCCACTCTGCCCCAAGCCTGGTTCACTGCATGGAGTTGTGGCCAAAGTTCAGACAAACCTCAGACCTCAGTTGAGCTGAAGATGACCTGAGTAGTTTACCTCTTTTGACCATGATGAAATATGTATTCATCTAAAAATAAGTTAAGTAGCTTTCCAGCCTAGACTTCTCAATTTGGACCACCAGCTTTAAAAAGCTGTATAGGTGGGAAGTCTATATTATTGTTCCTCCCTGGTAGGAGGAACTGATGCAGAGTCAATTATGTACATTACCATGACATTATTATATACAGGCCCTGGTTACTCAGATAATATGTTATTAGATGATGGCATGAAAGCCTCAGATAGACAGATGCAGTGAAAATATTGTGATTTTATAAAACTCTTTCTAGACGAAATCTTATTTTTCACATAAAAACAGACCTATGTTATAGGATAAAAATATTGTCTTTGCCAGTATCATGATATCCTGTTGCTGAGACAAACGGTCAAAAGGGAAATCATCTGACAAAACAGAGCTTCCACATAATGACATGTGGCATCATTTCATTATGTTCGTACACTCTAATTTCATACACTCTGATGACCTTTGAACCATTGGATTCATTTCAGGTTGGAAATTAGGTGAAATTTCTTCTCAGAAAGAGGCATTGGAGTCACCATCTCTCAGGATGTTTAAAGAAAAGTTGGATGTAGTACTTAGGGACATGGTTTAATGGGTAATATTGGTGGTAGGGGGATGGTTGGACCAGATGACCTTGGAGGTCTTTTCCAACTTTAATGATTCTATGATTCTGCGATTTACACTAATCGGACTTGGGTTTGTTTATCCATGTACAGTACAGCTTAGTTTTATTCCACCACTCATGACTAATGGAGCTGGCCTACAAATTTATAAATAAATTACAGAGTTTCAAGGAAAGCCATGCTGTATTATCTGTATGATACATTTCTTTACAGTATGTAAACCACTGGGATTATAATTTTTAAAAGAACTTCTTCTTGCCTGTTCTTTAGAGGCTGATGACATCTCTTTTGCTTTCCAGGGGCAGTTACTGCTGCTTCATTTTAGCTTTGCTCTCCCACTGTGTTGCACTGTCTTAGCAAAAGTATCTAAAAAGTAAGATTCCAGTTTTCAGTGCTATGCAAATGATATTGAGTCAAGTCTTGAATAACCTCAATTAAAGTGCCAATTCCACCTTCTCTGGGTGATTCATTAGTGGGGTAACAAAGAGGCCCTGAGCAGTCCTCTACCCCAAGAGAACTTTGCACACCTGGGGAAAGCCTTTTTGAAATAAATTTGTTTTATACATATAACTGTATAAACTTGGCATTATCCACACTCAAAAGGAAGAGTTGATATCAAGTAAATACAATTTCTGACTAATAAAGAAGATGAAGTTGTACTACAAAGCATGTTTGAGACAGCTCTATGCCTGGTGAAATGTCTGAAATCAAGTTATCTTTAAAACCTTTTCTCCAGGGTAAAGTTTGCATTGTTTTGTCAAGGTGATCAATTTATCCAGATGTAATGACAGTTCCTTCACAAAGCCTGTTTTAAGTGCAAATATGAGACTAAATGGGATTGAGATTGCTAAATTGGAGCACAATCAGGAGCTGAAATGTTGTGTAGAGAGTTGTAGTCTGTAGTTGGAACATAATGGATTAAATTAATTTTGGTATGACTCCTTCAATATCAGTGGAGTTACACCTGCAATAACATAATGTGAAGAAGGAAGTTTTCCTTTCTTTTGTTGTATCTGAATTCATAATAATGTATCTGAATATCTGTAGCAGTTGTATCTGCATTCAGAATAATGTTGTTTCAATGGAAAAAACTAGTAGCAGATTTTCACACAGTTATCTTATACCATAGGAACTTAGAAGTTTGTAAGAATGTTGTAACTTGTTAACTCAGTGAAAAACAGTATTAAGGACAAGAGGCTATAGGCACTAACTGAAATGTGGGCAGTTTTGGCTGAATTTTAAAAGCACTTCTTTATGGTGAGGGTGACAAAGCACTGGAATAGGTTGCCCACAGATGCTGTGGAATCTCCTTCTCTGGAGACATTCAAAACCCCCCTGGATGCGATCCTGTGTAACATCTTCAAGGTGGTCCTGCTTGGTGGGGGTTGGACTAGATATTTATATCCAAAGGACTCTTCCAACCTCAACCATTCTGTGATTTTGTAATTAATCCATTTTATTTTAAAATGTGCATTCTTATACAAATGAAAAGTGTTACTGCCTGTATAATTTTTTCAGGGATCTATTCAGAGATCATTTCATTACTCTCAGGTTCTTTTCCTCATGTCCAAAAGATCTCAGAGATAACCAATATCAGAAACAACTGAAGTTCATGCTTAACGAAAGAAAATCCTGGTAGCAAGAAATATGACAAGTTCTCGAACAAGCACTCTTTTTCAGTCTCCAAAAGAGGTTCAGTTGCTTGCTGAGAAGAATGGTAGACATACCAGTGCTATTAAAATCTTGTCTTCACTCCGCTGCCTAGTAAATCAAGCACTGGTAAGCAATCTAAAAGGGAAAACAAACAGTTTGTCCCTGCACAATGAAAGTGCAGCGTAAGCACTAAGCTGATAAATTCTAGTGACATTAATCTTTTTCTACAGGGCTACCTGTTACCACCTCTGTGTTGATGACACATACACAAGTCTGCATTGTGAATGAAGAACCACTTTGCATTGTTTTGAATCTGTCTAGCTCCATTGTTGTAAATGTTCTCTTTCTTTATGTGGTAAAATCAAAACAAATGAATGATAACAGATCACACATTTACTGAGAAGAATGTTTTTCACTCCTCTATCTCACAATGTATCATAGTCCCCTATCAGGCCCAGTCAGCATGGGTTTATGAAAGGCAGATCCTGCTTGACGAACCTGATCTCCTTCTATGACAAAGTGACGCGCTGGGTGGATGAGGGAAAGGCTGTGGATGTGGTCTACCTTGACTTCAGCAAGGCTTTTGACACCGTCTCCCACAGCATTCTCCTCAAGAAACTGGCTGCTCTTGACTTGGACTGGCGCACGCTTCGTTGGGTTAGAAACTGGCTGGATAGCCGGGCCCAAAGAGTCGTGGTGAATGGAGTCAAGTCCAGTTGGAGGCCAGTCACTAGTGGCGTCCCCCAGGGCTCAGTGCTGGGGCCAGTCCTCTTTAATATCTTCATCAATTATCTGGACAAGGGCATTAAGTGCACCCTCAGTAAGTTTGCAGATGACACCAAGTTAGGTGCGTGTGTCAATCTGCTAGAGGGTAGGAAAGCTCTGCAGGAGGTTCTGGATAGGCTGCACCAGTGGGCTAAGGTCAACTGCATGAAGTTCAACAAGGCCAAGTGCCGGGTCCTGCACCTGGGGCGCAATAACCCCAAGCAGAGCTACAGGCTGGGAGATGAGTGGTTGGAGAGCTGCCAGGCAGAGAAGGACCTGGGAGTGATGGTGGATAGTCAGCTGAATATGAGCCAGCAGTGTGCTCAGGTGGCCAAGAAGGCCAACGGCATCCTGGCTTGTATCAGGAACAGTGTGACCAGCAGGGCTAGGGAGGTGATCGTCCCCCTGTACTCAGCTCTGGTGAGGCTGCACCTCGAGTACTGTTTTCAGTTTTGGGCCCCTCGCTACAAGAAGGACATGGAAGTGCTTGAGTGGGTACAGAGAAGGGCAACGAAGCTGGTGAGGGGCCTGGAGAACAAGTCCTACGAGGTGCGCCTGAGGGAGCTGGGCTTGTTCAGCCTGGAGAAGAGGAGGCTCAGGGGTGATCTTATTGCTCTCTACAGATACCTTAAAGGAGGCTGTAGTGAGGTGGGGGTTGGTCTGTTCTCCCACGTGCCTGGTGACAGGACGGGGGGGAATGTGCTTAAGTTGAGCCAGGGGAGTTTTAGGTTGGATGTTAGGAAGAACTTCTTTACCGAAAGGGTTGTTAGACATTGGAACAGGCTGCCCAGGGAAGTGGTGGAGTCACCATCCCTGGAAGTCTTCAAAAGACGTTTAGATGTAGAGCTTAGGGAAATGGTTTAGTGGGGATTGTTAGCGTTAGGTCAGAGGTTGGACTCGATGATCTTGAGGTCTCTTCCAACCTAGAAATTCTGTGATTCTGTGATATATACCTCCAAAAATATGCACTGTGACTTAATACAAACACACATTAAACTGTGGCAAATCTTCAAGCAAGGCTTGATGAAAACAAAGATACATCTGTTTCATTTCCATTTAATCTATGGATACTCTCGTGCATTACCTTTATGTCCTAAACATTTATTGCCAGTTACTACTACCTAAAATAACACAAATTGAGGTGTTTAGGATCTAGCCTGTAATGGTACCTTTATTAGCCAAAATACATTTTAATAGTATGATTATACATTAATTATAAAATGTAGCCTTTTTCCCAATCCTCCATCAGGCTGTTCTATGCTCTCCAAACGTGACACCTCATGTTCACCCTGGTGAAGGCTGTTCTGAAGGGTGAAATAAAGAAAATATCACAGCAAAAGCACCAGATCAAAATATGTTAATTTTCTAGAGTGAAGCCAATGGGTCTTTGTAGAGTACTAAATTCCTTGCTTCACAATGTGCTGTCACAGCATTCAGGAAAATGTAATTGATGACAATTATTGCAACAAATGTACCGTAGAATAGATTATATTAGTGTGCTTATATTGTCAGATATGTAACATGGGCACCAGCAACTCTTAAAAAATAATTCTATTACTATTCTTACATACTAAAAACTGTGCATTAAAAGGTTTAAAGACCAAGTAGCCAGACCTTAGAAAAGTGAAAATTAATCACAGCTTGGTAAACTAACTACACTCAGTCAGCAGCTGAACAGGTTAGGAGTTTTCTTTTCTCACAGGGTATATTCCCAGCTCCATTGCTACAGAGGATTGTCCTAGTAGCAGGAATATATTTTGGTAGTGAGTAAGTTCAAAAGTTATTAGTTATGTGAAATCAACACATCTTTCCCCTACCTTCCACCAGAGTCACAACTGCATGAACTATACAATGGATGAATTAAATTAAATTAAAGCACTCCATTTCTAAAACTTGAGAATATCAGAAGTTGTATTTGATCCTACACCGTCTGAAAAGACAAACAAATAAATAATGTAAAAATACATGTACATACTTGACAATATATTTGACAATATTGGCACTATATTTTTGTGTGAAAATACTTACTTTTCAGCTTCTCACACTGTCCTGCCAGTGGGCAGGCTGGGGGTGCAGCAGGTGCTGGGAGGGGACAGATCCAGAACAGCTGACCCAAACTGGCCAAAGGGGTATTCCACACCATCTGGCATCATGATGAACAATTAATATGGGGTGTCTGGCTTGGGTGGGGGAGACTGGCTGCTCGCGGAGAGTGGCTGGGCATCGGTCAGTGGGTGGAGAGCAATTGCATTGTGCATCACATGTTTTGTACACACTGTTTTTAGTTGTATTATTATCGTTATTATTATTATTTTCACTTATTTTCTGTCTGAATAAACTGTCTTTATCTCAACCCATAGGCTTCTATTTTATTTTTTCTGATTCTCTCCCCCATCCTAGAGTGGGAGAGGGGAGAGGGAGTGAACGGCTGTGTGGTGCTTAGCTGCCAGCTGGATTAAACCACAACATTGTGACATAGAGTAGTCAAAGTTAATGCAGACAATATATAAAAACAAACATAATAATTTATCTTATTTCAATAAGTTCCAGTGAATGCAAGGATCAAAAACTCCAGAGAAGATTAAAAACATCAGCAACAGCTCCTGGTTTCCCATCTGTTTGTTTGTTTGTTTTTTTTTGTTTTTGATAAAGGTACTATGAAATGATAACTTGAAATCTTTGTCATAGAACTATTTATAAAATATTAAATTTGCTTTCTTTGTTTCCGTGTGACCAAAAATTGTGAACATCTAAGCCTCTGAAAGTACAATCAGTGTTTACTCCTAGTGGAGGTTATTATTTCTTTTTTTTTATCTTTAATTAATGTACCTTAAATTAGTAGAAATACAACTGAGAAAGAGTGTATCACTGCAATTATATATATAATAATTAACCAATTAAAATAGGCAAGACATTCAAGAAACTGGGCCTGTGCAAACCTCATGAAGTTCAGTAGGGCCAAGTGCAAGGTTCTGTGTGTGGGTTGGAGCATTCCCAAGCAGAAATACAGGCTGCATGGAGAATGGATTGAGAGCAGCTCTGAGAAGAAGGACTTGGGAGTGTTGCTTGATATGCAACACTCATGTTGTTGCTCAACATGAGCTAGCAATATGCACTTGCAACCCAGAAAGCCAACCATATCCTGGACTTCATGAAAGCAGTGTGGCCAACAAGTCAAGGGAGGTGATTCACCTTCTCTGCTCTGTGAGATCCCAAGTGGAGTAATGCATCCAGCTCTGGGGCTCCTAGAACTAAAAGAGCATGGATCTATTAGAAAGAGTCCAGATGAGGGCCATGAGGATGATCAAAGGACTAGAATGCCTCTCCTTTGAAGACAGGTTTGGAGAACTGGGGTTGTTCATCCTGGAGAAGAGAAAGCGGAGACCTTATACAATGACCTTTCAGTAGCTAAAGGGACCTAGATTGGGAGAAACTCTTTATCAAGGAGTGTAGTGATAGCACAAGTAGCAATGGCATTAAAATAAAAGAGTGTAAACAGAGATTAGATATTTGGAAGAACTTTTCTATGAGGGTGGTGATGTTGTCGAGAGAAGCTGTGGGTGTCCCATCCCTGGAAGTGTTCAAGGCCGGGTTGGATGCAGCATTGAGCAACCTGGTCTGGTGGGAGGTGTTCTTGCCATCACAGGGTGGTTGGAATTAGATGGTCTTTAAGGTCTCTTCCAACCCAATCCATTCTATGATTCTATGATTCTGTAGTTCTGTGATTCTACGATTCTATGAAATATTAACTCAAGCAACTCAGGTCTCTTGATTAAAATTAAATTCAGGTTGCTTGATCAAAATTAACTCAAATTACTTGAGTTAAAAGATTACCTCAATATTTCCCACCAAAATATATTTCCCACCAAAATATACATGTATATACATATATATATATTTTAAAGTTATAAATCTCATAGTAATCATGAAATAGACCAATTACAGTAGGGGTAAACATACATGGAAACAAATATTTCAAACTCTCTTCACATAGTTGAAATCAGACATGTTCCAGTTTCCTTCAGCTTTTTTTTTTTTTTTTCATACAATAATATAAATATTAGCAAGATGAAAATAATTGACACATATATTTTAACAAAATTCCTTTTTGCTCTTCAGAGCAATGCAGAACAGGTCTTCATTAAAAATATTAACAGTTCGTATAACTAAATGATAATTAAAACTGTCTTAGCTAATGAACACGAAAATTTAGAGAAATACAGGTAAAAGGACCAGGACAGGCCAACTCAGAATTAAAACATCCCTAATATAAGGATATTTTTTGCAGCCCTGAACATTGAATGTCATAGATGCAACCTCGGAATCCAAGGATGATTTTTTTTTTCTTCTGCATAAGAAACTCCACTGTAGTTAACATATTAATTTAAAATTCAAATATATTCATTTTATCAAAATTTATTTAACAAGTGATTGTTGTGCCTTATTCATTGTCATATTCGTTGCCTTAATATGGAAAAAAAAGAGAGAGAATAAAGTTCACTGGATAGACCACATACCATAAAATGTGTTTTGAGGAAGCTAGGACTTATATCTATGATGAAATGCAAGATGTTGCATCAAAATGTCAGTCTTACACAATGGAATGTTGAAATAGCTACACTAGAAAAGTGCTTCAATGAAGTAAGTTACAGTGGTTCATTGTGCATTATGATATCACTTTTTAAAATGTAGTTCCAAAGAGATGTTTGTGAAAATTTATTTTTCTTTATTTTTTTTTTTTTTTTACTCAAGTGAACTTATGGTGTGAAAGAATTTGAAATTAATGGCTTGAAACAATGCAGTTAAACAGGTATGTAAATGTGTTTTAACTTCATACTTGACTAGAAACTCAGTGTAAGGTCTGCTCACATGCTCTTGTGTGCTTCAATCCTATACAAGTGCATGCCAAACTTCTTTAATTGTTGTCTGGGTGTGGAAGAAATGTTGATTTACTGTCAAACTCCTCTACAATTAAAGTATATCCACAGCTGGAACATTTACTCAGAAATATTTATCTCCTTGAAACCTCAAAAAGATGAAGCATGTTCTGTCCTGATGCCTGCATCAATCACAGACACGTGTAAAACAATTTTATTTTGTTTTCTATTTCTCTCTTCATAATGCTGCTGAATTACTCAATTGTGTGGATATTTCAAATCCATTCTTTGATCTCTTAGCTGTAATAGTGATGGAGACTGTCTAAATTCCCAAGAAGTATGGTCTAACAGACAAAGAGCAAACAAAGCAAAAAGGTTGTTGCTGAAAACCTATTGGGTACACTATATACCTCTCAAGAACATTTTCTTCAGATTGAGTCCAGTCTATTCCCAAATACTAGACAAGGCCCCTTAGTTTATTTTCCACCAAATGGAATCCATTCTATGTACTCTATACAGGGAATCAAAGTATAGGTAGTGATAACTTGTTTCCAAAGTACATTTCCAATATGAAATACTGCATTAAATGTATATAGTTGGACATGATTATATCTCTAAGTGAGATAAAATAGAAAATGTCAAAATATTTGATTTAAATTCAACTAAAATTTTGCAGTCAAAATTCCCAGTTGAGTGCAGCCTGGTTTGTTATCATCTCATAGGTGTCATAATTGTGACTCCACTTTACTTTGTCCTGCGTAAAGTCTATGGACTAGCTTATACATGTAGTTTATAAACTGTATTCTCTGAATAGTAAAATTTTTTCATGACACAGACTCCAAGATCAGCTCATACATGGCAGGTCTGAAGTTTATAAAGAAATCAGAAGTAAATCAAGTCATAGTGCTTGTCATGCTGACAAATCAAAACAGAATTTTAAATTATAGCTGATCAAGTAGAGAATCCTACTTCTTGACTTTTTTTTATTATTATTATTTATTTATGTTCTGAAAAAGTCAATTATTTTACAAGTAAAATATAAGCTTTGTTAAAATACTTTTAAAATAATGTGCAAAATAGAAAACCTTTATGCTTACATTTTTAGTCGCACTGGATTTATTTCTTATTGATAATCAACAATTTTGTCATTTAAGGTGATAAATAGCAGTGCGATTTTTGAATAAATAATATGTTCAGTCAATAAGAGCTAACTCCTTTTTAAAAATAAAAATAAAATAAAATAAAAAGTAAAAAGAGGTTGAATTAGTGGATTTACTTAATCATATTAAGAAAACCTTGGTGTTTTCTTCACATGTAATTTTAAAGAACACACTGCCTAGAACTACCTTCAGTTTTCTTCAGGATAACATCTTAAACATAAAGATTGTCAAATACAGTTTTGAACTATTTGAGATTATACCATGTGTTACAGAAAGTCTCTCCGTTACCTGTCTGGCTGTTTCACTTCCGGAGCCTTCCACCCAGCTACCCACTTTGACATGCTTTCACAATGAATCCCACTGCAAGCCACTTGCACTGTAGTGTAAACTGTTAATCTGATTATAATCTGATAATTAAATTAATCCGATTATAAAACAGATTTTCTACTCTTCTGCATTATACCTGAGTCAAATATGTGTTGCATGCTGTGAGCTAGTACTTCAGGTATTACTGATAGCTGCACAAACTGAAACTCACAGTGAGTCCTAGCCATAGTGTCTTGATACACTGGAGTGGTACAGGTGATTGAAAGATAAAATCCATATACACAGAAGTACACAGAGGCAAGGCAGCAGGTGGTGCCACCCCAACAAATTAGTCATAGAAACAAGCCCTTGACATGACTCCTTCCAGGGCATCCAAGCAAGGTGTTAGCTTCACGGGCTGGGATTGAAACTCATCCAGAGCACCTTACAGATTGCATGGGGAATACCTGCTCAGCCTAAATATTGTCTGGACCAACAAATGTGTAAATGTGACAAGTTCACCTATATGTGATATATGTTCATATGTGATATGTGATCACTTGGTGATCTTGAAATTCTTTTCTACCTAGATGATTCTGTGATGCTATTCTATGATAATGAGATGTTTGAAAATTCTACTGCCTGTCCTGGAGACTACACAGTATATACTCAATGAACTTTAAGACTGTACTTTTTTCTTGATTAATAAATAAAGAAAGAATTGTCCACATATCTCTAAGACTTGAAAGCAGCATAAATAGTTTCTAGCTATGATCAGACTATACATGCCTTAAAGAAATGAAATGTCAAGGCACATCTTGTCTTACATTCTGAACGATAGTATAGTTTAGAAAGAGATAAAGTTAAAATGGAGTTAGGGATACTGGAAAATGAAAAGCTAAGGACAAGTCTCTCAGTGAAAACCATAAATGCCTTTCCCAGGCTGCATTACACAAAAGAGCTAACTCTAAATCATCCAGAAAGCAGATTAGAAAATGTATCTCCCACATCTCAAATGAGTTTTCTAATCACTTGCATTCTAAAACAAGTCTCCTTGAATCTTTGTTAGTGGAATTAAATTATTTCTGAGACAGAAAAAAAATGACTGAAGTCTCCAAGGATGTTGGACACTAAACTAAGAGATAGTTTATCTGCATCTCCACACCATTGTAATGAATGTTCAAATATTCATAAACCATAAAACAGTATCAACGGAGAAAACACAGAACATCTCCTACACCTCCAGACTACGTACCTCATAACTTCTAATAGGTGGGAGTTGTGTTATTGTGCTTTCTGTCAGAATAAACACAGTAGCTAGATGAGATTTTTTTATTCCTAATACATGGCTGAAAATTGGATGTCCTATCCTGTACTATCAATCTAACCCCTGATTAGGATGTAAGGATGATAAATATTTTGCTTAAAATTTTTGGCATGTTCAGGCTAAGTATAATTTTTTCAAACAAACAAACCTCTTTTTTTTTTTTAATATATTTGAAATATTTTGATTACCTTTGGTTGGAAGGTGGCATTGTTATTTAGCATAAGTGAGACCATTACAAAAAAACGATCTTCCTGGAGATGTTACATGACAGCTTCAGATGTGATCATTGTCCTTGGAAGACACATTTTGTAGTGAGAAATGAAAAGAATCCCTATCTAAATAGGGATATAATATGATATAAAATCAAAGGTTATGAGACAACCCACATAATTTTGTGATTTATGCATGATACATTTGCAGTGAGTAGGTAGAGAGCTCTCTAATCCAGAAAAGACAACAGAAAATTCAATAGAAATTTTTTCTTGAAAGAAAAGCTAGACAAATAAAAACAGAAATGAAGTGCATGTTTTTTTTTTTTTTTTTTCCATCTAGGATTGTAACAGCTTTGAAAGATATTCTGCCACACAGGGACTTTGATTCAAGATTCAGTGACAAGTTATCAAATCCAACACTGGCATTACTTGTTGAAGTTGTATCTCTGGTACTATGCAGGAAATCAGTCTTGATAAAAGTAGGTCACTTGGTCTGAAAATCTTGAATCTAAACTCAGTTCAGTTTAGCAAGGTAGTGATGTTCCTGGAAGCCCAGAGTACTCAATTAATATTTAGTTGCAAGACCTTCGGAGTTATTTTTATTTTTTCTGTTATTGTATTACTGAGTAATGTATATTCCTTACCATGGATAGAATCACATGGAATGATCATGATTGCTAGTGGTATTTGTGACACACATCAAAAATTGTTATGTTAGCTGGGATGTAAAAAAATAATGACACATTCTTCTCCCTGGAAAACTGAGCCTCTTTGAGGCTTTGAGGATGACTGCTAAACAGTGAAGACTATATTTTTTGCTGAACTAAAAATAAATAAATAAAATAAAATAAAATAAAATAAAATAAAATAAAATAAAATAAAATAAAATAAAATAAAATAAAATAAAATAAAGTAAAATAAAGTAAAATAAAGTAAAATAAAATAAAATAAAATAATAAAAGGAAATAAAAAGAAATACAGGAAAATTCTTCATTTAAGGATTAATATGAGCTGTATTTTACTTGCTAGGAAAGGACACTTCAAAAAATGCAATCTGTTTTATTAGGAGAAAGTATTTAACCTATAAAGTAACTGCAGCTGAAAAATATTTAATTAGTGAATGAGAAAAGGTTACTTTTATGTTATTTGATTCCCAGTTGAGAAGACCAAAAGCTTAGTTGCCCCACTGTAATCTTGAGGTATCACTATGTGATGTACACTAATATCTTTTTTAGAAATATCATGTTTTAAAAACAAAATGTTTCCTTCCTTCCTTCCTTCCTTCCTTCCTTCCTTCCTTCCTTCCTTCCTTCCTTCCTTCCTTCCTTCCTTCCTTCCTTCCTTCTCTACTAATATACTTATGCTCTGAGACCAAATTCAATTGTTGGTGTTTTTCCATTCATATCATAAATATTTTTTAATAGCAGTAAATGTTGACTCAAAGCTGATGAAATTTCCAACTCAGATAACTTGTATCTCATGCTGTTTATTTATTAATCTTTCTATTTTAATTATTGATGATCTTACAATTGCACTAAGAAAAACATTTTTAAAAAGTGATGGATGCTATACAGTTGAGAGTATGACAAATTGTGGGACCAGTGAAAAAAAAAAAAAAAAAAAAACATCTCAGCAGGACAGTGTGGCAACAAATGAGTGTTAATTTTTGATATTCAAAATCAAATCAAGTTGTGCTTCTGCCAATAACCACTGCTGGTGTACTGCGGCAGAAGAGAAGAAGCAAATACTGCAGAATTCAGAAAACTATTTTACATACTGTGAACATATCTAATGGACTATTTAATGCCTTGTTTTAAATTTTAACCTGGTTTTGACCTTATGAAATCAACACTTCTTAATGGGTCAAATGCAATGCAGTTAGTTAATTTAGACCATACAATTAATTTTAATGAGCTGGTTGTATTAAACGAATACAGAGCAGACATTTAATAGATATACTTTAAGTATTCTTTGTACAAGGCAAAGTATATCTAGAGTATCTAGAGTTAGTGGAATGTCTTACAAAATTGAATGGAGATAAAATGAATTGGATTTTATATAGGTGAATGACTCTTATAATCTACAAAATTTAATATGTCATATTTTTTGTATAAGTGAAAATCTGTAAACCTCCCTTTAAACTTTAATTATACACACACACACACATATATATTAACATTATAACCAGGATATTTATGTCAATAATATGTTACTCATAGGACATTTTCATAAGGTTATTATTATTATATACTATAGTTATTTGATGTTAAATAAAAGTCAATTTACAATTCACAATATAGAATTGCCTTGTGAATATAAGCCAATTATCTATTTATTCTGTTTAACTAACCAAAGTGCAGGAAACAAATTAATTTGAGACTTTTTCAAGACATAAATTTCAAAATCATCAAAGTATCCACTTATGCATGACTGCAAGACTGACAAATTTGTAAGCTTCCCTAAAATCACTCAGATATATATATAGGGCTTTTGTGAGGTCAGACTCCAAATCCCCTCCATCTCCTACAGGACCTTCAGTTTAGACTGGACTGGAAGGCATCACACACAATGAGGTTGAGAGAAGAAACAGTTAATGAAAGCTCTCAGGCCACCAGTACCTTCTAAAGATGTCATACTTTTACTCACTTTTTCAAGGTGTTTGCTTATGCAAAGAACATAAAATATAAGGTGGTAAATCTTTAGGTCTTTATGGGCTAGATATAAAATGATTAACATAATATGACTATGCAAAGAATGTCATGAAGACAGAAAGAAAACTCAGACAAGTCACAAAATAGTTTCCAAAAACAGCTTTTTGAAGTTTACTGGTTTACCTGATTGATATTATAATACTTGCATTTAAGGAAATAAATAAATAATGATTATAACCAACATTTTTAATAGTATATGTTTTAATCCTTGAAATTTCTGTAGATGTATCTTTTTTTTTTTTTTTTTCTCATCCTACACTGTGGAAGATCTTCACTTTTCCAAGTTTTTCATAAAAATCCATCATATTTTTGCATTGAACAAATCACTGGTTAAATAGCTTAAGCTTTATTTAGAAAAAAAATATAACATTTGATCCCCCCAACCCCTCTTTAACAACTTCACCAATTTTTTAAAATGATCTTGAAGTACTTCAAAAGGATGAGTTGAATGTTCCTCTCTCGTTCTTTCCTGTATCAAGAAACACACTCTGGAGAGCTGAGAAATGTATGTTTACAGAGGAAAGAACAAACTCTGAGTCCTTCATATCTTTGAAGAGTTGTAAACACAGAGGTTTTTAATACAGATAAGAAAGTTGTCTTTTTGCTACAATTTAAAAGAAGTTTCTGAATTACTGTAACTGAAGCATGCTTTATCAAATGAGCATAGGGAATATCCTCAACATGAGGCCTTCTGCCAGACAGTAAGTGGAATACTTACGTTATAGATATGGTTTAAACATAATCTAGTTAGAGAGCTGGTCAGACTTGTCAATTGAAGATTTGACACATGGGAATCTCTGATTGCAGAAAATCCACAAACATAAAAAATAATATAGTCTAATTTCCAGGGGATTAGTAGTTGATTGACTTCCTAACTGAATCAAACTTCAGGCCATTTCCTGTTTTAAAACTTAATGCTTGGGAGAAGACATAGAATCACAGAATCACAGAATTTTCTAGGTTGGAAGAGACCTCAAGATCATCGAGTCCAACCTCTGACCTAACGCTAACAGTCCCCACTAAACCATTTCCCTAAGCTCTACATCTAAACGTCTTTTGAAGACTTCCAGGGATGGTGACTCCACCACTTCCCTGGGCAGCCTGTTCCAATGCCTCACAACCCTTTCAGTGAAGAAGTTCTTCCTAACATCTAACCTAAAACTCCCCTGGCTCAACTTAAGCACATTCCCCCTCGTCCTGTCACCAGGCATGTGGGAGAACAGACCAACCCCCACCTCGCTACAGCCTCCCTTGAGGTACCCATAGAGAGCGATAAGGTCGCCCCTGAGCCTCCTCTTCTCCAGGCTGAACAAGCCCAGCTCCCTCAGCTGCTCCTCATAGGACTTGTTCTCCAGGCCCCTCACCAGCTTCGTTGCCCTTCTCTGTACCCGCTCAAGCACTTCCATGTCCTTCTTGTAGCGAGGGGCCCAAAACTGAAAACAGTACTCGAGGTGCAGCCTCACCAGAGCTGAGTACAGGGGGACGATCACCTCCCTAGCCCTGCTGGTCACACTGTTCCTGATACAAGCCAGGATGCCGTTGGCCTTCTTGGCCACCTGAGCACACTGCTGGCTCATATTCAGCTGACTATCCACCATCACTCCCAGGTCCTTCTCTGCCTGGCAGCTCTCCAACCACTCATCTCCCAGCCTGTAGCTCTGCTTGGGGTTATTGCGCCCCAGGTGCAGGACCCGGCACTTGGCCTTGTTGAACTTCATGCAGTTGACCTCAGCCCATCGGTGCAGCCTATCCAGATCCTCCTGCAGAGCTTTCCTACCCTCAAGCAGATCGACACACGCACCTAACTTGGTGTCATCTGCAAACTTACTGAGGGTGCACTCGATGCCCTCGTCCAGATCATCGATGAAGATATTAAAGAGGACTGGCCCCAGCACCGAGCCCTGGGGGACGCCACTACTGACTGGCCTCCAACTGGACTTGGCTCCATTCACCACGACTCTTTGGGCCCGGCTATCCACCCAGTTTCTAACCCAACGAAGCGTGCGCCAGTCCAAGCCAAGAGCAGCCAGTTTCTTGAGGAGAATGCTGTGGGAGACGGTGTCAAAAGCCTTGCTGAAGTCAAGGTAGACCACATCCACAGCCTTTCCCTCGTCCACCCAGCTCGTCACTTTGTCATAGAAGGAGATCAGGTTCGTCAGGCATGACCTGCCTTTCATAAAGCCATGCTGACTGGGCCTGATCGCCTGCTTCCCCTGCAAGTGCTGCGTGATGACTCTCAGGAGGATCTGCTCCATGAGCTTTCCTGGCACTGAGGTCAAACTGACAGGCCTGTAGTTTCCCGGGTGTGCCCTCCGGCCCTTGTTGTAGATGGGCGTCACGTTTGATAGCCGCCAGTCAATTGGGACCTCCCCCGATAGCCAGGACTGCTGATAAATTATGGATAGTGGCTTGGCCAGCTCCTCTGCCAGTTCTCTCAGTACCCTTGGGTGGATCCCATCCGGCCCCATCGACTTGTGCATATCTAAGTGCCGTAGCAGGTCACCAACCAGTTCTTCATGGATAATGAGGGCCACATCCTGCTCCCCATCCCCTTCCACCAGCTCAGGGTACTGAGTATCCAGAGAACATCCGGTATTGCCTCTAAAGACTGAGGCAAAAAGGCATTGAGTACCTCCGCCTTTTCCTCATCTCTTGTAACTAAGTTTCCCCCCGCATCCAGTAAAGGATGGAGATTCTCCTTAGTCCTCCTTTTTGTGTTGATGTATTTATAGAAACGTTTTTTGTTATCTTTAAGGGCAGTAGCCAGATTGAGCTCCAGATGAGCTTTGGCCTTCCTAATTTTGTCCCTGCACAGCCTCGCTACTTCTTTAAAGTCCTCCTTAGTGGCCTGCCCACTTTTCCAAAGCTTATAAACCCTCTTTTTCCTCCTAAGATCAAGCCACAATTCTCTGTTGAGCCAGGCCGGTCTTCTTCCCCGCCATCTCGTCTTTGGGCACGTGGGGACAGACTGTTCCTGCGCCATTAAGATTTCCCTCTTGAAGAGCGCCCAGCCTTCCTGGACCCCTCTGCCCTTCAGAACCGCCTCCCAAGGGACTCCACCAACCAGTGTCCTGAGCAGCTCAAAGTCAGCCCTCTGGAAGTCCAAGACAGCGGTTTTACTGGTCCCCTTCCTGGCCTCGCCAAGAATAGTGAACTCCACCATTGCGTGGTCACTCTGCCCAAGACAGTTTCCAACCACCACATCGCCCACCAGTCCTTCTCTGTTTGTGAAGAGAAGGTCTAGCGGGGCACCACCCCTGGTAGGTTCACTAACCAGCTGCGTCAGGAAGCTATCTTCCACGCTCTCCAGAAACCTCCTAGACTGCTTTCTCAGGGCTGTGTTGTGCTTCCAGGATATGTCAGGGAAGTTGAAGTCCCCCACGAGTACAAGAGCTGATGATTTTGCAACCTCTGTCAGCTGCCTGTAGAATTCCTCATCTGTCTCCTCATCCTGGTTCGGCGGTCTATAGCAGACCCCGACCAGGACACTAGCCTTGTTGTCCCTGCCGATCCTAACCCAAAGGGACTCGACCTTGTCATTCCCAACCTCGAGTTCTACAACCTCGAAAGACTCTCTAATATAGAGAGCCACACCACCACCCCTTCTGTGCTGCCTGTCCCTTCTATAGAGCTTATAGCCAGGCATTGCAGCACCCCAGTCATGAGACTGGTCCCACCACGTCTCCGTGATGGCAACCAAGTCGTAGCCTGCCTGCCGCACGATGGCTTCCAGCTCCTCCTGTTTGTTACCCATGCTGCGTGCATTGGTATAGATGCACTTCAGCTGGGCCATTGCCTTATCCTCCGGCCTTGCCATTGTTCCCCCTAGCACAGCCCCAACAATCCTAGCCTCAGCCCCATCCCCCTTCCTACCTAGTTTAAAGCCCTCTCAATGAGCCCTGCCAGCTCCTGGCCCAGGATCCTTTTTCCCCTAAAAGATAGGGACCCGTCTGAGGCCATCAGGCCAGGTGCTGAGTAAAGTGCCCCATGATCAAAAAACCCAAGATTTCTGCGTTGGCACCAGTCCCGGAGCCACGTGTTTAACAGGTGGGCTTTCCGTATCCTCTCTGAACCCCTCCCTGCCACCGTAGGGATGGACGAAAACACCACCTGCACTCCCGCTCCATCCACTAACCGACCCAGTCCCCTAAAGTCCCTTTTGATAGCCTTGAGGCTTCTCCCTTCGATGTTATCACTGCCCGCCTGGACTATCAAAAGGGGGTAATAGTCAGAGGGGCATACCAGGTTAGGAAGCTTCCTGGCAACGTCCCTGACCCTGGCCCCAGGGAGAGAGCAGACTTCCCTACGGGTAGGGTCAGGCCGACAAATAGGGCCCTCTGTTCCCCTAAGAATCGAGTCACCAACAACAATAACCCTCCTGTCTTTCTTGATGGAGGCAGTCCTGAGGCGCGGAGTTGACCTCCTCGCCCCAGGCATCCTCCTGGGAACATTTGCTACCTCTTCCTCACATACCAGCCTCTCAATCTCTAGGGCCTCAAACCTGTTGCGTAAGGGCACCTGGGAAGGTGGGGCCGGAAGGGGAGGGCATCGCCTGCGATGTCGAGCAGGGACCTGTTTCCATTCCTCCTCAGCTCCCAGATCCCCTCCCTCTGCCCGAAGGGGACAGGGCAGGGGGTCCGCCCCCATTTGAGGAGTCTCACCTCGGCACCTCCCCTTGAGGCCCTGCAGGGAGTTACTCCAGAAGTCTATCTCCCGCTCACACTCCCTGATGGCCCTCAACCTCTCCACCTCCTCCTTGAGCTCCGCCACCATGCGGACCAGGTCATCCACCTGCTCGCACCTGACGCACGCAGTTTCTCTGCCTCCCGCCGATGGCAGCAACAGGCTCAGACACTCCTTGCATCCGGTGACCTGAACTGCGGCATTTTTTAACGGGTAGTCGGTCTGCGTGTGTACCGACTTTCTGGAGAGCACGCCGTGCCTGGTGGCGACCATTATCACCTAGTTACGGCTGTTGTTAAGGAGGTGTTGTTTGTGTGTAGGGGGAGCGCTCTGCCCTTCCTGCGCGCCCTGCCTGCTCAAACTGCCGCGCTAACTGCTGCGCCACTCCCTTCTGACGTGCCACGCCCTGTTTGCCCGTCCTGTTTGCCGCGCTCCTGGTCGCTCGTGCTCCCTAGGGGCAGCTTTTGAACGGCTAGGGAGGGGGCGCTGCTGGCTCTGCCTTCTCCTCGTCAGCCTCCCTCACGAGGGCTGCCGGGTCCTGGCGGCTCCCTCAAGTAGGCTCGATGCCGGAAAAAATTAGCCCTGCCTGGCCCGATCCCCCGCTCCGCTGCAGAACGCGTCTGCCCCGGAGCCGATCGCCTCGGCAAATGGCAGTGAAATGGCGGTGGGTCCCGATTTAAATAGCCCGCCGCTGACGCTGCTGGCTCTGCCTTCGCCTCGTCAGCCTCCCTCACGAGGGCTGCCGGGTCCTGGCGGCTCCCTCAAGTAGGCTCGATGCCGGAAAAAATTAGCCCTGCCTGGCCCGATCCCCTGCTCCGCTGCAGAACGCGTCTGCCCCGGAGCCGATCGCCTCGGCAAATGGCTCAACCCCTACCTTCCTATAGCCTCTTTTAAGGTAACTGTAGGGAGAGAGAAGGTCTCCCCTTAGCCTCCTTTTCTCCAAGATAAACAACTCCAGATCCCTCAGCCACTCCTCATAAGACTGGTTCTCTAGACCTTTCACCAGCTGTGTTACCCTTCTTTGGACACACTCCAGCACTTCAATATCCTTCCTGTAGTGAGGGGCCCAAAACTGAAAACAGTATTCAAGTTGCAGCCTCACCAGTGCAGCGTACAGAAGGACAAATCCCTACTCCTGCTCACACTATTTCTGATACAAGCCAGGATACTGTTAACCTTCTTGACTACCTGAGCACACTGTTGGTTCATGGTCAGCTGGTTACTGACCAATACACCCAAACTCCTTTCTGCTGGGCAGCTTTCCAGACACTCTTTCCCCAGTCTGAGCATTGCTTTGGGTTGTTGTAGTGCCCCAAGTGTAGAACCTGGCACTTAGCCTCGTTGAACCTCATACAGTTGGCCTGGGCCCATCAAACCATTCTATGCAGATCCCCCTGTAGGGCCTTCCTAACCCTGAGCAGATCAATATTCATGCTTAACTTGGTGTCTGAGAACTTACTGAGGGTACACTTGATCCCCTCATTCAGATCATTGATGAAGATATTGAAGAGAACTGGCCCCAGTACTGAGCCCTAGGGAACACCAGTAGTTACTAGCCTCCACCTGCATTTGACTTCATCCATCACAACTTTTTGATCCCAGCCACCCAGCCAGCTTCTAACCCAATGAAGCATGAACCTATCCAAGCCATAAGCAGCCAATGTCTCCAGAAGAATACTGTGGGAAACTGTCAAAAGCCTTACTGAAGTATAGGTAGACCACATCCACAGTCTTTCCTTAATTCATAGAACTCATCACCTCATAGGATGAGATCAGGTTCAGGAAGCAAGACCTTCCTTTGATTAACCCATGCTGATTGGGCCTGATCTCCTGGTTGCCTGGTAGGTGCCACATGAAGGCACTCAAGATAATATTCTGCATGAACTTTCCCAGCACCAAATTCAGACTGTCAGGCCTGTAGTTTTCTGGATCCTTCTTCTGGCCTCTCTTATAGATGATCATCACATTTGCTAACTGTCAGTCAAGTGTGACCTCTCCAGATGACTAGGGCTGCTGATAAATGATGGAAAGCAGTTTGGTGAACACTTCTGCCAGCTCCTTCAGTACCCTTGGCACCACAAACTTGAGTAGGTCTAGGTGATTTTGCATGTCACTAACCAATTCCTCATGGATTATGAGGGCTTTGTTTTGCTCCCCATCCCTGTCTACCACCTCAGGGGACTGGGTACACAGAGAATAACTGGTTTTACTGTTAAAGACTAAGACAAAGAAGGTATGAAGTACCTCAGCCTTTTTCTCATCTGTCATCACTGTTTCACTCCGCATCCAATTGAGATTCTCCTTAGTCTTCTTGTTTATGCATTCATAAACACATTTTTTATCTTGAACAGAAGTAGACAGATTGAGTTCCAGCTGGGCTTTGTCCCTTTTAATTTTCTTCCTGCACAGTCTCATGACATCTTTGTAGTCCTCCTGAGTGACCTGCTTCTTCTTCTGTGGTCTATAGCAGACTCCCGCCATGACTTCTGCCTCTTTGGCCTTCCTCTGATTCTTATCCATAAACACTCAATTACCACTGTTCAGCTTTAGACAATCAAAACAATCCCTAATATTCAGGGCTACACCCCCCCCCTCCACCCAGTCTCTCCCTTCATCCCTTCTGAAGTGTTTATAGCCATACATTGCAGCACTCCAATTGTGTGAGACATCCTGTCATGTTTCTGTGATGGCAACTATGTCAAAATTTCCTTGCTGCACGCTGTTTTCCAATCACCATCTGATCTTCTAGGACAAAACAAACAAATGAACAAACAAATAGACAAAAACACTTTGCCATAAAACTGAGTTTGATAGACTAATTTGGCTCATTAGTCTATTCAAATAAATTTAGTCAAAGCAATTCTGTTTTTCTTTGTTGTTTCTGAAAATTGTTACTTATGAAATACAGAAAGAAAGAAGAATAAGTGTTTTGTGCATGAATTAATATTATCAACCAGAGCCATCAAGCTCTAATTTTTAAATGATGCACTTCAGAGGAAGAAGCTAAAATTCTCAGGTTAGAAATGAGAAATTCTTGGTTAATTTCCTAGTTTTGACATTGACTCTGAAGAAGTTACTTCATGACTCCATACTTCATTTTCCCCACATGTAAAATTCAGCCATTACCTCTGACTCTTGCTTTTTAATTTCAGGCCCTATGCAACTTTTACAGCACTGAAACATAAAACACTCAAAAACTTCAAAAAGGACACAAAAGGTGCTCTACATTTGTGAGATGTCAACAACCAGCATCAAAAATCCTTGCTTTTAACAGTTGCATTTTATTATTTTTATTTTATTTACAGAAATAAATACAAACTATTTTTTTGCAATGATTATGGGTGATTTTTCAAAATAAGTTTTGAATATCATATCATCTCATTCCCTAAGGAAATAAAAAATATTTAGAAAACATAAAATGTGTGTGCCAATAAAGGGACATCTTGAGAAGAAAAAGAAACCTTTACTAGGAAAGGAGAGCGACAACAGAAAACTTTCCAACATATAAAGAGAAATTATTCCTTTCAAACAAAACATAATTGGGAGAGATGGTAAAAGATTATCACTTCACACTGGATCTTTGGATCTCTTTGGTTCTTGCCGAAGGATTTTAAGAAGCCAGAGCTTAAAAACTGTCTTTTGTGGGCATCTTTGCTCCCATTGTTATTGTATCACCAAAGGAAAACCAAACCCAAGGTCCAGGATTTCCCTACCAACTGTATGAAATATGCAGGGGAAGTTTTTTTACTTAGGGGAATGTTACTAAGTTTTCTTACTTAGGGTTTATGAAATGTGACTGTAGCTCCCAAGTTGTGTACTTAGATCCCAAGATGTGTCTGAGATACTGCTCTTCTCCAGAGTAGAAACATTTTTATTTTTGTTTAATTTTTTAACCTCAGTTTCTGAGAATGAACTTGAACAATAAGCATTAGTCAAACAGTTGAGGTTTTGAAGGACCAGTCTGAACCTGTACCTTAATTTTACACCAGATTTTACAGCTTCTACTTTGCAGCTTGTTCATTTTACTGGTAACTGAGAATAATCCCTACCTTTTGCCACCTATGGTAAAAGCAAGGTATAAGGCCCAGTGCTAATAGAAGTAATGCAAGTCCAAAATAACAAGGCACAACATTTTTGGAAACTGGACATTTCTGTAGATTAGAAGAGATACAAGAAGAATTGGTATGTTAAGGAAATTATAAACAAGAAATTTAAAAAACAACAGCAACAAAACAAACAAACAAAAAATCAAAACCAAAACCAAATGTGGATAAATGAATTTAAAACATTAATATTAAAATATGAAGAAAATAATCTCATAAATTAAATAGTACTGGAGAACAGAGACAAAAAAAAATCCAAGCGCAGACAAAATTGATGACATAAATTATAAAGAAAAGGCAGACTAAATTAATAGAATTAGCTGATAAATAATACTAAAATTCTAAAGTGATAGAAAAATAGAAAACCAAAAATTAATAAAACATCCAAAAACTGATCTTAAAGGCAAAAAAATGTCATATGCTCTTACATTAAAAAAAAAAAAAAAAAAAAAAAAGTATTTATTTCATTTATTGAGTATAAGCGGTTACATTAAATAATTAAAAATTAAAAAGAGGGGATGGCAAAAAATTAAATAGTAAGGGATACACAGCTGGTGATATTAAACTAGGCAGAATTATTGTGAATATTCCCATATAACTGGAGAGATTGAAGAACTGTCATTCAATCCAATGATGAGCATGGAGAGAAGAATTAAATCTTGCAGTCATGAGTTGTCAGAGGGATAATAGACAAAACCAATAAGCAAATGATTTTTCCTATGATGCAAAGGATGAGCATGAAAGTAAACATATCTTCTACATTGTCAACATGGACATTGAAATCATATAAGATTAATATTCTCAGGGATTCCAGAGACAACTGAGAAAGAAAATCCATAAATTCATTAGGGAATCTGTGTTAGATCTTGGAAGTCTATAAATTCAAACTATTGTGAAGGTTACAAAAGTAACCTAAAAAAGATGGAAGATGCACAAAGCTGGTGACATATTCATTCTTCAGGAAGAATTTAAAGATCTTCAGTACCACACCCACTTCCTTCCTACTCATAAATTGAATGCACTGCATAGATAGTTCCAGCACAGCCAGACTTCACAGAATCACAGAATCACAGAATTTCTAGGTTGGAAGAGACCTCAAGATCATCGAGTCCAACCTCTGACCTAACGCTAGCAGTCCCCACTAAACCATATCCCTAAGGATTTGAAGTTGGTTTATGAAGTAACTTTTAGATTGTGTCAAATATTAAAGTACTAATAATATAATTAACCTAGTTTGAATTTAGAAATTTAATTAAGATATAATTTAAGCTCCATGATGGGGTGTCATTTAAATATCGGTAGTAGAATACATGTGAATTTCTGAGTCAAGATATATAATAGGTAAGTGAAAGAAAATACAAAGAGTTAGACAATGCTTGTGTATGTCAGAATGCTCTGTTTTTGACTTTCTGCTTTGAGTTTTCACTTAGTTCTAGGAGATATTTAGGTTGGATTTTTTATTATTATTATTATTATTTTTATTTTATTTTATTTTATTTTTTGTAAGAGGCTAATTAAAAATTCTCTAATTAATACAAAGCATAAATTAGTCCATTTGATGCCCTTCTTGTTCTGGCACTGCCAGTTAAGTCATTCTTGTCAGTGGAACATTCTGTCTTCTGAGTCTGAAAATATTTCTTTTTTATTGATTTCAATTGATTCAACCTAGAACAGAAAGATAGCATCACAGGCACATTGAACATGTTAAGAATTAGTTTGTATGTTTGTTTGTTTGTTTGTTTGTTTGTTTTTGTCATGATACTTGCATCAATAAAAATAGTATCAACCTCATTTCTTGCAGATGTATCTGATGTTTTGGTCTTCAAAATATACCCTGTTTGAAAGAAAATATCCTATTTTGGTCCCTAATCCTTTACTCATTTACAACGCATTTGCACATAACGAAGTGTGACAGCACCTAATACATAACATGCAAACCTAGCAATACTGCATTTGTAACCTAGCAACCACCCAAACAAGTAGAAACATTGGGTGAATCAATGCATAGTTTACACAGATTGAGGTTGTAATTGATACTGGTATAGAGCTTCACCTGTAGCTTGAGGGTTATTACCACAAGCTTTCAGGTATCAGACCTTGTGTCAGAGTTGCTGTGGGTGGGTAGGTGGTTAGGTTATTTTGTAGACAGATAGAGGTGAGTACGTCCTGCATGCCTAAAGATCTTTGATATATAAATATTTTCACAAATGAATATTTTAAAATATAAATATAAAACAATAAATATGAAAAATAATTCCAAGTATTCACATTTCTCTCATTACTGAAAGGAGTTATTTCTTTTAATTAGACACAATACTACACTGGGTTTTGTTTCTCTCTGGAAAACACCTAAGACATCTTAAGGAAAGAATATGATAAAATCCTGACATTCTGTAGCATATTATCTGGTCACAATTTTATTTAGTATTGTTTGTTTGTTCTGAATAGTACCAAAAATTACTTGTGTTTAATCTGTTTTTATTTTTAATTATCTAGTGACAGGAAGTCAAACAATGTTTCAGAAACAAATTCCCCTTTCTAAATATGTCAAATCATAGTGTCGAAATTTATTTTTTTTTCCTCCTGTGGAGAAAAAAAAATATGTTTTGTTAAGAAATCTACACAATTAGAAAAAGCAAAACATTCTTTTTATGTAGCAAAATGCTTCTAAAATGCAAATACCCAGGATAAACTGGGTCATATTGGGGACTATTCAAGTTAAGTAATACCAGTACTTAAGGATGAAAAATTAATTAGTGTGAGTGGTCTTCGGTTTCATGCTTTTTAAAGAGCTCTGTACTTCCAAATGTAGTAATTTAAAGACATTGCCAGCAGTATTCTGAACAACAACACTTAGTTTAAAGTGAGAAAAATAAAAACAACAACAAAAATTACAAAATGGAGAAAAAAAGGAAAAAAGAACAATGAAAAATATTATCAGCCAGGAAGTTTCCCATCATAGATCACTACATGAAGTTTCTTGGGAAATATGAACACTGTTTTTTTTTGTTGTTGTTGTTTTGTTTTGTTTTAATGATATTTTTGCAGATTCTTGCAGATCACAAAAGATTTGTATGTGTATGTGCATAAAAATAGTAATTCAAACAACTTATCGGAAGTAAATATTTAACTGTAAATGCCATAGAGATTTGAAAAACTGGAGAAATTGGAATCAGATTTATTTTTTTTTCCCTCTTCTCAGTGTCTTAAAGACAAAAAGAAAACAAAACCTGGATCCTCATTTCTTCATCTTCAATGCATTTTTGTCAAATGCTGAAGCTGTATGGATCTGGATTTGTTTTTTCCTTAATGTATATTTTTCTTTTAATCTCTTTCAATCAAATTATCTCTGTTCCAGCCTTAATTGTTGTCAGTCAGTGTGACTCAGGGGTGTTGCCTCTGTTATATTTCTAACCTGTTATGTATTTTTTATTTATTTTTTTTTTTATGAGAAAGTATTGTTGCAAGACTATCCTCTCCTTTATGCAGAAGCTCTGGGCATTTCTGGTTTAAGAACTACTGGCAGACCTGTCAAGTGTCTAAAATAGTGATGATTTTTTTCAAAGTTAATAAGTCCAAAACTATGAATGAGCCTAAAGGCCCAGTCTGACCTTGAAATGGATTTGGGTATGGCTATCTCTTCCATATTTCCCTAATTACAGAGGAAGAGACACTCAGAGCCTGGCATTCCCAAATCCAGTGGCTGTATAGTTATGTTTTTCCCCTACTGAATCAGAATTTAAATATTTATATGACAGTGGAATAACTCCAATGGGAATGATAAGAAGAGCAAATAGATTGGTAATTTCCTTAATGTTCCCATGAAAAGCTTTGTTTTTCAAAATCCATATCTGCTAATGAAAACCTGTGGTTTTGGATTTTTATTTTTTTGGCCAGATCTAATATTGTTTTATCATATTATAGCTGCTGCTGTTCAAATTGTTATGTTGTAGAACCTATAAGCATAGACTATATTAGACCCAGAAGTGTCATCAAGGTTTGCATGAGAGTGATCTGGCGTGCTGAGGCAATGAGACATAAGTGGAAACAGAAACTTCAATTGCCTGTATCACATCTCCAGGGTGTTGTGAGGCAAAGTACAGCTAAGCCATGCTTCCAACACCTCAGATCTCAGGAGTGTGTTATCCAATTATCTCATGGCAACCACCCCATTAGGGCTCTCTCATTGCTATTAGGAAACACTTTGATGATGGGTGGAAAAAGATATTTTTGGAAGTGGAGGTAGATGTTGTTCGGAAGAGAGAATTACTGTAATCAGTGCATTGTGTTGCTAAGTTGGAAAGGAGAGACAAAACATTGTTCCATCTTTGTTGGCTTCAGTAGCTGTTAAGAAAACAATACCTCAGCCTTGCAACTTCTTTACATTTCAGCAAAATTCAGATGAAAGCTTCTTGAAGAAGACTAAAAATGTTTAAGCATCGTTAAAAAAAATAAAAAATGAACAAGAGGTTGTAGAGTAAATTCACAATGTAAGCTGCAGGGTTTATTTAGAGCTCACCAACTACTCCTACACTCTTACCCTGCTACAACTGCAATGTAACCATAGTAAAAGTTCTTGTTACTGACATCTTAACACCAACATTGACTGTCTTGCTGTGGCAGTGGGATAACATTAAGAAAGCTTGCACATGCTTATGTAAAATGCATATACAGAAACACTGAGGTGAAGGCAGACCAGGTTGGGATTAAAAGAAATAAACCCTGGAGCTCAGTCTCCTTTTAAATTTGAGGACAGGCAGAGGTGAGAGTTGCTCACTACTTCAGCAAGTCTTCTGGGCTATGTCACTGTGAGCTACTCAGGGTGCAGAATTCACTATATAGGCATCCATATAGACATGGGCTCAATTTGAAGACAATGTCCCAGGCACTTCATGGTGGGGTGATTAAGAGGTGGTAGTGCCTAGCTCTTTATTCTGTCAACCAGTGAGAAGTTAACGCTTCTTTGCCCACTAGATACAGTGGAGTTACTGGAAAAGAAAGTATGTCCTCAGCTCAGATGCTTCAGCACCAAAACCCCAACCTAAAGCCACTTCTATTAGCAGTTTGATAAGATGAGGACTTTCTACAGAGGCCAGTTGAAGTGCAGACATTCTTTCTTTTGAGACAGTTCTGACGTTGGAGAGGTAGAACTGAGAGTAACTTCAATCATTTTTTAAAGACAAAATCACCATAACTCCTTAGCCACTGCTCTACGTTCCATAACTGGAATAACTATGAAAGAACATTGAAATATTACAGTTTTTCACTTATCCACTTTTTTTTTTTTCTTTTTTCTTCTCTTATGCTAATGGTAATGCAAACCATTACTAGGAAATAACTAGGAAGTCCAGATTGTTTTCATACTCTATCAATTTCCTTTTCTGTTGTTATTCAGTAACAATGGATCTTCTTAATGGAATTTGATTATTGCTTTGGGGACAAAATCCTGAAATAGTATGCCTATGTCTCCATTTAAGATTGGCTAGATATCCTATCACTGGCCTCTTGCTAAAGCAAGCAAAAATCTCACAGATACCGAGCTTTAGAAAAGCTTTAGTCAGCAAAGGTTCAGACAGGCCATTTCCTCATTCGTTTGAGTATTCCTCTCTCCTTTTAAAGCCAATTGAACCTTTGGGATCTAGCAACTATCTGTAAGTTATATGCTGATGCAGCACCTGTAGCAACAGCCCAGGAGTGTTGCTGAATCTGAAAAGAAATCTAAACTTTCTTTTCACACCGTTATAGAATATGCGGCTTCAAATTCTTGCTAAGATTCAAATCCTCATTAGAGTACAGGGCAGCCACAAAGAAGAATGCAGGATACCCCCCATTATCATGGCCTTAACTATGATATAGGGGGGCATCTATGAACTATGATACTATGTAGAAGCTCTTGACATTCCTTTTTGTCATTTCTGTGAGCATAATGCACGACAAGATTTAAACTGGCACGAGTATATTGTCTGTCAAAGGCGCTTCAAGTTTTTATTTGGCTGTTAGTCAGCTCACATTACTTCAGGCTGTTTGATACACAGAGCACAAAACAGCTTAACACTGTTGCTATTAATGTTCAAACCACATTGAAAACACTTAATTAAGCAGCACACTGCAGTGTAATTGTTTAATAATATTTTGATTAGGTTGTTTGGTAGACAATCCTTCCTGTAACACATTTTCTTTCTGTCGAGTGACTCTTTTTGTTTTTAACTTTTATTTGTTTTGTATTTTTGTTTGTTTGTTTTTCCACAGTATTTATTTATGAAAACTCTTAAACTTTCAGTGTTGTTATGGAAAATCTATTCCAAGTAATTATGAACAAAGTGCAACATAGGCTTCTCCAGACAAACAATAAATTGCTGAATCTATTAGGAATCTTGATCCAAATTCCTTCAATAACATCCAGAGCATTTTCCAATCTCTTCAAACCTGGCAGACATTCATAGGAGTTATGGCCTTCTTCACACTTTAAAATAGGACAGAATTTTTCCATTGGAAAAGATATTTGGGTAGACATTAGCATAATGATAACAGAAGTACATGACAGAAATTGCTAGCTATCTCTCAGAAGCCATGTAAAATATTAATTAAGCTTTGAAAATAAAAATATATATGATGGCTGGGGGGGGGGGAGGGGGGTAAGTGTGTGTATATATGTTGTAAGAGGGAACAGAAATTAAGGATTTGGCTAATTTATCAAAGGGTGTAAGGAGATATGACTACCTTGTGTAAAGTACATAAAAGATAAACAACATATATGTGAGACTGGCATAAGAACAAATGAACTGGGCAGTGATGGGCCGAGAATGAGAATATTCCTGAGCTTCAGTTAGATGAAGATTTTGGACAGTTATTCAGTAAATCTACAAGGACAAATAAACCAACCTGATGTTCAGGATTGACAAATTTAAGATATATGGTGGCTGTGACAGTATAGAAGTGGATATGATGACCTAAAATAATCTTTTCCATTCTGTATTTTAACAAAGGTTAAATCAAAACATAGTATAAGGTACTAATAGTTGAGCTGTCAAGACTTTCTACATAAAAAAACGGAACCAATTGTTAGGAAATTGTACGCCCCTTACATTTCAAGAAACATTATGTTTAAATCACATAGAGTACAATTGTGGATTTAAGGTAAAAAATCATATTGCTGTTGTTGTGAAACCTTTGGTTTCTGTGACTGATGTTTATCTGCTTTTAAGAAACCAGTGTTTCTTAAGTGTTAACTTCATAAACAGTGATTTGAATAAAAAATAAAAGCTTATTGTGTTTTGTGTATATATGTATTAAAAATAACACCTTTTAAAAATAAATAACCTGTCTGTAAACATCACTTCAATAGCTTGTTTCCTTCCGTATTTGGAGGACATATTGAAATTAGTGGGCAGTGAAGTGCCAATAGACTTCCAGCTGTCTTCTCTCTGGCTCTAGCAGGGCTTCAGCTGCAGACTATCCAGCTAGAACACTAGACCGGCAGCAGGTAGCTAGGCAATGTTTCTGGCTTTAACATTTGACCTGTCCAGTCATCTGAAATTGTATCTTATGTGTCTTGGCACAGTCTCATGGCAAGGTCCCTAATGAGATATGACAGAATGGTGAGTGTTAAAGGAGACATCCTTTTACACTGTTGAAACTGTAGTGCATCAGCAGCAACTGCCGTTCATATTTGAGAAATGGGTCTTTTAAGTGGAAGCCATGTGCTAAATTCATGAAAAAAAGTAAACATTGGATTTGACTTCATATAAAACTTTCACTGCAATGTTTTGCTTGCCAGCTCAGCAATCTTGCCATCTACTTTTAATTGTTTCTCCCTTAAGATACCTGTAAAGACAGTATAAGCCTGTTCAGCTTTATTCCCATCTGTGCCAGTTCTGGCAAACTGATATAGACATTAGAGTTACATTTCTTGTTGTTACAGCTTTCTCTCTTCTGTCTGGATTTAGTCAGAGAAGGAATGAAAAGGCCAAATATGTTACTACTCTGTAAAACCAAGTGAGTGTGCTGATAAGTTTATCCTGAAGCAACAAGTAATTTGAAGATTATGACATACTGTAGAAATAGAAATTTCAAATTATCTTAAGTGGCAGCTCTTTGTAAGTTCTCAGATGGCACAGAAATGAAAGACGTAGTAAAATTATCTAGCTAGAGCTGATGGGAAGGACTATATTCTCATCTTTAGCTGACAAAGGGATACCTGGGGAGTGGGGGAAGTTTCTAACCTAAGTTGTGGTCTCTAAATCTGGTATCAGGACCTTTAAAGGAAAATCAGTTCTACTACGTGAAGACCAATGTGGTAATGCTTTGACCACTCTGCCTTCCTCTTATGCTCTATTTTACTTTTAGCCATTATATTGCGTAGTCTTTCCAAATGCCAGTTCATCTGTGGATCATTTGTAAAAAATCTTCACAAATAATATAATTAATTTAACTGAATGATGCTAACTTTTATATCTATCATATACATCATAAATTTATAGATTCTATCAATGTGATGCAAAATGGTACATAGTGCAACAGTTTACAACCCATGGATCAAATGTCCTAAAACTATTTAGATTTTCCTAGTGGGAAATTGAAATACTAGGAAACATATCATACTGAAATATAAACATACATTTATATACTTTATATACAAATAAACATCATTTCTTATTTATACCTGATAAATATTCATAATTATTTCCATATCAATATATTAAATGTATATTACAAATATAAAGATCAATATAATGAAAATATGTAATTAAATGTATATTTTTATTAATTTTCAATAAATCTGGATTAATAAATTTTATCATTAAGCTGATCATCATTTTAAATGGGCATATTTTAAAATAATTTGATAAAAGGAATTAAAAAAGATGTTCCATTTTGGTTACAGAACTGCATAGATGTGGAGGGGAAGACACTTCTCTTCACTGTCTGCATGAAATATAAAATAAGTATCCTGTGCAACATATAGGAAGAAAAATTTCACTCAGTGTAGTGCTGCCTAAAGCATCTCCCTCTCACACACACACATGCATCTCTCTCTTTCTCACACACATACACACACAACCCGGGTTTAGGATCACTCCAAAATACATGAGTGCTAGTCCAAATCAGTAGCAGGAGGTGAATGAAAACTTGCTTCTGTAAAATGGAAAGGAGCAAACAGAAGAATCAATGATATTCTGCAAGTATGAAAAATGGTACTGAGAAGAATATGGAAAAGTACCATTCTCCAGATACTAGGAAAAATGTTTTTTTCTATGGAGATATTAAATCTTTGAAAATTATTGCCAAGTAAAGATGTAGAATTTCTGTTCCTGGATTTTTATTTTATTTTTATTTTTTGTTACTGCTTTTGGTTTTGGTTGACTTTCTGTTTGTTTTATTTATTTTGTTTTGTTTTAGCAAAAAGTTACTCAAACTTTTTTAGGAATTATTTTTGCAATGGAAAAATTGTTTTATTGATGTTCCTTCTTGTTGAATACTGTATGAGTTTCTCCCTCTATATCTCCTCTAGTCCTTTGATTCTTCCTGTCACTTATTTGTTCTCAGCTTTAAGGATTGCCCCTTAAAACCAGGAAAGTTTTAAGGGAAGAAAATGTATACAATATACTCCTGTATACGACACTGAATAAAAAATGTAAATGAGTTTTCATCAAAACTAATGTTTGTACAGCTTCAAATTACTTCAATATTGTCTTACTCTGCTTTCCTGTTTTTAGTCTAAAATATGATATTTTGACAAGCAAGGCAAAGTAAACTGATGTGCTTAGCCCTGTCTGATGTATGCACAACTCCCTCATACTGTGTATGTGAGTAGAAATATTCTTTATAATAAGTGACTGCGAAATGACATATAAAAAAGATGTTTCTACATAGATTCAAAATCTGGATTTATTTTTCCATTTATGCATGTATTTATTTTGATATTTTACTTAGGGTCAATTCTTACTGAAGTTAAGAGATTTTAAATAAATACTATAGTATTCAAGTAATATATACATGTTTATATGTTAACACATTTTTATTTGACTCATAAAGAGGACAGGAAAACATCTTCACTTACAGATAAATGCATTCAATATTTAATAAACTAAAATAACTTATTTATTTTCTTATTAGCCTTGTAAACGGATTCCCTTTTAGACACCTGATGTCTGTTGGTAGACTTTTGTGGGTGCTATATTTTTGCTACCATAATAACCTCAGACTGGTCATCTCTGTTTTAGAACTACTGATGAGAAAGAAGATTAAATATTATTGATGAGTTCTCCATTTCAGTTTTCTGGCACATGGACTGGAAAATACGTGTGTTTTTTATCACCTGCTTAAGCAATGTAACTCATTTTTTTTGAAAGACAAAGTTTGAATACAGGATGGCTGGTCTTCCGCAGCTGATTTACAGAAAGAATTTAACTGTAGATGTCCTTCCTGTATATCAGGAGGTTTTTGCTGTTTTTTGTTGTTGTTGTTGTTGTTGTTGTTTGTTTGTTTGTTTGTTTTGTTTTGTTTTGTTTTGGGGGAGGAAGGTGGTTTGATTGGATGGTTGATTTTGTTTTGGTTTTTGGCTTCAGGTTTGTTTGCTTTCTTTTTGTTTTCATTTGCTTTCTTTTTGTTTTCATTTGCTTTCTTTTTGTTTTCCTTCATTCTGGAAATTATTATTTTTGATAGTTTCAACCTGTATAAAATGTTAAAATTCCTACTGGAGTTGTAATGACAACTCACAAATTTGCAATGAAAATAAAAACCATACACACATAAAAATTCTGTGGAGAATTAAAATAGATCAGTGTTCTCTTGAACGCCAATAGTAGCAAAATGCCCTCCTAGCTAGGTCCATTTATCTGTCTGTTTTGTATCTATGTCCTTGGAACAACTGGGGAGGTGTCTGGTTTGGCCTGGTCTGGTTCATACACTTGGATGAACCAAGCTTCTCAGCATGCTCTGCAAGCCTTGATCATAAAGGGTTTTTGAACACTGGGCTTTCATAAAAACAGAACATTATAAATTTTAGCAGTAAGCTAAAACTTACTAACACTGCTGGCTCATATTCAGCTGACTATCCACCACCACTCCCAGGTCCTTCTCTGCCTGGCAGCTCTCTAACCACTCATCTCCCAGCCTGTAGCTCTGCTTGGGGTTATTGCACCCCAGGTGCAGGACCCGGCACTTGGCCTTGTTGAACTTCATGCAGTTGACCTCAGCCCATCGGTGCAGCCTATCCAGATCCTCCTGCAGAGCCTTCCTACCCTCTAGCAGATCGACAAACGCACCTAACTTGGTGTCATCTGCAAACTTACTGAGGGTGCACTCAATGCCCTTGTCCAGATCATCGATGAAGATATTAAAGAGGACCGGCCCCAGCACCGAGCCCTGGGGGACGCCACTAGTGACTGGCCTCCAACTGGACTTGGCTCCATTCACCACGACTCTTTGGGCCCGGCTATCTAGCCAGTTTCTAACCCAACGAAGCATGCGCCAGTCCAAGCCAAGAGCAGCCAGTTTCTTGAGGAGAATGTTTTGGGAGACGGTGTCAAAAGCCTTGCTGAAGTCAAGGTAGACCACATCCACAGCCTTTCCCTCGTCCACCCAGCTCATCACTTTGTCATAGAAGGAGATCAGGTTTGTCAAGCAGGATCTGCCTTTCATAAACCCATGCTGACTGGGCCTGATCGCCTGCTTGCCCTGCAAGTGCTGTTTGATGACTCAGGAGGATCTGCTCCATGAGCTTCCCTGGTACTGAGGTCAAACTGACAGGCCTGTAGTTTCCCGGGTCACTCCTCCGGCCCTTCTTGTAGATGGGCGTCACATTTGCTAGCCGCCAGTCAACTGGGACCTCCCCCGATCGCCAGGACTGCTGATAAATTATGGAAAGCGGCTTGGCCAGTTCCTCTGCCAGTTCTCTCAGTACCCTTGGGTGGATCCCATCCGGCCCCATCGACTTGTGCACATCCAAGTGCCGTAGCAGGTCACCAACCAGTTCTTTGTGGATAGTGAGGGCCACATCCTGCTCCCCATCCCCTTCCACCAGCTCAGGGTACTGGGTATCCAGAGAACAACCGATATTGCCGCTAAAGACTGAGGCAAAGAAGGCATTAAGCACCTCCGCCTTTTCCTCATTTCTTGTAACTAAGTTTCCCCCTGCATCCAGTAAAGGATGGAGATTCTCCTTAGTCCTCCTTTTTGTGTTGATGTATTTATAGAAACGTTTTTTGTTATCTTTAAGGGCAGTAGCCAGATTGAGCTCCAGATGAGCTTTGGCCTTCCTAATTTTGTCCCTGCACAGCCTCGCTACATCCTTATAGTCCTCCCTAGTGGCCTGCCCACTTTTCCAAAGCTTATAAACCCTCTTTTTCCTCCTAAGATCAAGCCACAATTCTCTGTTGAGCCAGGCCGGTCTTCTTCCCCGCTAGTTCGTCTTTGGGCACGTGGGGACAGACCGTTCCTGCGCCATTAAGATTTCCCTCTTGAAGAGCGCCCAGCCTTCCTGGACCCTTCTGCCCTTCAGAACTGCCTCCCAAGGGACTCTACCAACCAGTGTCCTGAACAGCTCAAAGTCAGCCCTCTGGAAGTCCAATACAGCGGTTTTACTGGTCCCCTTCCTGGCCTCACCAAGAACAGTGAACTCCACCATTTCGTGGTCATTCTGCCCAAGACAGCTCCCGACAATCACATCCTCCACCAGTCCTTCTCTGTTTGTGAAGAGAAGGTCTAGCGGGGCACCACCCCTTGTAGGTTCACTAACCAGCTGCGTCAGGAAGCTATGTTCCATGCTCTCCAAATTCTCTTCAAATTCAACATTGTACAACTTTGCTGTTTCCCTCCCTTTTTATTTTCCTTCTGTCTCATTACTCCATTCCATACTGCTTAATCCTTTTGGTGTCTTTCATGACCTTTTTCTTTTCTTTATTTTGAATTCATTTATTTGAGCATTACAGTCCCTGCAGTGGGAAGAGATTACACAGACAGACTAAATTTTCCAGTATCTAGCTCTTCTACCAGCATTAAGTCTTTTATCTTTTATGCCTCAATAATTGTTACCATTTTATTTTATGTGAACAGAAGAACATTCATCTCAGCAAAAGAACTCTCGAAAGAGACTAACAGCATGTATAGATAATTTACAAAATAATACTTATACCAGCCTTTGAGCCTTTGGTCTACAGCAGGAAAAGCTGGTTCTTAAAATGGCTATTCTCACCTCATGAAAGCTGTTCTACTTCCAGTGTTCAATATACTGGTCTTTGCTTTTAATCAATTGCACTTTTTGCATTTTACTCTCCAAGAAATTTTATGGGTACAGTGTACTCTCTCATGTTCTCCAGTAATTATTTTGGCAACTACTTTGACTTGATTTGTTTCACTTTCTCATAGTGTTTCCTGAAATTTATCTTATTCTAGTTCTACCAGTATAAGTAAGAAAAACACAATCTCACATTATTTACTAAGACCATTCACTTTTTTTTTTTTTTTTAATTTTAAACACATTAATTTCTTAGAATATACACACACATACAACCTTCTGTTCATTACTAAGGATCTTATTTTTCTATTTTCAAGAGTGTATAGCCTTTTTAGCATTTCAGATAGATTTACAAAGAAAGAGACATTCAGAAGCTTTCAGTCATGCAATGAAAATTCAGACAATAGCAATGGTGAATAAGGACAAGGAGCATATTATGAAAAAATATCCTTAAGACTTAAGTTATCTTGGAGCATCATAGCAATAAAGTATGAATATCTGGCATCTCTACTGGCTTCATTTCTCAATGCTTTTCAATGTTGTAGCACAATCAAGGCCAGCAGCTGATATCCCATTGTAGTCGTGGCAGAGTTCTGCTGTGAGATTTGGCAATGTGTGACTGGATCAACTCATAATCCATATTCTTCCTTAGGCCAGAAAGGTGTTTTGGAGGGGGATCTCTCAGTCATGCTCACTTACTGTGTTCTTTTTTGCCTTCTGGATCTATATCAAAGAGCTTGAGCTGGTTTCCTTTGGGGTGAAACTAAATATAGATATATATCTCTAATGTCACCAAAGAGTATTTGGTGCTTGGGATAAGACAGGAAAAAATCTGAAGTAAAGACAAAACAAAACATTCACCAAATCCTGAAATATGGATAGTTTAGATATGAAAACTTAGCACAAGTTGTTTTGTTTAGCAGATTTCTTTTCCTATTGTTCTGTACTTCATGAATTAGACAGATATGTCTTATCTTCAATGTATCTTCAAAGCTCACTGTTGTGGTTTAACCTGGCAGGAAGCTAAGCACTCCACAGTTAGTTATTTACTCACTCCCTCAACCCTATGGTGGGATGCTGTAGAGAATCAGGAAAAAGAAAAAAAAAAAAAAAAAAAAAGTAAAATCTCAAGGTTTGAAGACAATTAAGACAGTTTAAGAGGATGGAAAAGGAAAGGATAATAACAAAAATAATAATTAATATCAGCAACATCTTTCTTGTGAATAGGGAGGGTCTTGTGAGTGAAATGGTGATAGGTGACTGCCTTGGCCATAGTGACCAAGTAGTAAAGTTTAAAATTTTTGGTGATAGGAAAACTGCCACAAAAAATTTAACCATAAATTTGGGGAGAACAGATTTCAGATGGCTCAAGGAACTAGTTAGTGAGGTTCCCTGGTAAACTGCTTTTAAAGACATTGGGGTCCATCAGTGCTAGTCAGTTTTTAAGTACCACCTTCTAAGAATGCAGGAGCAGGAAAGTCAAGCAGGAGGGGCAGAAGGCCAGCCTGGCTGAGTAGTAGGGATCTTCTTCAAGTGCTTAGGTGGAAAAAGAAAGTGACTGAAAACAAGATAAGGCAACATGGGAAGATTACAGGGATGCTGCTTGCCTTTGTAGGGAGAGAATTTGTGTGGCCAAGGCTTAATTAGAGTTGAAGCTGGCAAGCAGTGTTCAGGACAGAAAGAAAGTATGTTAACAAGAGAAAGAGGACCAGAATAAGCATTGGTCCAATACTCAATGAGGACAGTCACCAAAGAGGGACATAGATAAAGCGAAGATATTTAATGCACTTCTTTGCCTATTTCTTCAACATCAGAGTTGGCCTAGGGACCCCAGATGACCCGAGCTGGAGGACTGTGACTGCTGGAATGATAAACTCCCAGTTAACTCTGAACATGTGCAAGATTTTCTGATTCACCTGGATGCATATCAGTTTGTGGAGCCTGATGGAATTCATTGCAGGGTACTCAGAGAGATGGCTTCTGTCATTGTGGGACCTCTCTCAATTATTTTTAACAGTCTCAGGAATCTGGAGAATTCCCATTTGACTGGAAGCTGGCAAATGTGGTCCCAGTTTTCAAGAAGGGCAAGAAAGAAGATCCTGGCAATTACAGGCTCATCAGTCTCACTTCAGTGCCCAATAAAATTATGGAGAAGATTATTCTGGGAGTTACTGGGAAAAAAAAAAAAAAAAAAAAAAAAACAAAAACAAAAACAAAACAAAACAAAACAAAACAAACAAAAAAAAAAAACAAACAACTAAGGACAATGCCGACATTGCTAACAGCCAACATGGGTTCACAAGGGGAAGGTAATGTTTAACAAACTTAATTTGCTTTTATGACACAATCACCCATCTAGTTGTCCAAAGGAAGCCAGTTCACATAATCTTTCTGTATTTCAGTAAAGTTTTCAATACTGTCTCTCACAGTATACTTCTGGATTCTGTACCTGGGAAGGGGCAACCCTGGTTTTATGTACAGAATGGGGGTCAAGATGCCGGACAACAGCTCTGCAGAAAGGGATCTGGGGGTTTTGGTTGACAGCAAGCTGAACATGAGCCAGCAGTGTGCCTTGGCAGCCAGGAAGGCCAACCGTACCCTGGGGTACATCAAACACGACACTGCTAGTCAGTCAAAGGAAGGTATTATCCCACTCTACTTTGCGCTGATGTGGCCTCACCTCAAGTAGTGTGTGCAGTTTTTGGTGCCACAGCATAAGATATAAAACAGTTACTGTCCAAAGGAGGACTACGACGATGGTAAAGAGTCTGGAGGGTGAGATGAGTGGCTGAAGTCAGGTTTTGACTGAAGGTTTGTTCAGCCTGGAGAAGGGCAGACTAAAGGGAGACCTCATCATCATCTACACCTTCCTAATGAGGGGGAGAATAGAGGAAGGTACTGATCTCCTTCCTCTGGTGACCAGCGATAGTACCCAAGGAAACTATCTTGTAACTGCAACAGGGACAGTTCAGACTGGATATCAGAAAAAGGTTCTTGACCAAAAAGGTGGTCAGGCACTGGAACAGGATCCCCAAGGAAATGGTCACAGCACTGAGCCTGCTGGAGTTCAAGAAGAGTTTGGATAAAACTCTCAGACATGTGGTCTGACTTTCTGGGTGGTCCTTTGGGGACCCAGGAGTTGGACTTGATCCTTGTGGGTCCCTTCCAACTTAGGATATTCTATGATTTTATGATTGAACAATAATAAAAGAATAAAGTAAAAATAATGAAGAATAAAGCAAGTGATGCACAATGCAACTGATCACCACCCACTTACTGATGTCCAGACAGACCCTGAGCTGCAGACCCCCACCTTTTCTTCCCATTTTTATTGTTCAGCATGATGCCATGTGGTATAGGATATCCCTTTGGCTGCTTTAGGTCAGCTGTCCTGGTTGTGTCCCCTCCAGCTTCTTATGCAGACCCAGACTCCTCACTGGTAGGGCAGCTCAAGAAGCTGAAAAGCTCTTGACTTAGAATCTAAGCACTGCTCAGCAACAACTAAAACAATGGTGTGTTATCAGCATTATTCTCATTCTAAATCTAAAAAACAGCATACCAGCTAGGAAGAAAATTAATTCTATATCAGCCAAAAACAGGACACACAGAATTTCTTGTGCTGTCAAATGAAACTAAATTTCCTGGTGATGCAATATTTTGTTATATTAAGACAATATAATATTATAATAATATTATATAATACTCCCTCAGCTTAATGGGGAGGCATTCAGGAATTATCAAGCAGGGAAACAACTCAACACATGCAAAGATTCAGAAGTTTTTTAGGAACAAAAAAAGAATACATTTCCTTTAGATTGGAAATTAGAGAAGAGAATGGGTACTATAAACATTTTAAAATAATTGTGTAGAGGATGGCACACTTAATAAAGAGATTAAATAAGTTGATCATATTGGCCATTCCCTTGTTCTAAAGGAGGGCATGCTTTCAGTAAAGACGGGTCTGAACATAGACTACTTTTCAGATCCACGTTTCTTTTAAATTCTTTTAAGTCATATAACGCTTTAAGAAGCTCAATTCATGGCTATGATGCGATTGTTCCTGCAGGGGAAAAAATACAGGTGTTGAATAGAGGGTAAACATTGAGTGATGTTAGATAAAAGCAGAAGAAACAAAAAGAAGTCTGCCTTGAGAAACTAGCTTGAAACCCAAGACTTAAAAGAGTGATTCTGAAAAGAATGTATGGAGAAAGTAAGTTAGACTAGAAAATATGAAAAAGCAAGATTTGTGATTCCCTTAAGCAATCTTTAAATATAAAAGTCCTGAGGAAAATGCCTCTATCTTTCACCAAGGCAGTGGAGTAAATGCTAACAACGAGACACACCTATCTGGAGCCAGCCCATATTGTGTCTTGCTCACAGGTAGTATCAACAGCAGGACACATTAAGAACTCCTGTGGGACACAGACATTTAGGTTCAGGCATTTCTATGCCATTTGTTATGTTTCATGAGTGAACTTTATGCAATATTGGTCATAGAAAAAATTGCAGTTAGGCATATTTCATCACCTAACAACTAAGGATTAAATATCTAGTGTGGATTTTCTAGTTATAGTTTAAGCATTATCAAATCTATTAAGTCCTCTCTTTTATGGTTTTCACAGTTTTATGACTTGCCATGTCTCTTTTTGACATAGTGCCAAGAAGCCAGGTGCAAAAATGCCTGGCAATCAACCATACATTGGGGCTGATCCCGCATTCTCAGACACTTAGACAAAATATAGAATTATAATTTAAATACTGAAAAAAATAGTTGGTTTATGTGAAAAAAAAAAAAAATAAGATTCATTTATTTTTTATTTTCTCTTTGGTTTCTATATAATGACTTCAGTATGAGGGAACATTACTGATTTCTGCATTACTGAATTAGTAAACTGTTTTTGATAATGCCTTGACAGTTTAAAAGTAACAGAGATTTGCAGAGAGTAAGGACTGCCAATTTTACTCTAAATAAGAAAACTAAATACAAAAGAAATTATGTCTGAAAGATTTTGAAAGGAAACCTAAGGGAGACAATAGAGAGACAATTCAGTTTCTCTTGGATTTGGGTCCTTAATTCCCTTAAACTGCTTCTTCAAATCTAGCCATATACATTTCCATGGTCAGATCTGTAGTAAAATTTTCTGTTACATTACTTTCCTTGCATTTTAATTCAGATAACAAGGAGACAAACTTGAAGAGAGGATAGTTACAGCAATTCACTTAGATTTACTAGATGTGAGGAATTTCTGATTTCTTTATCTACAGGAGCTAATTAGTTATTATCTGTCCTAGCAGCATGGGATTAATCTATGCCCCATGGAAACCAGCAGAAAATAACCCAGATGTTTTTGTATGTGTTATAATGTTCAATCTGTAATAAAGTGAAAAAATTATAGATAGATAGATAGATAGATAGATAGATAGATAGATAGATAGATAGAATAAAAAGAAACAGAAAATGTCACACAGCCCAGACATGGACAGGACTAGCAGATTGAGAGCTCTTAATTGATTCCTTGGGTGGTAGAGTGATTTGTCTGGTTAATTCCAATAATAAATGAGACTCTGACATATGAACTAGTTACACATTCCTCAAGTAGTTGATGTCTAACTTCTTAGAGGGACAAGTGATGTTCATGTACATGAGATTGAGCAATAACGGGTCTGTATTATCCTTAGATGTCTGGGGCTGCACAAGCTTTACACTGACTGGCTCAGCTTGTGTCTGCCCTAGCACAGCTAACCTGTTGAACCCCATTCATGTTCGGGGACTGAAATTATTCCCCACAAGCAAGGAATTCCCAGTAAGTGTCTGTCATAAGCCCACAATAAGTCCCCCCCATGAAAACAATATGTAGTTCAACAAGTCCAAGTGCAAGGTCCTATACCTGGGTCAGAACAATCCCAAACATGAATACAGACTGGGCAATGAAACAGCGGCCCTGAGAAGAATTTGTAGGTGTTGGTGTGTGAAAAGTTTGACTTGAGTTAGGAATGTGTCCTTGCAGCCAAGACAGCCAACCATATCCTGGGCTATGTCAAAAGAAATATAGCTAGCTGTTTGAGAGATTCTCCCTCTACTCCACTCCCATGAGATCCACCGTGAGATTGGGTGCTTTGTTCAGCTCTGGGGCCTTCAGCATAAGAAAGACATAGACCTATTAGAATTGTTTCAGAGTAGGGCCACAAAGATGATCAGAGTGCTGGAGCACCTCTCATGAAGAAAGGCTGAGGGAGTTGGGGTTGTTCAGCCTGGAAAAAAAAAAAAAAAAAAAAAAAAAAGACTCTGGGGATACCAGCAGTTAAAGAGGGCCTACAGGAAAGATGAGGAAAGACTCTCTATCAGGGAGTGTACTGATAGCACAAGGGTAATGGTTTTAAATTAAAAGAAGCTAGATTCAGATTAGATATTTGGAAGACCTTCTTTTCTACAAGAGTGGTGAAGCACTGGAACAGGTTGCCCAGAGAAGCTGTGGGTATCCCATCTCTGGAAGTGTTCAAAGCTAGGCTGGGGCTCTCGTTTCTCAATGGGGCTTCGAGCAACTAGATCCAGCAGAAGGTGTCCCTGCCCACGGCATGATGAATTAGATGTTCTTTAAGGTCCCTTCCAACCCAAGCCACACTATGATCCTATAAAAATATTTTCTTGTAATTTCTATAAAAATATGTTAGTTTTCTGTATCTTACCAATCACTTACCTGAGGAAATTTCTGGAAGACACTGGGTTTTGGCTCTTGGTGCTTACCTTCATCAGGTAAGACATTCAGAAGACTGCTTAATATAAAAGAGTAGATAGTTTTCTCAGTACAAGAGTTATAGTATCTTACGCATATTTTACACCAGCCAATTTTCATCTATCTATTCTATTTCATCTATCTATTCTATTTTCATCTTCATCTAGAAAGTGAGGCAGTTGTTGGATTACATTTCCATGGCTCAATTCTTTTTTGTTGTTGTTGTTATTGTTTGTTGTTGTTTTTATTTTTGTTTTGTTTTTGTCTTCTGATGATGACACCTCTTTGTTTGAAGCATTTCTGATTCCCATGGACCTTTACTTCCAAGGATTTCCCTTGTTCTTTTCCCTTCTTCTTCAGAACCAAACCATTTCTGTCTCTAAACTGCAGAAATCATCTTCACATATCTTAACTAAGTAAATGTCATAACTTCTACATAGGATTTCTGTGGCTTTTTTTTTCACTTATACATGTACAACTCACATAAATGTACAGCATTCTGTAATTATGTCCTGATGTCAGATCTGCAGAATGTCAACTATGTAGCAAGCAAACTAAAGAAATATTCTGCCAATCTAAGAGTCACTTTTAGAAATTATTTAAAATCAATATGAATGTTACCGTCAGTTCTTATTTTAAAATTATATAATTTGCATCCAATAAGTATATCATATTTGATAACAGGAGACAAGTCTTAGAACTTAGAACAGAGTTCACAACAGTCTGCTACTGATTCTGGTGGAACAGAATTGTCATGCTAATCACAGCTGAGCATTTCCTGACCTTAAAAATACAATCACAAATCTTATTTCATCAAACAGCATGACAAGTCTATTACACTCTGATGAATAACTGATTATGCCAGTCACTGCATTCACCACACTGGGCTGAACATTTTTTGATCAATGGTCCTGAATCATTATAGAATCTATGTTAGGCAGTATTTCACAGGAAAGTATATTTCACAAAAGAAGTGAAAGGAAAACTAAGAAAACTTTTTTTTTTTTTTGATTAATAGTTATGACCTGTATGCGACAAAAATGCCTGGGACTTTCAGGATTGTTATAGATAATGACAGTAGAAATATCGTACAATTGTGAAACAACAACAGAATGAAGATCGAGAGCATACTTACAGAAAGAGTTAATAGATACAGTAAAGTATTCCTCAACTTCTGAATATTCAACAGTATTTGCACATTAGAGGGAACTAACAAGATATCCTTTAAGAATATTAATTTTCCAAAAAAAAAAAAAAAAAAAGAAAGAAGGAATTCAGAATTAGTAATATTAAAAAAAAATAATAATAAAATAAAGAGAGAAAGAGAGAGAACATAAAAAGTTTAAATTGCATATTTGCAAAAAAAAAAAAAAAGATATCAAATTTCAAACAGCAAATGAATCTGATTTCTGGAGGTCTTTGAATTAATGTACAGGTTTTTCTAACGCACCCTTTAACAGTCTGTGGAATGAACAAAAAAGAGTTAACTATTAACATTAACTATTTAGCTGTAAGCTATCAAAAGAACAAAGCAGGTGGTTTGCTGTTTGTTTGTTTGTTTATTTTTGTTTATGCTTCTTGATTTTCCTATACATGACAGTTTTTTCACCTGTACCTAGGTTGAATTAACTTTTTTTTTTTTTTCATGAAAAAATAATTTCAAAAGCTTTGTTTGAAAACATATGAACAGTCTATAAAACTGAGATAAATGCAAAATTAAAAATCCACTGAGAAACCCCTGATGAGCTAAAAAGTAGATTAAAAAGTTTGGCTCAATTGACAGGTGAATCATATGATGACTAACTACTTGCGAAAATAAAATTGAAATAAGTCTTTGTCAGTTTCAGCTTGAAAACTTCATTCTTGTTTGTTCTCTCATTCTGAATACTTCAGCAGTCAGTTATGTTATCTGACTACAATGTTACTACTCACACAATTAAGTGTCAGTGACATGCTTATAAACCTTATTTAAATAATCTACTATTTTGTTACACATACAAAAATATAAAGCTATTACCCTGCAACAAAATAAAATAATGTGAGTAGAGTTGACCTGAAGCCTGAGTCCAATTCAGGTTAAAGGAACAAAATAAAAATAAAAATAAAAATAAAAAATCAGAACTTTTCTGATAGAGACTGTCATTCACAGAAAGTTTAAAATCCAGGCCACTAATGTAGTAGATCAATCTGTTCCATCTGGCCTCAGAGCCAGAAATTAATCTTGCTTTATCTACAAAGATATCTAAAGCCTACATTTTTTTTTCAGGGGGAACACAATGACAAAACGAATTGTGAGATAAATCTTAACCATAATAGAAGATAAACTATGAAACAGGAGAAGGAAAGTGCTTAGGAGGCAGAATGAGCTACTATAAGTTGCTATCTGTAAGACTTTCTTACAAATATAACCAGTCAAATGAAAATAACTTGAGATGTTCCAGTTTAACACATCTTAAAGTATCTTTACATGTCTTCCATCCAAAATACTTAATGCAAAGTACAGATTATACAACATACAAAGAGGGTTCCCAGTCAGTTGTCTTTCAAAGCCATCTGTGTTGGCTCTGGCTGGGATGGAGTTAATTTTCCCTGCAGCAGCCCATACAGTGCTGTGCTCTGCACTTGTAGCTAGAATGGCACTGGTATCACACCAGTGTTGTGTCTATTGCTGCACAATACTGGCACCTGATCAGGACTCCCTCCACCCCCCCCAGAGCCAGCAGGATGGGGGTGGGCAAGTGATGGGAAGGGGGCATCACCAGGGCAGCTGACCTAAACCGACCAAAGGGATATTCCATGCCATACGAATACGAGTTTTATTACTCAGTAATAAAATGTGGGAAAGGGGAAGTGGGGGGGGGGGGGGGGGGGCAGCTCTCATTGTGGAAACCACTGTCCTCCTGAACAACCACTTTTTGGCCCTGGTATTGAGGCCCTGCTTCCAAGGAAGTGGCCAAACATCGCTCGTTGATGGGAAGTAGAGAGTAACTGTTTTTCTCTCTCTGTGATTCCCCACGGCCTTTGCATTTCTTCCCTCTCCCTTTTCCCTTTAATTAAATCATCCTTATCTCAAACCCTGAGCCCTTTGTATCATATTTTCTCCCCTTTCCCCTTTGTGGAGAGAGAGTGAGAGAGCGGCCATGGTGGAACTTGGGGTTTTACCCGAGTAAAACCACCACACCATCTCATGAAGTTTAGTCTTTGAAATGTTGGACACAGTCCTTTCTACTAAGTCTGTTAGATTAGGCAGGTCTTCTGTATCTCATACCATTCTGGCAAAGTTGGAATCAGACACCCCTATAAACAGGTACCCCTATAAACTGATACCCCAAATGATAAGATTCTAGCTCCAAAATTTTCTCTACTTTAATATTTGTGATGGAAAGAATGGAAATCAGTGTTGTAGTGACATTTTTCTCTACACTTTAAAGCACATCTCCAGAGACCTTATTCCACCTCTATATTTTCAAGGACTTTAGTCAATAATAGGCCTCCGGTAATATTTACAGGTAAAGTTTAATGTATCTAAGAGTGTAAGAAAATAAACAAGGTAAAAGGTAAGATAGGCCTATACCTTCCAGATTTTAAAGTCTAGGAATGAACTATATTCCCTTCTTTGATCTTGGTTGTTTCTGTTTATTACTGGCTTGGAAAAATCTCAGAGCTCTCACTGACAGACCATTGCCTACTCATCTTGTTTTCTGTTCTTACTGCTGTTTGCAGGGCAATTCAAAAAAAGAGCTTGAGGACAAACAGAGCTAGCTCCCTTGGACTGAATCCAATACACATTGTGTTTACAGATTTCTGCAGAAGTACAGATCCTGAGAGAAATACAAAGGAAAATAAATACTTTACCATAGCCCTGTAAGTGAAGTATAAAGTAAGGTTTATATTGGAGTATCAAATCTGCCTGTTGATTGAGTCTATACACTACTTATTGAAACTATGTAAAAGTCACATAGTGGCATATGGAATTGTACCTGAAAGGCAGAGCTGTGAAAAGGAAATCTAGCTGTGGTCAGGTTTTGCCAGAGCCTCACTAACCCTAATTTCTTTGTGAAGCAATTCTGTGCATGTTCTAGCTGGCAGCTAAATAACAGACAAGCTAAATAAAGGACAAGAAACATGAGAAAGGACATAAGACAGGACCTTCTTTTTGGAATCTGAATTCTAATTTCAAAAATGTCACAGTAAATGGAAAGTGATTTTTATTTGAACAGAATCATGGCCTTAGTTGGAGATTTCATGAAGCAGAAATAGGAATTGAATATCAAATAACCAGATGCAATGGGTAATAATAATAATAAAATTAACAGTTCCTACTAGCAGAAGTTATTGCAATTTGCTGCATTCCTTTTTTTTTTTTTTTTTTTTTTCAGGAATAGGTTCTGCTTTTTTCAAAAATGTTTAATCAGCAGTTGCTTTCTGAGAGACAGTTTAGCAAAAGAGATTTTCCTGCAAATCTTGCAACCAGAGTGTTGTGGCAGATCAGACTAAATGACAATAGTAATCCCTTTTGACATTGAGATCTATGTTTAATAACACTATGGTGTTGTTATTAGACAAACTCAAAGACAGAGCACTTGGTTTGAAACATTGTACTCTAGAGTATTATACCAGCAAGCAAAATCAAGCAACAAAAGTAATTCAGAACGTCTGACCACCTACAGAGAGTCTCAAGGGGGCACATGTATTAAACGTCTAGCTATTTTGTCCTCTGTCACAGGCCCTGATACCACTTATTCACAGCAAGAAATGTCATGAGCACTATTGCCGTGACATATAATGCAAGACTTTTTAAATTAACAGGGGACTACATGTCAGATAATACAGATCTTAGCTCAGGGTTTAAAAACTCAGGCTGTAGTAAGAAGATTCAGCTGAGGCTCAAAAGCTATTATCTAAAAGAATATATGATAAGAAATTAAAAAAATAATAATAATAAAAAAAATCCAGTTATCTTCATGGGATACCCAAACTGAAAAAAACAAAAACAAACAAACAAAAAACAAACAAACAAACAAACAAAAAAAACACAAACAGAAAGGAAACACAAGGAAAAGAGAAGTTGAGGTGAGAAATTCTGAGAAATTCTGAGATGATTAAGTCTAAAACACTGTGTATGAATAAGATAGACAGACTCCATAGCATTCACCTATTTACGAAAGCCTTGTCAATGTCAGTGTTTAATATTAAAGGTAAATAAAGAATACAGAAAAATCAAATATATTTTCTATCAATAGATTTGAAGTTTTATGGAAAAGCTGACAGAATATTAGACTCTTATGAGAGTTAAGGGTCATGGATCAATTGGATCAACCAAAGGCATTTAAATTTTCAGAGGATTTCTTTCAAAGTAGTAATAAGATGGTGATCACATAGAAAAGTGTTAATCTGAGAGTGAAATTTAATACCATACTTAAACTGAGAAAAGTTCTTGTGATTGAAATCCGTGCTCAGGAGAATTCTAGAAATTATTTCAGTGATTATTTTACTATCTAAATAAAGTTCAGGAATACAAATACTGTTTATAAATTATATATATTTAAAAAAAAAAAAAAAGAATTTTTTAAAAAAGAATTTTAGGCATAAAAATGATTTAATTGCATTATTAACCTATTTCTTATTTCTAAGTGAAATTAAATCTTTAATTTGGATAACATTTTAAAATTATTTTTGGACAGTAATGAAAAGCTTCCATTTGATTCCCTTTTTTAATATCATTATATAGTATTCTTTTGAGGCAAGAAACAGAAACATATACACTTTTATTAAAATTTGTCATGTACAAAACTTGTGAACTTCACAAAAAAGGTTTTCTAGAAACCTCCCACTTATTGTCTCTGATCATATAATATTTATGATATTTACTTTTCTTTAGTATTACATGACATATATATAGCACTTTTCATCAGAGATGAAACAACAGAAACTTAGCAATGATCAAAAAATAAATCTTTGCTAGAGGAAGGATTAGAGCTCTCCAGGGTAAAAGCTACCAAATATCTATGTTTGCAAAATGACTGTGGATATGTTCAGGTGCTACAATAATGCTACAATAAAAATATTAAATTTTTCACGCAAACGTTTTTGGTTGGTTGGTTTGTTTGTTTTCCAGAGATCACTGCTTTTCATCTAAATATTTAATAGGCCATTACTAGAATAAACACTGTTTATTGTTTTAGCAATTGTTCACAAAAACTAGTCTGACATTGATTTTTGCTTTATTAAACAGCACAGGAGTGACTTAATTGGTTGTTTTAGAGATAGTTATACTCTCTCAAGTCAGTTTGTCTTCATTGACAGAACTGGGCAAAGAGTTATACAGAGTCATTGGAAAATAATAAGAACACCAGGACAATTTATTTATTTATTTATTTATTTATTTATTTGATTTAGTTCTTAATCAATTGGAAAAATAAAGGAAAATAATGCAACAAAAGTTGAAAACCCTTTCATCCTTGGTTAGAACAAATAAGTATTGTGAAAATACATATTGCTGGCATCTTGGTTATTTTCCAATTCAAGCTGATGAAAAATTTATTCTAAAATCAACACTTTAATTCAAAGGTATGCTAGAAGTTCAGATCACTGGGCAATAAGAATATTACTGAAAACAAAATGAAGGTAGTTGATATTATTCAACAGTCAGATGTAACTAATGAGAATTGAAACATAGAAAAGACTAATAGTCTTCAGCAACTTTTTACAGATTGAATCATTTTAAAGACTGAGCATGTGTCCCAGTTTATTTATATGAAATATAAAGCTCCTAATTGCAAAAGAATGCTTGATATTTCTTCCACTTTTTGCTGCAAGTGGGATTGTGGAAAAAAATAAATAAAGTGGGAGTTCTACATTGAAAGAATAACACATTGAGAACAACTGTGTGTGTGACATAGGACTGCAAGTCAAACCTTTCAATTTCTGGTGACCACTGGAGATACAAAATACATAGAAAATAACAGATGAAAGCACGAAACCTGGTGTTTTCCATTGTATTTTTTGTTAACTCCTTAGAAACTGCATTTCTTTTACTAAAACGCAAGAAGTTTTTATTTTGTGTGATGTGAAAAAAAAAAAAAAAAAAAAAAAGTAGTCTCATGAAATTAAGATCCAGCTAAGCTTTTTATGTTACAGCTATGGAACTACTAGAAAACACAAGGTTCTAAGCAAAAACCTACAAAAAAAGAATCAACATGTTCATAGAATCATAGAATCATAAAATATCCTGAGTTGGAAGGGACCCATAAGGATCATCAAGTCCAACTCCTGGCACCACACAGGTCTACACAAAAGTTTAGACCATGTGGCTAAGAGCACAGACCAATTGCTTTTTAAAATCAGACAGGCTTGGTGCAGTGACTACGTCCGTGGGGAGCCTGTTCCAGTGTGCAACCACCCTCTCGGTGAAGAACCTCTTTCTGATGTCCAGCCTAAACTTCCCCTGCCTCAGCTTAACACCATTCCCGTGGGTCCTATCACTGGTGTTTACAGAGAATAGGTCACATGCCTCTCCACTCCCCCTCGCAAGGAAGTTGTAGACCATGATGATGTCCCCCCTCAGCCTCCTCTTCTCCAGGCTGAACAGGCCCAATGACCTCAGCCGCTCCTCATACATCTTCCCCTCTAGGACCTTCACCACCTTCGTCATCATCCTCTGGACACTCTCTAACAGTTTAATGTCCTTTTTGTACTGTGGTGCCCAGAACTGCACACAGTACTTGAGTTGAGGCTGCACCAGTGCAGAGTAGAGTGGGATAATCACCTCCCTCGACTGACTAGCGATGCCATGCTTGATACACCCCATGATACAGTTGGCCCTCCTGGTTGCCAGGGCACACTGCTGGCTCATATTCAACCTGCTGTCAACCACAACCCCCAGATCCCTCTCTGCGGGGATGCTCTCCAGTGTCTCATCGCCCACTCTGTACATATAGCCAGGGTTGCCCCGTCCCAGGTGAAGGACTCGGCACTTGCCTTTATTAAGCTTCTTCAGCTGGTGATCGCCCAGCTCTCCAGTCTGTCCAGATCTCTCTGCAAGACCTTTCCACCCTCATCTGTGTCCACAACTCCTCCAAGTTTGGTGTTGTCAGCAAATTTGCTCAGAACACCTTCTAGTCCTACATCCAAATCACTTATAAAGACATTAAAGAGGACTGGCCCTAAAATGAAGCTTTGAGGGACCCCACTAGCCAGATGTGACAGCCAAATGTGGCCCCATTTACCACAACCCTTTGAGCCCTGCCTGTCAGCCAACTGCTCACCTATTGTATGATGTTTTTGTTAAGTTGTATGCTGGACATTTTGTCCAGTAGGATCCTATGGGAAGCTGTGTCAAAAGCCTTGCTGAAGTCCAAGAAGATCACATCTGCAGGTTTCCCTTGGTTGACTAGATGGATGATCCTATCACAAAAGGAAATCAAATTTGTTAGGCAGGACCTACCCCTTATGAACCCATGTTGGCTGGGACCAATGACTGCATTGTCCCCCAAGTGTGCTTCAGTAACTTCAAGAATCAGCTTCTCCATAATTTTACCAGGCACTGACATGAGACTGACAGGCCTGTAAGTGCCAGGGTCTTCTTTCTTACCCCTCTTGAAAATTGGCACAACAGTTGCCAGCTTCCAGTCTACTGGGACCTCTCCAGATTCCCAAGATCATTGAAAAATAATTGAGAGAGGTCCCGCAATGACATCAGCCAGCTCTTTAAGCACCCTGGGATGAATCTCATCTGGACCAATGGAGTTGTATGGATCCAGGCGGAGCAGCAAATCCCGCACACGTTCAGGGTTGGTTGGAAATTTGTCATTCCCACTGTCATGGTGCTCCTGCTCAGGGCACCCTGGGTCCCGAAGCCCATCATCAGTGTTGAAGACAGAGGCAAATAAGACAGAGGTGAAGAAGGCATTAAACGTCTCTGCTTTGCCTATGTCATTGTCTGTGAGACCTTCCCCATCAAGCAGACCTATGTTTTCTTTCATTCTCCTTTTCCTGTTAACATATCTAGAAAAACCTTTTTTTATTGTCACCCACAGACATGGCCAGCTTCAACTCTAGTTGGGCTTTGGGCACATGAATTTTCTCCCTACAAACACGAACAGTATTCCTTCCCTGTATTCCTTCCTCATCACCTGACCCTCCTTCCAGCAGCCATACACTTTCTTTTTCTGTCTAAGCTCCAGTAGAAGATCCCTGGTCAGCCAGGCTGGCCTTCTGCCCCGCCCACCTGACTTCCAATATTTTGGAATTGCCTGATCTTGTGCTTTAGGAGGCAGTGCTTAAAGATTGACCAGCACTGATGGACACCAATGCCTTAAAAAGCCGTTTCCCAGGGGACCTTGCTGACTAGTTCCCTGAGCAGCCTGAGGTCTGCTTTCCCCATATCCAGGGCTGAAGTTTCGGTGGCAGTTTTCCTTCTGTCACCATAAATTCTAAACTCAACCACTTCATGGTCACTATGACTGAGACAGCCACCAATTGCCACGTCTCCCACAAGACCCTCTCTGTTCTCCAGAAACACCTTTCCTAGTTGGCTCCCTTAGCACCTGCACCTAGAAGTTATGATCCATGTGTTTTATGAACCTCCTGGACTTGCTCGTGTCAGCCATGTGGTGATCCCATTTGATATCTGGCAAGTTGAAAACCCCCATAAGGACAAGGGGAGTTGATCTCAAGGCATCTTGTAGTTCTGCAAAGAATAATTCATCAGTGTTGTTGTCCTGGCTGGGTGGTCTGTAATAGACTCCCACTATGACATCCCCTTTATTTGTTCGCCCCTTAATCCTTACCCATCTTTGCCATCACCAACTTGAAGTTCCACACAGTCCAGCCCATGCTTCACATACATCTCCACCCCACCACCTTGCCTACCCTGTCTGTCCCTCCTAAAGAGCCTGTAACCATCTATTGCAGAACACCAGCCACAGGATTCATCCTACCAGGTTTCGCTTATGCCAATGATGTCGTAGCTGTGGGACTGGGTCAAGACTTCAAGCTCATCCATTTTATTCCTCATACTGCATGCATTTGTGTAGAAGCACTTCAAATGCAACTTCCTACACGCAGCACCTTTTGGAGCCAACTGAAGGATCTCACCGGCAAAGTCTCTCTGATTCTGGCATGCCATCTCTTAGCTCAGCATGGGCATGCCTGGTTTTATCCCCTGCCCTCTTTGACTCTAGTTTAAAGCCCTATCTATCAGCCCTTCCAACTCCTGAGCAAAACCCCTTACCCCTCTCTGAGAGAGGCGCATGCCATCTGGTGACAGGAGGCCTGTTGTCATGTAGACCTTCCCTTGATCGAAAAACCCAAAGTTCTGCCAGTTGTACCAGTCCCAAAGCCATGTGTTAATGTGATGAGCCCGCTTGTCAGCATCGATCAAAAAAGAATCAATGTGTTGTGTACATGTATATATAGTTATTTGTTTTGTTATTTACATTGAGGTGTAAATAAGACATATAACCCAAATTAGTTTTTTTGTTTGTTTGTTTGTTTGTTTGTTTTCCTTTGCACCTATTTTTGAGCTGTTCGAGTTGCATTTGAGTCAGGTATTTAAGTTCTGCCTCATAACCATGAGGACTAGAGCTTTAATATTTGCACAGAAGCTGGCATTAATACCAAGTCTTTTGATTAAAAAAAAAAAAAAAGGGAACCTAACACAAGAGATCTGTGAAACAAATCAAGCACAAGTGCAATATCATTACTCTGTTACAATACATGAGAAACGTCATGATTAGATATTCATCTGAAACAGAGGGAGAATGCAAACAGGTCTCACCAAGATTTCCATTGTTTGCTATTAGCAAATTATTGCTAAAATAACTCCTATTATTTTTAATAACTGTATGCTTGAAATCTTGGTGCCTATGAAGAAAATTATGCTATACAGTATAATGCAAGGTGGTATGCAGAAACACAAGAAGTCTCAAGGCTAGTTACTCCTTCAGAAGCAATATGGAATGATTTAGACAACTGGCATTGTCATGTAAAGTGGTTCTCAAGGTTTGTACATGGAGGAACAATTAATGCACTGATGTTTAAGGGGGCAGCTGAACATCAATATAAATGTCTTTGTGGGTGTGTCTACATAAATCTTTTAGTCTGAGCTAAGACCATTCTTCTGAAATGAAACACAGGATTGTTCTCAGTTACTATTTTTTGGTTCAAATAGCTTTTGAAAATGCTTGTAGCTAATTGTAGATTTTTTCACTTGTTTATATTGTTTTCTTTGCATCTCCCCTTATAGCTAGATCTGTTTCATTTTGCCACACCATAGTATACAGTCATTAATATAGATTAAACTTAAATTTTCAGTCCACTGTTGCCAGTAGTCCAACTTAGACAAATCTTTTCCCTGAGTTAGTACTGCTGTTCACCACAGAGGTGTTGTCTTTGTAATGCTGTAAGCCATTTAAATGTTTCTGGTGCATCACCCATTCTTCCAGTGTACAGGCTCTCATATGTGCCTTAAGGATTCCCAACTGGACACATTTTCTCTTGGTGAATCATTTCCTAGCTAAAAACTGCAGCTATCATACATTAAAAATTGAAAGTAAAACATTTTGAAAATATTTTTTTAAAACAGTTGAGGCATTTTCAAAACATTATACCTTATTGCAAAAGGAAGATTTTGTTTATTTTGCCTAAAAGCAAAGCAAAACAAAACAAATAAACAAAAAAGGTCTGGTAAGGGAATCTATTTGACCCATCTTGTTTGTTGCTATTATAGTTCTTTTATTCATCTGATAAGCTAATTTAATTTAATAATTTACTTTTTTATTATTATTTTTTTTAAATTTATTTTTAACCTCTATTCCGGTCTCTCTTCTGTGAGCTCTAACCCCCTTGCTTGGGTCTTATCTACTGAGTGAATATAACACAAACAGCCTCTGACATTTGCATCATTGTCCTGTGACACATCAGTACTTATAATATCCACAACAGTACTCTGAGTGTGGGGGTTATTCTCTGCTGGCAGCTGCTCTTTATAAGATATGGATGAGACCCCCAGAAACTATTGCTCTCTTAAAACTATGTCAGTGTTAAAACTTTTAGAATAAACTGAACAGCAAAATGCTATACCACCTCCAAGTACGCACGCCAGGGTTCCTTGAGCAATCAAACTTAGTGAAATTAAAGGTCAAAAGATCAGGACTGTAACTTTAAGCAACCCTGGGGAAGGCAATAATCTTCCACCTTTGTCATATTATGCAAACTGCCCATGATCACAGAAGTGAAAAACGGCTATCAGATCACAAGATCTTTTCAGAGCTAGAAGCACCTGCAGTTAGGAACAAAAGAATTCACAAAGCCCTCCTTTCATAAGGGAAGCTTGCTGGCAGTTCAGTGTGCTACTCTTTGGTAAATGTGTGCACAATAACCTCCAGAAAAAGAGAATATTATGGACACTAATATTTTGTATTGATTTATTTTATTGTATTCTGCCTGTCAGAGAAAGACGTAAATGTTACTTTATTGAAAAGAATGAAATCCAGAATACTGAAATAACTTTGAATTTTAAAATCAGCATTTGTTAAGGAACAGACGGTGGGCTAAGAGGAATGAGGGTAAAATGAAAAGCAAAAATGTTTTATTACCCACTACAGTACTATGCTGTAATTTGGAACCAGTGATGCAAAAGTGAAAATTTGCCTAAAATTTACATTATGACTTTCCTCTTTGATTTCATTGTGACTGGACTGGCTCTCATATGGGGAACAGTGAGAAGTGGCTATGCACAGGCTACCTAACAGTATTGAGAGTCACCAGTAAAAGCTGTTCTCCCATTGCTGATAATAGTAGGCGAAATCTACATTATATGTAACGTAGTTGATTCTAAAAGAAGTATGTATTCTTGCTCAGTACTATATTGTTGTGCCTAAAGTACCATTTTAGTTCAAGTTAGAACTGTGGTTTTCACTCAACTCTTCTGATAATCCCACTTTCTGCTTTTTATTGCACGTATAAATTAGCATGGGCTCAAAGATCACAAACTGGGTTCTTTTCTGATGAAATTAAACCAGAAGATGGGCTCCAGGAATGTACCTAAATGTTCTCTGTCTGCTAACAGTCATCAGTCCTGGAAACAGGCTAGAGCAAAATGAAATTAAATTCACCCAAGTGCATACTGTGTGTACAACAAATCTCCAGCACTAACTGCTTTGTTCAACACTTGGTCCTTTTTGTACTGCTATTTTAGACATAAGTTTTGCATTCTCTGTTCCTCTATGCAGTCTGCAGTGTGCAATGTTTTTCACTATGCATTAAGGGAGAAGTGAAGATGTGGTTACTTGCAGATTTCATAAGCTTTGTTGGCTAATGAAATCAGGGATATATAAGTTACCCATTTGATATCATACATACCATAATACTCAGTGTAAATTGACAAGACCAGGTACCGGGCTGAATATCACGAATAGCACAAGTTTAAGCACATACTCAAGATTGACAGATCTAAGTTTTATCTCCTCATTTTCTCTAAAGACCACTAAAACTTAAGTGGTCTTAAGTGTAAGCTTATCTACATTTTTTGAAACAATGTATAACAATGGGTCATTCCTGCATACAAAGTGCAGTGTGGGGAAACTCTAGTTTTCAACAAAGTATTTACATCATATATATACATGTATATATAATATACTAGTACATGTACATGGCACACATAGTTTCCAGACTATTATCAGTTTAATATTTTGGTTTTCAAAGAGGATTGTGATAAAATTGAGTGTACAAATCCACCAGAAAAATACTACGTTCAAGATTCAGATTTAGAGGAGGTGACTCAATCATGAAAGATACAAGAGTAACTGTTTCAAGTACTGGAGTACACAGTGCAGTATTTACTATATTAAGAAGGTCACTTAAAGCCTTATGGTAACTGAAGAATTATGTAATATACTATTAATGTCAGAGGTGTGAACTGCAGGTTGATTTCATGTCAGGTTTTCCCAGCACAGAAACAATGCAAGCCCTGTTTATGTGTCTTACAAACATATATCATTACACTGTTCGGTAAGTGACACCTGAGCAGTTCTAGTGTCAAATGAACTTAGAACAAAAGTGTTCATTGCTAAATTATTCCCATGTGTCCACTGGCGTAGGAGATCTGCTTTCCATCCTTTCAGATATCCATCCCACTGTCCATCCCACATCCAAGACCACAGACTAAGTCACAGAATCACAGAATTATAATCAGTGTGTACCTATCAAACAATGTTGCTTAATATTATAAGGAATATAAATTCCTGCTTTCAGTGACTGGACTGAAACAAACCCAGGTATCTTTACGTTATTTTTTATTTACTAATACAAGACTGCTATATATGACGTGAGTTAACACTCTCATTGCTCCTTTCAGCTCTACTTTCCCAGAAAAGGCAAAGATATTATACAGGAGCCACTATTAATGCTTTTTAAATTTTCTTAAAATTTGTTTTATAAACATCTTTTTTTTTTTTTTTAAAGACTTTTCCATTATTTTATTTGAGGCATTAAACTTCTTCATGTGGGCTTGTGCAGTTGGGATGAATACTGCTCCTAGGAGGACAGGAAAGGAAATAATTAGCTATTTCTCTTATAATAGCTAGATTCAGTTGGAGAGAAGACAGATTCAATATCTTCAGCTGGGAATAGATGTCAGTTCTCTCCTTAGCTTTGCTTCCCAATCCCAGTCTGTAGTAACAACTGTATTAATATTTCTAACATATCACCGACACTTCTTTGCATGGCACTTGACACTTATGCTTCCATTCATCATTATTTGCTGATGTAGACATCAGCAATAAAACTTTCATACATCATCTAAGAAAATGGCCTGATTGTCAGTTTTAACTATGTCAAAAACATCTGAGTCAATTTTTGGAGCTCATTTTCTCATTCTTTCCTTGTTTTCAAGGAAAATAAAATCTGCCAGTAAGTAACAAAAATGGCAAATCCAGTTTAAGAGGAAATGTTAGAAAATGGCCATTTGAATTTAGGGTCTTATAATGGAAACTATTTTTCCATTTCAGTTGCAGCTGTTGTTACTGTTCTGCCACAATCTAGTAGATAATAGATGTTGTGTAGCTTTTGCAAAGTGTTTGCTCATTCAGGAAAGATGAGAAAATTCACAAAATGTCTAGAAAGATAGGATAGTTGCAAAGGCATATAAATGAATGCAGAGAATGTGGGCTATTTGCTGGTATGTGGAAACACCCTACTGTGGAAATAAGTCAGCTGGAGCAAAATCTGAGGTATATACATACCAAGCTTTAGAACATTAATACCAATTACAAAATTTTATGCATCTCCACAGAACCCAGTTGTTTTGTTGTTGGTGGTGTGTTTTTTGTTGTTGTTGTTGATGTTGGGGTTTTTTTTGCTATCAGTCTAAGAATCTGTGAAAATAGTTTCCTAAACATCACATAAATGAGAAGTTGTAATGATGTTATTTTTTTGCACATATGAAGGCCAACTCATAACACATGTCAATGTCTCTTACAAATTCCCTGATTCATTCTTGGTTTTATTAACCTTCACTTTGCAAAATGTTGTAAGCATAATGCACAGATTTATGCATATATTTATATTAGGTATTTGTGAAAACTATGCAGTTAATATTACTATCAACATAAATTTTCTTCTTGGAAAAATACAGGATAAACATGAAACCCAAAAGAAAAGATAGTTCTGATTACGCTAACAGAAAAACTAACATCCAGGCTGTCACTAAGACTGGAACTCTTGAACAGAAAGGGCCTGTGCTGACTGCACTGCTTGATCCATATCTCAGGTCCATAATTAACACCATACTTTATTTTTACCCGACACTGTTTTCCATATCCAAGGAAATGATCTTATAAAATGTTCACCATTTGTGTCAGTCTCTCTAGATTTCATACCAGAGAGATAATAAAGCCCCATTTCCAAATTTAAAATATTATTATTAATAATAATAATAATTAATAATAATAATAATAATAATAATAATAATAATTGTTTTATTATTATTGGTTGTTGTTGTTGGTGGTGGTGGTTTTTTTTTTTACTATCGGTCTAAGAATCTGTGAAAATAGTTTCCTAAACATCACATAAATGAGAAGTTGTAATGACATTATTTTTTGCACATATGAAGGCCAATTCATAACACATGTCAATGTCTCTTACAAATTCCCTGATTCATTCTTAATTAATTAATAATAATTAATTATTATTAATAATAATAATAATAAATCATTGCGTCTGAATTTGCAGAATGACGTGGTTTGCCCATTTTAATGGTCTAATGATACTTAGTATTGATGTCAATAGAACATTACAGAAATATTGTCACAAACAGTCAATTGAGATTTCTGGATAGCAAATAGCACTGTGAATCAAAATATCCGGTTTTCAGGTCTTACCTTTCACATATAATTCAGCTTTTGTATGTTGTATGATTTGCATTCTTATAGGAATTGTGGATTTAATAGGTTTAATTTATTTAATTATATATATTTTTTATCATAAGTGTCAGATAAAAATCAGATAAAAAACAAAATGGTATATGTCTACCCATCAAGCATTTTCCACAAACATATGCTAGCACAGTCAGTGTCCTACTAAACTCCATCCCACAATTCTTAAATTTCTAAGACCTTCAATCCTTTGTGAATTTTTCAGCTCTGTAAGTGAAGAGCTGACTTCAGATATTTCCTTCAATGTGTTTATTATCAACTCTCTCCTCAAGTTTAAATCAGTGTCAGTCAAAGGCATCTGTACTGCCAAACAACATATGTAGGCAGAGCTCTTTGTTATCATTATTTGAAGGTCAATGTCAGTATTCAAAAGCTCATTTCAATTCCATCTACTCACATATTGCTGTGCTTACAGAGAGAGTGGGACAGGGGATGAAAACCATGACAGGATTCAAAAGCTCCATAGATCTTGTGGTCCATTTCTTCAGAGTTTTAATTTTCTCATGCATTTTGTGTAGAACATGGACTTTAATTTAGATATGATTGATCTAGGTATCTGGAACAGGTAGATATTGGACAATGTAATTTTTAATGCTGTAATACACAAATGTTTGTGGGTTACAAAATCCTGAGTCTCCTGTTCTCACCTATTTTGAAACAATTTAAAATGAAAACAGCATTTAAGAAGCCTTTTTAACTTAAATCTATTTTAAACAAATGCTGGAAAAGATTTGTAAAATGTGTATGATGTTACTAGTCTTTTAAGGAAGGACTAAGTGTAGTTAATGTAAGACTATCTGAGTTGCTTTGCATTCTGATGGAATGGACCTAACACAGGATAATAAGACACCAGATTTTCCTTGTGCAAATGCAGGAGGTCCAAATACTACCTTCTCAAACTGTGCAGTCCCTGATATGGAGAAGGCACAATACCTTAATCTTTGTATATTTACACAGAAATTTCATCCAACTGAAAAATGTTATTTGAAATTTCATGTCTGGATAGCATGTATTTACCTGGAAGAGAGAATAAAGCCAATAATCATACACCAATCTAACCACACAACACCAAGAAAAAAATGTACATGCATATATTTAGTTTGTATCCTTTTAAAAAAGGCGAGTGACCTCACCAGCCATAGTAGGCATGCAAATGACCCTTTCTTTTGTTTTAGTCCCATGGTGAATTGCCATCTCCCATGTGGCTTTTCATAAAAATTCCCTTTTCCTCCATAATCCCCAAAGAATGGGTTGCACAGAATAACAACATTGCAAACCAATGTCAGCAGTACAACAACAAAAACAGTGATAATAATTTGTTTGCTTTTTATTGACGTCTGCATCCTCATTTGTAAAAGCAGTATTAAATGGAAGAACTATCTAACTCAAATGTAATCCTTTTCCCCAAATATCAGCACACTCTGGGGTCAGAGAGATGTATTATTTCTTTATTTTTTTCCCATTTTAGGTCAATGCAGCTGGCTTCTGAACATATCTAATTTGTCAAGATTTTTGTCACAAACAGCTGATCAACAAAGAAGTTAAGAGCAGAATTGTATTTGGGAATATGTAACTGCCACAGGCAAAAGAATTGAGTATACTACAGTAATCCAAAAGTGAAAACATTATGCAGAGATTTAGCTTTGTGATTTGAGACAAGTTAGTAAATAATAATAATAATAATAATAATAATAATAATAATAATAATAATAATAATAATTTGTTATTTATTATTATTATTATTATTATTATTATTATTATTATTATTATTATCATAATGGTCTGTTATATATTGGACCAATTTTTATGGGAGTTGGAAACTATTACTCCAATTATGACAGTCATTAAATTGCAATCCTTTTTTGATTTTGATAGACATTGCAACAGGGTGAAATTCAACTACTCTGATACATAGAACAAAGTAAATAGATTTTGTGCTATAAACAGAAGTGAAGAATAAGGCCTTTGACCAGCAATTACAGTTGTATAACAGATGTTGTGACTCAGGAGCTCTATTGGTGAAATGCATCCATGCTATAGAGAATTGGTTTACATTTTTTACATAATTTTAGCTCCCAATACAGTGTCAGAAAGCTCTAGTATGCCAATTACAGCCTCTGTGTCATTCCTATGTGTGCAGTTAGAAAGATAATAAAGGATTGTAGTGTAGGAAGGATTTCTGAGCAGATATAAAAAAGAAAACATATTTGGAAATAGCAGCCATCTGAAAAGGAGGAAATATTTATCTTCACCCTCTTATTCTGTGTCAATGGGATGCCTATAAACTTCTCAAGAACCATGCAGTTTGAATATTTGATTTTGGGCAAACATAATGGTTTTCTTTTGACTGGGCTCAAGCCAGAAAAGTTAAAACTTTGGGATCAAGACAACCCTAGTATTTTAAAATACTCATTAAAAAAAAGAAAAAAAAAAAAAAAAAGTATATGTGAAGGCCTGTGAGTTAATAAGGAGGCTGCTAGGATGATTTTTATTTACACGTGTCAAGTGCTTTCTATGATTCATCCTTATTTCAAAGAAATGTGGGAATCTGAAATGTAAAATAGTTTTGTGACAGAACTCTGTACAACTGCCTATGCTGAGAGTGCTAGATAATATATAAAGTGATGGTAGATGGTGGTCAAGAATGCTGAATATGAAAATTCTTTAGAGACATGTTAGTTTCCATAAAAATGCAAATGGTTTCCAGCATGCACCTTTTGGTCTTCTTAAATGCTATTTTTTTTTTTTTCTGGAGTGTAGGTAAGGATTTCTGAAGAGACCAATATTATTGGTCTCAAGGGAGATCAGATATACAGTTTAGATCAGATATCAGGAAGAATTTCTTCACAGAAATTCTGGGTGGTTAGGCATTGGAACAGATTGGCCAAGGAAGTGGTGGTGTCACCATTCCTGGAGGTGTGTAAGAGATTTGTGGATATAGTACTTAGGGATAAGGTGCAGTGGTAGACTTCGTAGTGTTAGGTGATGACTAGATTTTATGATGTTAGGAGTCTTTTCCAACCTAAAAGGTTCTGTGACTCTGTATTATCATATTTTTATACTGGGGAATAAAACTTGGAGATAATGCAAAACAAAACGCCTGATTACATGTACAGTAGTTGCCACTGGAAAAACAACACAAAACAAAACAAAACATCTTGACTGCTATTTTAGTTATTTAAGACAAGAATTACCAGAATCAGAGTATAAAATAGCAGCAATATAAATACCTGAATAAAAATATGACATATAAATAGTTGTATTTCATTTCATGTTTGTTTATCAACTATGTTACAGATTGCTCTGTTTTTCTTTCTCCCTCACATTTGGCGTAAAAGAGATTTTCATGATCTTTGCTCAACTAAAGGTGGAAAAGGGACTGGTATAAAAGAGGTGAGGACTGCATTATATGTGGCCCTTTGACACAAATGTTGTAAACATTATGCTCTTGGACTATGCCATAGCCATTTACATAAAAGAGAATTGTGTTTTCATAGAAAAATAAAATCATAGAATCGTCATCAATCAGGTTGGAAAAGACCCCCAAGATCATCCGGTCCAAACATAACACTACAACCAATATCATGCATTAACCATGTTCCTGAGCACCTTGTCCAACCTTTCCTTGAATGCCCCAGGGACAGTGACTCCACCACCTCCTTGGGCAACCTATTCCAATGCCTAACCACAATTTCTGAGAAAAAATTTCTCTAGATTTCCAATCTGAACCTCCTCTGGGGCAACTTGAGGCCATTCCCTCTTGTCCTGTCACTAGTTATCTGCAAGAAGAGGCTGACCTCTGGCTCCCCACAACTTCCTTTTGGGTACTTGTAGAGAGCAATAACTTCTCCCCTGAGCCTCCTCTTCTCCAGACTAAACAAACCCATGTCCTTCAGCCACTCCTCATGACTTGTTCACCAGCTTTGTAGCCTTTCTCTGGAAACATTCCAGGGCTTCGATGTCTTTCTTGGGGTGAGGAGCCCAGAACTGAACACAGTACTCGAGATGCAGCCTCACCAGAGCAGAGTACAGGGGAACAATCACCTCCCTGATCCTGCTGATTATACTGTTCCTGATACAAGCCAGGATGCTGTTGCCCTTCTTGGCCACCTGGGCAGACTGCCGGCTCACATTCAGGTGAGCATCAACCAACACCCCCAGACCCTTTTCCTCTGCACAGCTTTCCAGCCACTCTGCCCTGAGCATGGTTCACTGCATGGGGTTGTTGTGACTAAAGTGAAGGACCCAGCACTTAGCGTTGTACAACCTCATCCCATTGGCCTCTGCCCATCAACCCATCCTGTCCAGGTCCCTCTTCAGGGCCTTCCTACCCTCTGGCAGATCGATACTTACCACCACAAGTTAGTGTCATCTGCAAACTTATTGAGGGTGCACTCAATTTCCTCATCCAAATCATCCATGAAGGTATTAAAGAGGATGGGCCCCAATACCAACCCCTGGGGAACACTACTCCTGACCGGTGTTCACCAGCTGGATTTCACTCCATTCACCACTCCTCTCTGGGCCCAGCTGCCCGGACAGTTTTTACCCCATCAAAGAGTGTACCTGTGCAAGATGCGGGCTTCCAGCTTCTCTAGGGGAATATTGTGGGAGACCGTGTCAAAGGTTTTGCTGAAATCAAGGTAGACTACATTAACAGCCTTTCCCTCATCCACCACGCAGTTACCTGGTCATAGAAGGAGATGTGGTTACTCAGTCAGGACTTGTCCTGCATGAACCCATGCTGACTGGGCCATATCTCCTGGTTGCCCTGCATATGCTGTGTGTTTGCATTCTAGAGGACCTGTTCCCTCACCTTTCCTGGCACCAAGGTCACTCTGATAGGCCTGCAGTTGGCCGGGTCCTCCTTACGACTCTTCTTAGAGATGGGTGTCAGATTAGCAAGTCCCCAGTTATCAGGAACCTCTCTGCATGTCTGTGACTACTGATAGATGATGGAAAGAAGCCCAGAAATCACATCTGCCAAGTCCCTCAGGACCCTAGGGTGGATCCCATCTGGCCCCAGGACTTGTGACAGTCCAGGTGGAGCAGCAGGTCTCCAACTCTTTCCACCTGAACTGTAGGGGATTTCAGACTGAATTTAAGTTGCCAGATTTCTTTATGTAGGACAAATGAACAAGATATGAAATCTTCTTCAATATCTGTGTTTATATATATCTGCAGTAAAATTCTGGTACCTTTACTCAGAAAGGGTCAGATTCTAGCTTTGTAGTTACAAGTTAGGAAGTGAGACTATGAGCTTTAGCCTACCTGTTTCAGGTTAAACCTACATCTAATTCCAGTATCTCTTTAATTTCAAAATGAGAAAAGTTTCACCAATATTTTCAAGAACTCAAAATAGAATGCCAAATGAATGGTGAAGTATACTAGCAAAGTACCCAATTTGAGATTTTGTCCCCTTTGAAAATGGATCAGAGGAATGCAAGCTACTTTGCTTCTTTTCTCTTTCTGTCAATCTAGCTAGCAGAATGGTAGCAGTCATTTCCCCACCAGGAAGAAACAGAGTATCCTCCCAGCTGCTACTGCTATCCACTATTTATCCCTAGTAATGTTAGTGCAAACCAATTTTACTTTTAGGCACAATCCTTGTCTGGCGATGATGATGCAGATGAAAAAGCTGATGAAGAGTTAGACGCAAACTTGAAAGAGACCATCTGAACTAATAAAATTGTTCTAAGAAAACATTAATTCACTTGTAAATAAGAACATATGGAATATATATGACATATTTTGTCTTGCTGTTACCTGAGAAATAAATTGATGAGCACTGGAATTAGACAGTATTTTGAAATCCATTCCATAAATATAGTAAGCCTTACTCTCAATATTTTAATGGTTCTACTTCTGATCTAGTTATTTTTTTTGGCATTTATTTCAGTCACAAATAAATGACATAAAACTGAACTGTGTTTTCCACTAATATGAGAAATATTAGAAATATTCTATATAACTTAATATAACTTAATATGAGAAATATCTTGCAATGTTGCAACTGTGTGTTTAGTTTATATCACATATGATATAAAGATTTCCAGATGAAAATTATTAAGGGGTATAGGCTGTGGGCTTTAATATTTCTCTTCTTGTTTTGGGTGTTTATAGAGTTTTATACTCTTCAGATATATGGATGCAAATCAAAACACCAGACTTTCTTATAAGACCTCTAAAGGTGGTTTTCAAAATACTTTTTGCTTAGGATCTTTTTTAAAGCTTCTAGAATATATGAAATAACAGTCATCCTCTTCCTAGAACATCAATAATACCTTTTTGAATTTGGGAATACAAGTAGGCAATATCAAATATTGTGTTTGGACAATAGGAAGTAACCCTGTGTAATAGCAGACAACATTCATAAAATTTACTTAGTTTATCTTTTCTATTTGTTGCATCCCAATACTAGGACAAATCTAAAACATATGTATCTTCCCAGAAGAAATATTTCATCTCTAAAATTTCAGGAACCATCTTTAAATAATCTGTCAGGCATTATCTATGGAGAGTTTTAATTTAAACATAATGAACACAGGTAGAACCTTAAACACTGCTAGTGTTTTTACAAGTTATCTGTCATACCTCAACTGACATTTTCAGTCAAATCCCTTGAGGCTACTTAATTCTAGAAATATGAGCCAAAGCATACACTTTTGCTATCAAAATCTTTTTGTGGTGTCTAATGAATAACGCCTACCATCACAGAATAAGCATTTCTTGTGATGAATGAACAATATTTGCACTCCTTTAACCATTGCCAAAGATGATGTGTAACTACAAGAATTTAAAAATACAAGTGTAAAGCAGTGTAGTGATTATTTGAAGTCAAACTACTGAAGTAGGCTCTCCATCTGTAGCCAACTTTCAACGTTCCTCTGTACTTTGCATTCTTCCTACTATGACTTTTTCAGCAAAGTTTACCAGCAATTTTATTATTCCTATTAGAAGACTTTGGGTTTGATTTCAATATGTTTCATAACAGGTATTTAATTTGATCTGAAATACAAATCAGGTGGAAAAAGCAAACTCATGACAAAGCCATAAGACAGTAAATTTATTTGAAAGTATATGCCATTAAGAATTGAACACGGAATTTCATTTTAAAGCAGTGGCCACTTTTGTAAAGAAGGGAGTACTCCTTAAAGTGAAGAATACATACTTAAGAAATAGTCTTAAGGCTCACCAAAGTAGTTATGTATAGTGGGTTTACGTGGCAAGGTTTTGGTAGTGAGGGGTGGCAGGCATAGCATCTGTGAGAAGAATCTAGAAGCTGCCCCATCTTATATAGGGGCCAGTTTCAGCTGGCTCCAAAGGGACATGCTGCTGGCCAAAGCAGGGCCAACAAGCAATGTTGTTTGTGCCTCTGTGACTGCAGATTTAAGAAAGGAGAAAAACAAACAAACAAACAAACAAAACTGCTGTGCAACAGCAGAGTGAGAAGTGAGAACGAGCCCTGCAGACCCCAAGGTCAGTGCAGGAGGTGCTCCAGGCAGGCAGCTGAAGTTCCACTGCAGCCTGTGGAGAGGCCCCTGGTGGAGCAGGCTGTCCCACTGCATCCCATGGGTCCCACATGGAGCACATTGCAGCCCGTGGAGGAGCCCCCGGTGGATCAGGTGGATGTGGCTTGGAGGAAGCTGCAGCCCATGGAGAGTTCCCGCAGGAGCAGGCCCCAGGCCAGAGCTGCAGCCTGTGGAGAGGAGCCCACACAGGAGCAGGGGGTCTGGGGGGAGCTGCTGTCTGTGGGGAAACCATGCTGGAGCAGTTTGCTCCCGAGGGACTGATGGACCACGTGGTATGGAGCCATGTGGGAGCAGTTCTTGAAGAGCTGCCTATGGGAAGTACATGCAGGCTCAGTTTGGGAAGGTTGGCATCCTGTAGGAGGGACCCCACGTGGCACAGGGGCAGAGAGGGACTGTGAAGGAGCCACGGAGGCAAAGCACTATAGAGTGACTGCAGCCCCCATTCCCTGCCCCTCCTCTCCCCCCCTCCCCCCCAAACGCACACATTCCCCTGTGCTGTTTGGGAGATAGAGGTGGAAGACAGTGGATGGAGGGAAGGTGTTTTTAGTTTGTTTTATTTGTTTCTTACTTCTCTACCTTATTAGTAATAGGCAATAAGTATCTGAAAGCTCCCTACACTGAATCTGTTTTCCCCATCACAATAAGTGCCGAGTGATCTCCCTGTCCTTATCTCAACCATTGAACCCTTTCCATTGTATTTTCTCCCCCTTTCCCTTTGAGGAGGTGGAGTGAAAGATTGACTGAGGTGGAATTCGCCTGCCCAGTGGAGTAAACCAATCACAGTAAGAAACATGTATTAATAATATATATTAGTAATAAAAATCCAGTGATCTAATAATTCTATTTTGCCAAAATTATACTCACAAGAAACAAGAATTTATGAGGTCATTTTCTTGCCAGCCAGGAAGCTTATTTGCCTAATAATAACAGCAAAAAACAATGTCCAAAGAGATATCATTACATTTCTATTAAGAAAAAATACTTGTGCTCATAGTGTTCAGTGCAGAAAGAATATCCACATTTATGCAACTATTCACAGTCAGTAAAAAAATGTGTGTAAAATGGAGTTGCAAGTGTAAGAGCTGTCAGACTATTAAATAAGAAATTTTCAGGGGTGTGTGAAAACATCCAGATATGATTCTTCAGACTTTGTATCTCTTTTGAAGTTGGCAGTTATCCATCTGTTTATGCATCTGAGCATCTGAACTGTTGTTTTTTTTTGTTTGTTTGTTTGTTTGTTTTTTGTTTTTTGTTTTTGTTTTGCTTTTTTTTTTTTTTTTCCCCTAGTATATTTAGCTTATGTTTTGGAAAAAAAAAAAAAAATAAAAATTGATTTACCTAGTGATTATACTTTTTTTTTTTTTTTTTTGAATGTATTTCATTTCTGATAATTCCTACTCTCCACTGCATTTTTTTACTTCTCCTGGTCACTTATGTACTTATTTTAAAGAACCATCCATGTAAATTGTGTGAATTTGAAATCTGTTTTCTGAATAAACTAGTATGCATAATTTAGTATATATTCGTACACTCATTGCTAAATTTAAAGAGAGTGTTATACTGCTCGTATGTATTACTTAGCATTTATTTGCATTGAATTGTATCTTCTGGGTACTCATTGTCCAGATTATTTGTATAGGTTTCCTCTTAAAGCTGTAAAAACGTAAAATATCAGACCTATGATAATTATCCAAGATTTCCCTATAAACAATTAAAAAAGTAGTTAATCTTTCTGTAAGCAGAAATGGATATATCATCATTCTAAGGTACTTTTTTATTATTATTATTATTTTCCCACACACCATACAGTGTGTGGGAAAACTTAACTGCTGAGTTTAGGCTGGATATCAAACTTATAGACAGCTAAATTTAGATTAGGTTAGTTTTATCCTTAGTATCATAAGATCTTTCAACTGTTCATTTTAGGTATCTTACTCTATTTAGGTATCTTACTCTATTTAAAATCATCCCATCAGAAACTTCTATCACTTCATTATCTCTACCATTTACCATTTATCATTTCATTATCTTTCCAGACCATTTGCAAATATACTGAAGAGCACAAGAAAGAGAGCGTGTGAGACCCCACTAGTAAGGACACTTTTATAGTGAAAAAAAAAATATATATATTCCTGTTTAATTTTTTCTACATTTTAACAGTTACTAACAAGATCCACTAGAACATTTTCCTTTCATCATGGTTTCTTTAGTATCTTTTAGTGAATGTATGCAATGAAGAGGTCTCTTTTTATTGTATATTTTTTTAATTCCGTCAATATTTCTCTGTTTATCTTAACTAATTTTTATAGATTTATAATGTTTGATTTCCATCTGAAACATATTCTTGTTTAACCAAGTATCTTCTACTTTCATTATTTAATATGATTTCTATAGATTATGTTTTTTTCAACACAGAAAGTCTTATTTGAAATTAATATAGCTTTTGTTGTTGTTGTTGTTCTATTCCTCATGCTCTTTTGAATACTAGGTTATAAAACAAAAATAGTTGATGTCAGATTTCAATTCCTTTAGAACTCTTGGGTGAATAGTCCCTGTTTCTGTGAAATTGTTTTTGTTCATGTCCATCTATTTTGTTTCAGTTAGAAAAAGTTCCTCAGACTTACCTCACTAATAATGTCTGTTACGGTCATATGGTTTTAATATCATTGGAAGTTCACTGTACACTTTGACAATTTTGAGCTCCACTAACTCTCGGACAGCCTTCTGTCTTCCAGGCAGGGCACTTGGAAAGCCTTTTATTACAATGATTTTCACAAGTTCTTCTTTAGGTGTTTTTTTTTTTGTTTGTTTGTTTGTTTGTTCATTTCTTTTGTTTGTCTGTTTGTTGTTGGGTATTTTTTTGAAATTCTACTTTCAGTGGAGAAGACTTTAACTTTAGGAATAAAACATTTCTACAACCTACTGCTTTATTCTTCTGGTTAGCCATGCTGTGCAGATGGCCATGGCCAAATCTCTTAATTTTTCTCTTCTTTTATCCTAAAGCCTTATATCAAGCACCCTGAAAATACTTTTTTTTTTTTTTTTTTTTTTTAAGGTAATCTTTTAAACTGCTTAACTGCTTTCCTTACTCTTACAGCATTTCTCTTTTTAGATAAAAATAAAACATTATTCTGTTAAATTATTATTAATTTATAATAAAATATAAACAATATAATATAAAATATGTATAATAAAATATAAATAATATATATAATATATAATATATATTTATATGACAATATAAAATAATATTACCTTTTTTTTTTTTCTTTTTACTTAAAGAAATCACTGATGACACTATTACAATAATTCTTGAATCAGGTATTGTGCCTTTCTCAAGAATATGTCAAAAGAAGATTTCGTTTCTGTGATTTGTTAGATGCTCCAAAGAGCATTTGAATTTTTTTAATGTAATGTTTTATAACATAACATTAACCCCATCTATGTGTGAGTAACTGAACTCTCCTATTATGATTATGCTTTTCACTCTTACCATTTCAAAACCATTTCCAACATCCTGGTTGGGTCATTATCATACATAGCCTTAATTTAAAAATATTATTTTTGGTTATTGTATTTTGAGCTACTGAGATTCTCTGTTACGTTCAGTATGGCTAAGTTGTATTTACATTTGGTCCAGTTGCCTGTTTGTAAGAAGTCTGCTTACCATGGACCTTTATTTTCTCATTCCACTGATCTTTCCTGCTTTAATTCTATTTTAAAAAGTTTTCCTATATTCTAACATTAAATTTAAATTCCTCTTTTTTACATGGATTAATCTAACACCCTGGAAGATTCTGTCTCTGTTTGGCATTGCATGCAAAACACACCAGACAATGCTGCAGTGAAATTCTTACCTCTGGCTGGAGTTCACAACCTCCAGTTCCCTTGATAACTGATTCATGTGTCATCAGCAATTACATGCTCTGCAAATAGCAGGTCTGTCGCAGCTCTCTATAAGAGTTTGCAAAGCTATCTCAACATGCCAATGTTTGCATCCAGAGGGGAAATCATACTATCACAGAATCATTCAGGCCAGGGAGTTTACCTAGTTGCAAATTCCTGTTCACAAGAGGGACAGCATAGAATTCAGACCAGGTTTCTCAGGTCTTTGTCCAGTAGTGTCATAAAAGCCTCCTAGGATTTCATTAATTTCTCTGGATGATGCATTTCAATGCCGTATTATTCTCACTGTGGAAAGTCTGTTCCTGATTCCTGGCTAGAAATTCACTGTCTTAGTTTGTGACCATAAATTTATTTATCATATATCCCCAAAGATATCATAAATCTGATCATCCATATCAATAACAATCTAATGTTTAGCCCAAGAAACAAGATTATTTAATTCAAACTAAGTATAAAATAAAATAAAAGACTAAATTAACAATTAAATTATACAATTCTTATATTATCAAGAAGTTTTAACCACCTACAATATACAGTACTAGAATACAGCTTTAATTTCTCTGAAACTTTAAGCACATTGTAGAAGCTGCACCTAGAATCAGGTGCTTTGAACTGAGTTCAGGAATCTAAAATCATTTAAACTGAATAATCTACAAATCTGAAATAGTGAAACCAATTTTTTGGGAAAGACCACATGCAGGACCATCAGATACAGGTCTTCTATTCATATATATGCAATTTTCATGTGTAGAAATGAAGGCTGAGCAGGCTGCCTAGGGAATGTTAACTTTGAGGTAGGAGTCATTTATTATAATATTAACTATCTGAAAAATATTCGTCTGGTTTTGTTATCAAGACACCATCTATTCTCAACAGAGTAGGACTGACAGGTACAATTAATCTGAGTTGGGATGGCTCACATTCTAGATATATCTACCTTGACTATGGAGAAATACTAGATATGTAGCTTTAATGTGACATCTAACTTATAAACAGTTGAAGTTTTATGAGATATTCTTACTCCTTACCTACATACACAGTACTCCATGGTGCCACAGTAAATCATGCAATCTGAAAGTACACAGGAGGGGTCCTGCAGACCACCCTTATGGGTTTTACTGACAGGCTGCCTGCCTTCATCTAAAGCATCATTCACCTGTCCTTTAATGAGTATTTTAATACTTCACACAAATATGTTTTCTTCCAAGTGAATTAAGGGCATGCTTCATTACCACTTGTGTATTCACTCGAACATATGAGCAGGAGTATTTTATTTAAAAATGATTTGCTTTCTAATGAGGATCAAGTATGTTTGAGGGTATCATAGGTATTCTACATCTTTGAAATCAGTGTTAAAATCCCCATTGTTTTCGGAGACACTAGATACAGTTTTAAAATGTGCAGCAGAATCAGGAAAGCAAAAAATGGGGAGTATACATTTTTATCTAAGGATGAAATTATTCAAGAGGCCCTGAAGATGCAGATAGTAAAGAACTTTAAGAAAATAGACTTTTATTAGGGAATCAGAAAAAAAAAAAAAAAAAAAAAAAAAAAAAAGAACAAAAGTTGGCATAAATGTTTAAGTTACAGACTGATAAAGCCTACAGTTACATATGACTTGGTGAAATTTGTTTTGGATATGTCCTCTTACATGATATCACAGGCAAGAACTTCATATCTGAAAAATGTATACTCAGCTAAACTTTGCTTTTTTTCTGTAATTATTATAATGGATACATTTGTCTTAGTTTTAAAATTTGTTAGATTTTGTGTGTGTGTGTAGATTAAAATGGTCAGAAACATAAAAAGTATATATATATATATTTTTTTTTTTATTTCGTTAATGATAAATAATTCTCTTCATTTTTTGTTTGATTACATCTACATTGAGAGAAAAATATAGCACTACCAGTTAGTTAGGAGCACATTCTTTCTCAATAGGCAAGAGGCAACCCAATTTTGCTTCCAAATGTATTTGAGAAATCAGAGTACAATGACTAAGTAATCATTGGTACGACTCTTACGACTCTTCTCAGAGATGGGTGTCAGATTAGCAAGTCCCTAGTTATCAGGAACCTCTCTGCATGACTGTGACTACTGATAGATGATGGAAAGAAGCCCAGAAATCACATCTGCCAAGTCCCTCAGGACCCTAGGGTGCATCCCATCTGGCCCCATGGACTTGTGACAGTCCAGGTGGAGCAGCAAGTCTTTTACTCTTTCCAGTGTCATTTTTTCAGCCTGGGTCAGCTCTTCTGGCTGTGTCTCATCCCAGCTCCTTGTGCACCCCTTGTCTCCTTGCTGGAAGTGCAAATACCATTTTGTGTGAGGCTATATGAAGAAAATTATGTGTCCCAGCTAAAACCATGTCAACAAGTAGGCAAGCATCTATTCATGGCTTCCAAGACTTTCAGAACCACGGTATTTCTGGATTTGTTTTGCCATGGGGCCATCCTGAGGGCAACTTATGTTTCTAACAAGAATTGCAAGGAAAAGGAAAGTCATCAAGAGAAACATAAAGAAATACAGTCCTCACAGTAAATATAAGATGTTAAGCAAAATTTTACTTGTGCAATTGATGTTCCAATAATATAACAAAATAGATGAGTACAATGTTTAGATAAAAACAAGTTTTTAAAAAGCACACTCTTATGAGCCCTTAACTTCTTTGCTTGTTTCTATAATTCCAGAAGATTTTATATATATATATATATGTATATATATATGTATATATATATATATATTTTTTTTTTTTTGAACTTAGGAGAAGCTCATATAACATTTTGCATAGTTTTCTTGGTTACAGAATTTTATGTGTAACTAGAAAAGTCTGATATAAGGAACAGTTTTCATTGAAAACTAATGATTAAATGAGAAAATATGTGTTTTAGTGTGAAGGATTCAAAGTTACTTTCAAGCAACATGTGTACTGTAAAAGTCAAATCTAGTGTCAAATTTGTAATACTAGCATTTTATATAGAAAAACTTTATGTGAAAGCATTTCTGCTGATTTTAAAGTGCCTTAACTTGAACCATGACTTGAGGGCAGAAACAAGACTATCTGCTTTTGAAACTCAGCTACCTACGGCCATTCATAGTTCATATACAACTTGTGCAAAAGAAAAATTCTATGGACTCTTCTCCCATTTAATTAACTACAGGCAACAAATTCTTCAGAGGCAGTTGGTCTACTTTTAAGTTCTACTTTCTCTTCAGCAAGTAAATTAGAAGTATTGAAACTTTGGAAGATAAGCTCTTTCTGAAGCACTGCTGAACACTGCTGCTAGGCAAGAGGGAGGGGAAAGAAATTATATATTCAATGCTGACATTCCTGCTAAAGCCTGCAGTAGGTCTTGAACAATTCATTGAAGTAGCTAGTACTAGGAAATAGACTTGAAAATGTATTTATTCTTATTTCATTCTCATTTCACTTCAGTGGATTAAGACTAACTCCAAATTCCTTTTTCATAAGGAAACTTTCCAATATTATGTACACTTATACTGATGGTGAACTGCTCATTTATTTTAGTGATACATCATCAATTCCACTGGAGTTACTCATAGTAATTACTTAGAATTAAAAGTTTTTCTCGAAAAACTCTCACTGTTTTATTATTTTATTTTTAATAAGGATTACTATAAAGAGAAACAACATTGAACCCTGATAACATGTAAATGTGTGAGCTACATTTCTGTAACTCAGCCTTAGTATTTTGATGGCATGCAAACACATCAAAAACACACAAAATATGAATTTTAGCAGTATAACTCACATTCTGACAGGTGTTAGGGTTTCATTATCCCTTTCTCAGTCACACCCATCATCACAACTACACAAGGAAGAACTATGACAAGCATAAGAAAATACTAAGATTGCATAAAGAAACATAAAAAAAAAAAAAAAAAAAAGACCACAAATGCAAACAGTACTGTCTTACATTTCCTGCAAAGTGTATATTTATAAAAGCATAATCACCTAGGTATTAAAGGTAAAGTGCAAAATATTTTTCAGAACAATACACAGTTAAGAGACTGACAGTTTCATTAAAAGTTTAGTACTAATGACTTTTGGCCTTAGGAGATACACTTAAATAGAGAATGTATTGCGAGCAACGTAATTTTGGGGAAACAACAACAACAACAACAAAAACAATAAAAATATAGATAATCTATTCTGATATTTAATTGGGGGGGAGGGGAGGAAGAGGAGGCTGTAGGAATGTAGGAACTTTTATAAGAACCTGAGTAACAGAAAATCAAAGAACTCAACAATGTTGTTATTCAGCATCTTTGATGGCCACAAGAAGATAGAAAGTGAAAATAATAATCAGATACACTTTTATTTAAAAAAAAAAAAAAAATCAGAAAATGAAAATAACTTGAGCCTGAAGCTTCTGAGTTTAGAGTGCTTAAAGCAGTGTTCTAACATTTTGATCCCAATGATAATTCTAAACAACTTAATTGGCTGAAGATATTTCTTAAAAACAATAAGAATATGAATATTGTTGGAAATATAGAATTTTCTGTATATATTTGCACAAGAAATAACTCTAAAGAAACTCTCAATGTACCTCAGACTGAATATTGCAAACACTTAACGCTGTGCCAACTGGCTCTGTTGTACATGCTCTGATGTCTAAAAGTCTTTGTATGCATGTGTCTAAAGGTCTGAATATTCATGGTTTTACCATGATAGTCCTTGGGACAGAAATGACGATATAAGATCTATGGGTCTTTTGAATTACATTTAGAGTAGAATGAAAATGGCTTTCAAAATTATTTATTTATGGTAGATTTCTATGAGCATATGCAGTGTGGATTACAATCGTATTCCCATATATCACTTTCATTCATTGACAGAGAACATACATGGAAAAAGGCATTTGGAAGACATGAGTAAATGTTTTGTGTTTAGACAGAATAGATTTTTGTTTTGCTTTGTTCTGACAGTAAGCAAACAATTAAGAAGACAGTTATAAAAAGATTGTTAGGCAGCTAAACAAACTTTTACATATCATAAACATGTCTGATAAACAAGCTTAGTTATTCAATAGACATGGACTGCTTTAACTAACAAAAGTTCAATGAGAAGGTAAAGATACAGTGTGTGTTTTGCAGGTAATAATTGCAGTCCTTTGATACAGTGTCCAAGCACAGGAAATGGAATTTCAAGGATGTCATTACAAAGAGCTTCCAAAAATTGCCTTAAAAATAATAGGCTCATATGCAAATAAGAACCGATTAAAGAGTATAAAATGGTTTTTTTTCCTCAGTTCATAGCCATAATGTATTTCTTTCCTCATAAGTTGTTAGTTAATCCATTCTTCATCAGAAGAATCAAAACCAGAGCCAAACAGTGCCACATAAGCTAGGGCATGTTGGATGTAATTCACACCTCTGTGAAGTCTAGAACTAATTCCAATAATACTCCGCAGGCTCCACTTTCCAATACTGAAACCTGTATTAAACATAGAGAAGTTAAAACTGTGCCTTCACTAAAATAATACAAGAGATTTCTTTATAAATTCATCTAACCAGAATATAAATCTCAAGTTAAAATGTTAACATCACATGTAAAAGTTCATTTAAGTGGTGTCTTGTAGGACACACAAGCATGTTTTTATAGTGATCATATTTTGACAATAATTACCTGGAAAGATTATGGAGGCAAGAACTGCCTGTTCTTGTCTGTCTATACAATATAAACCCAGCTGAGGGCTGACCTGAATGAGATCTCTAGGTCTTTAACACATATGTAATAAACAGACAACAGTAATAAATTCACTTTACCAGACTGTGAAAGTTCATTCTATTTGTTGCTGCCATTTATATAGCCAAAATGTGGTTTTGTGTGAAACTAACTGACATGAATTGCTATTTCTTCTCTACTGCAATACAGAGTTTAAGATGAATTGCCATATAAATAAATACAGCTGTCTTCACTATACTAGCTGAACTGCTCCTCCATGAAATCACCATGAGAACTGGAATTCTCCCTGAGAAAGTTATCATACCATAAGCCAATCAATTTTTTTCAGTATTATCATAACATTCCCAAGAGCACCTCCTTTATACTATGATAGACACAAAATTATAGAGATGGATATTAGTGCTTACCATCAGATTTTTTTTCAGGTTCTCCTTTGCAGTTTTCTGTTTCCAAGGTTATTATTTCCTCACATGATGTGGGAAAAATAAATTCCTTTAAACAAGGAATTTAGAAAAAGGAGTACACATTCTGATATTTTAATACTGCAACAATTCAAAATCTGAAGAAATAAACTAGGCAAATTCTGTACAAAGAATCAAAGTATTTCCAGCTTTATCTAATAGCTTTTATCTAATAATAAAATTGTATTTTAACAAAGGGTCGGCAGATCTGTAATCTTTAACAAACAATAATTTTTGTGGCCTTCAACTCATGTTTCTATATAAGAAGTGAACGAGCTTACTCCCCCTTCTGTTTTGAAATCTGTCTGCTAAAGATAAATAATGATAAATGTCTCCTAATAATAAATATGGCAATGAAACATAGGGAATCCTGATGTCCTGGTTTCAGTTAGAACAGAATTAATTTTCTTCCTAGTAGCTGGTGGAATGCTGTGTTTTGGCTTAGGATGAGAAGCATGCTGATAACACCCCGATGTTTTAATTGTTGCAGAGCAGTGCTTATACCAAGCCAAGGACATCTCAGCCTTTCGCTCTGTTCTGCCAACAGGCAGGCTGGGGGTGCAGTAAGAGCTGGGAGGGGACAGACCCAGGACAGGTGACCCAAACTAGCCAAAGGAGTATTCCATACCATCTGACGTCATGCTAAACAATATATAGGGGTGGCTAGCCGGGGGGGGGGGCGCCGGACTGCTCGGGGTTAGGCTGGGCATCGGTCAGCGGGTGGTGAGCAATTGCATTGTGCATCACTTGTTTGTACATATTATTATTATTTTCCTATTATCACCATTGTATCATTATTATTATTATTGTTATTATTATTTTGTTATTATTATTGTCCTGTCTTATTAAACTGTCTTTATCTCAACTCACGGGCTTCACTTTCCATTTCTCTCCCCCGTCCCAGAGAGGGAGGGGGGAGGGTGAGCGAAAGGCTGCATGGTGTTTAGCTGCCGGCCGGGTTAAACCACGACATCTGACTACACAATTTGTCTTCAATGCCACTAAATACAACTTCCTGTTTCTACCTTTTCCACTTCCACTTCTGTTATATTAAAAATGCTAAGTTTTTAAATATGTGCTTTTTCCCTGTAATATCTTGGAGATGTAAGTAAAATGAAATGCAGTGAATACATAAAGCCTGATAAAATATTGTTCATTTAAGTTTTCAAACATATTTAATATTCTGTTTTGCACATACCAAGCTGAGGTTGGAAAAATGAATTTGAACTTGGTACAATACAGAAAATCTGCAGTGATAGACATATGCTACACAGAATTACCAAAACAAAGAAACAAAGAAACAAACAAAAAACCTTAGCAACACAGTTGAGAAGCATTAAAAGTCCAGAAACACCCACATATTATTCATGTGTGATGATAAATTTTAACTAAGTAACTGTCACTGAGAAAACCTATATCCACAGCTAAGAGTCCAAAAACTTTATATCACAGCAACTCCTGATATCAGACACTAAAACAAAAAACACGCAACAGTGACAATTCCAATTTTGGCTGCCTGGCAAATATGCATAATTGGGAAAGCCACAAGTAATTTGATTTCATTTTATAATTTAATTTGAAATACTTCAATTGCTTAAGAATTGTATATTTAAAATATGCACTTGCCATTTTATTTCTTTTTTATTTGATACTTGATTCTATTTTTGTGAATAACAATTCAACAAGGAGATGATGTATTGTAGAGAGAGATTTTACACATAATCATAGGGAAGCAAAGGAGCTAATAATATCCCAGAAAATATCTTCTGGAAAAGCAGTATTACACCTTTGTGCTGTAGCCTTGGCCTTAAATTGCTTTTTTTAAGGTAAGTTTTTCCCCTTTGATTTCACATCAGAGGAGCATTGAGCTGGTGTGGCCAGAAGCATCAAACCACACACTACTCAGTGACACACAGTTTAAAATTTCATAGGTAGGACAGGCATCATGGATGGACAGTCATTTCTAAGATTCCTGTTCTGCAACATGTACAAAACACACCAAGGCAGTCCCAGAGGAGAACAACAGCACGCAAGGGACCCCCAGGAGACAAGGGCATTCAGTCTGACCCTTTGATGGGGCGACAGTCTGACTCCCTTACCCAGTGTGCTGCTCATGGTTTCGCCTTCTCCACACCACCAGGAATCTCTGAATGTGAGATATTCACCAATACAGGGGAGCTATGCTCCCAGCTGTTCATTATTTCCATATAACTTGGCAGCATAAATTTCTAGTGGTCTTGTTAATCCTGAAGCTGGAGACAATCTGATTTTTGCAACTGAGGTCAGTTAGTGGCTGTTATTGGGCTTTCTATCAGCAACTGCTCTTACTCCATCTGTGTTACTGTACAGGTGAACTCAGTGACAGTCATACAAGAAAGTTCCTCTATCATTTCTTTATTTTAGCAGACTAATTAAGTCAGAACTAGACGAAGGTAGTTGAGGTCTTATCTGTCTGAGCCTTACTTTCAGGTAAACTTTATCTGTAACATTTCTACAGATATGTGACTAAGAAGCATTTAACCTAATAGACAGAAATAATAACAAGCTTACCGTCTTCTATGTTTTGTGGGATGAGACATGAAATGAAATGTGTGTCCTAATATTGATCTGATTAAAAAACAGATACATGCATGTATCCCTTCCACCTCCAGAAGCTTCAGAAACATTGCACTGTTAACTTTACTAAGGACAGAGCTCATTGCTGTAGACACTATAATAACTGTCTATCAGTCTGCTGCAAATATCAGTCATTGTCAGTTTGAGATAGTCAGTAATGATATTTGAAGTTAATGCTTGCACAGATTGCTGCCAACAAACAATGTACAAATTAAAATAGGGTCATTATTTAATATACTGTACATATTAATTTTCTCATATAGTTTATTCAGTGCCAGTGCCAGTAGTTAAGACCTTCTAAAAACAGAAAAAATGGTTCCTGATACAGTATAGACCTGTGCCTTCCTGAAGACCCCCCTCTGAAAAAGACTCGGAAAGCCTGACAATTCATTGCAAGTTCAAATGTTCAGCCTTTCATGTTCAGCCTCAAAGCTTCGATCTTGAAAACAGGTAGGTATTTGGAAAACTTTTTCATGTGTAAGAAATACAAATTTTAACACCACTTGTTTATTCATTTGCATAATCACTGAGACGTTCAGACCTTATCTTTGCAGAAATTAAGACCGAAGTAGCAGAGATTGATGTAGCATTCCCTGTATATGTATTCAAATAAAATGACACTTAACAAAGTGAAAAAGTTCCAAACTCAAATGCCAACTACAGTAGAAAATCATGCTTAAAAACCTCAAGAATATTGACATGTTAATACACAAAGACTTTTATGCTTGAGATCCAGAGGATCCAGAGAAGAGAACGGATAACCGAAAACCAGAGCTCTTGGAGGTTGTTCACTCTTACACCATTGACTGCACTTCCTTTTTTTTTTTTTTTTTTTTTTTTTTTCTTTTTAAATGGTAATTCCAAGCTGTCCAGCCAGTTTTTAACCCAGCAAAGAGTCCACTTGTCCAAGCCATGGGCTGCCAGCTTCTCCAGGAGAATACTGTGGGAGACCATGTCAAAGGCTTTGCTTAAGTCTAGGTAGACTACGTCAATAGCCTTTCCCTCTTCCACCAGGCAGGTCACCTGGTCATAGAAGGAGATGCAGTTAGTCAGGCAGGACTTGCCTTTCATGAACCAATGCTGACTGGGCCTGATCCTGCACAGGTCCCACATACATTGCATGATTTCATTCAAGATGACCTGTTCCCTCACCTTTCCTGGCACCAAGGTCAGCCTGACAGGCCTGCAGTTGGCCAGGTCCTCCTTATGACCCTTCTTAGAGATGGGCATCACAATAGCATGTCACCAGTCATCCGGGACCTCTGAACAACCATGACTGCTGATAGATGCTGGAAAGCAGCCCAGCAATCACACACCAACTCCCTCAGCACTCTCGGGTGTGTCTCACTTGGCCCCATGGACTTTTGACAGCCCAGGTGGAGCAGCAGGTCTCTAACTGTTTCCGCCTGAATTGGGGGGTAGGGGGGTTTTCTACTCTTCCTTGTCCCAGACTTCCAGGTTGGGAGGGTGTGTTGCCCTGGTGCCTTTCTCTCAGGTGTGGCAGGGAGTGACTCCATGGGTCTAACTCCTGTTCACACTCTCTGATAGTTCTTAATCTCTCCAGCTCCTCCTTGAGCTTTGCCACCAGGCTGATCAAATCCTCCACCTTCTCACACCTCGCACAGGCAGTATCTCTGGCACACACCATTGGCAGCAACAAGCTCAGGCACTCTCTGCAGCCAGAGACCTGAACAGCCGCATCTTTGGGCAGGCACTCAGTCTGAGTCGACACAGTCTTTTTGGCGAGTGCTTTAGTGAGTGCTTGCCACCTGGTAGTGACCATGCTTGGGCTTGCTGTCTAGGAGGTAGCCAGTAGGTGGGCCAGTTTCCTGAGTGGCAACGAACCTCCACCCTCCCTGTGCCAACTGCCATGCCGTGCCCTGACCAACATGCACCATGCCCTGACTGACATGTGCCATGGCCTGACTGATGCGCCACGCCCTGTTTGCATGCCCTGTTCACTGTGCTCCCTAGGGGCTGCCTTTGTGCAGCAGGGGCACTGCTGGCTCCGCTCGTCTCTCATCAGCTGCCCTCGCAAGGGATGCCGGGCCCTGGCAGCTCCCTCAACTGCCTCGAAGTCGTATCAATGCATTATACTTGCATCTACAACACAGCATAGAGAGAGAGCATTGGGTGTGCATGCGTGCATCTGTTGTAATTTGTGGCCTGTGTGGATGTTCTTTCACAGTATTATTGCAAACTTTTTTTTTTTTTTTTTTTTTTTTTATTAATAAAGGTAATTTACAACATCAAGATACAGAATTTGAAAATGGCTGTACAATCCTAGATTACCTTAAAGAATCCGTTTTTCTGTTGTTCATTCATATGGGTGTATTTAGCAAATTTATAGTTCTTTCAAGGGAAACAAGTGCATAGTGTCACCCTGAAAGTTCATAAAGGACTCATTTCTTACATGTGGATGCACTTGGAAAAACAATTAAATAGAGGAATATGTGTGTCATATGACAGTTTAATTTTGCCATTGATTATTATGATTATGATGTTTATTAAGTCATATTATGACTTCCATAGAAGTAGTTTCTTGAGATTTTTTTTTATGGCAATCACAGTGTGATGCTAACAGAATCTCACCAGACCATGCACCCAACAAAAGGCCCCAGGATATTGTATTGGTTTACCTGGCCTTGCAACAAAAACTCACATAATATCAAGGGAAACTGCCTACTTAGCATAGACTTCTGAGCTGGTTAAACTGTAGTAGTGAGGGTGGGTTAAAATGTGATCCCACTTATCCTCTCTGAAAGAGAGGAATTCTGCTGAGCAAAGGCAGTTAGAGATGCATTGACTCACTGCTGAAGCAGAGCTGCATTTTTCTGTCATCGGAATTCAAATTTGCTCCATGCAAATTCGTACAGTCATTTCACAAATTATTACATGACATGAACATGTACACAATTCATTCGGGGTCCTGGCACTTACTCATTTCAAAGTCCTAGGAAGGATCCATGAGTTCTCTTTGTGTGTTTATACATATGCATCCATATGAAGACCTGTCTTATGGTGTAATGAATAAGACAAACCTGTATTTCTATATATGTATTTGTACGTATATACAGATATTAATGTTGCTAGAATGATAAAGCCATCAAAGTAGCAACTGGTTTGACTGACCTCACCTGATTTTCTCATCAGCCATCTCCACATAGAATTAACCTACAGGTGAATTAGGAGAAACAAATCAAAAGAAGCATAGTTAAAGGATGAAGTGTTGCATGCTTCCTAATTAGTACTAATATTTCAGTAATATTTTGCAATAAATCAACCAGTGATGTAACAAAAACTTACAGATCTACTTACCTCACATGTCATGCTTGGTATTTCTACATGTATACATGAGTGCATACAAATATACACACATGGTGACAACTAGATAGAGTTTATGTTATACAGTAAGTCCATATCAAGTTCCACTGCGACTCATAAACAGTCTTTAGAAGACACTGGGAAGGGGAAGTGCACTAAAAAAAATGGAAGTGAATTGATTATGTGCTTTGAATTCCTATCACAGAACTGCTGGTTGTAATTTAACCTTGGAATAGATATTGATTGACATTTACAACAGGGGACTTCATTACTTTACAGTAGAACAGCTGAATGTAAAATGGTGCTTTCCAAATATCGTAAGAGACTATCTTCAATGTAAAAATATAGGCACACATTTATCTATGATCTATTGAGGCACTCATAGTGACCTGGTCCCCAGGTTGCCCCAGAGTAGGTAGCTCTAGAACATATAAGAATATACTTCTTGATTTATTTTAAATGGAAATTAAGAGATAGGGAGAAAGTGAAGAGCAGTGGAGGTCACTTTATATGTCATCCCAGCCTATAACTGGGATGATGCATAGACTGAGAATGCAAAATTGCTTGTAGGTTTTGCTGGCATAGGCTTGGTGCTGAAAACCATCTCTCTATACTCTTGTACTTAACTAAGGTCATGTGAGATGCTCAATCTATATAATCTTCAGTCAATAAACAAGCTTAAGGAACTTCAGTGTTTGAATCAATCTTCTTCTTGACATTAAAAAGAACACTTGTTTCTCTATGAAGATATTTATTGAGCTCCAAATTGTGAGAAGAAAAATTTTTGCTTTGAAGTAGTAGAAGCTTACAAAGGGGTGACTTTTTTTTTTTTTTTTTGTATCTTAAAAGATAAGAATGCATTTGGTACTGCCAAAAAATAAAAATAAAATGAAAATAAAACCACCACCACCACCAAAACAACAACAAAAACAACAAAAACACTTGCCCAAATAGTTATTGTATAGACACGCTATGTCTAGAAAATATGTTTTAGTGTGTTTAAAATAATAATTTCTTGCCAGAACTTGTACTTGACTTTCATTTCACTTGGAAAAGAAGAAATTGGAATCAACTCTTCAGGACTAATTACGTAAATTAAATTAAAATAAGGCAAAATACTTACAGGTTAAGTTTTTACCTTGCTATTACAAAAAGCTATTACCTACAATAATGTATTTCACACTTTGTTTCAACCAAGGGTTTACTCAAACAACTAAGATAAATTTAGTATGTCTGAAGGATTTAGTGTGTCAGAAAGGATCTGTAGATTATTTACAATACTTCCATAGATAAAGGTTACCATGTAGAAACTACTTTCTTTCTGTTAATCTTTCCCATATAAACTCAGCTTGAAAATCCCCCTCAGCCTCCTCCATTTGCAGCTACTGTGCTGGTGCTGCAAAGGGAAGAGGCTAGCTCTTGGATAACTGACTTTCAGGAACTGTAACGATGATAATACCTTCGTAAAGATTAAGCAGGTAGATTATGCAGCACGAATGCAGCATTCTTATACTGTGAAATATTGCTAACAATTGTTTGTATACAGCACAAAAAAAATACAGCACAAAAAGAGGATACTCTTTCTCATGTTACTTAAAGCTGCAATCTGATATGGAGACCATTATAATCTAGTTCTAAAGGAAATAATTATTCACTGAAGAGTGGCCAAATACAAATAAAAGCAAAAATCAGCTGGGATTTAACAGACTGAATCTATGTAACAAATAACAGGTGTATTCATTCTGATGAGTCAAATAGCAATCTTTTTCAAAGCTTTCAGCTGATTTCTCTGTCTATGGAGAATTGTGAGATAGGTCATGAAAATTCCCTGAAGTAAACATCTATATGCAAGTGAGCTTTCCTAATGTCTTGGAAGAACTGACTACACTTTAATAAATATTAAACTTTTTTTTTTTTTTTTTTTTTTTTCCAAAAATCTCTTTGGTATGTGACAATATAATTTTAAAACACATAATTCGCATTGTTTCTTGGCATACATACATAGATTAAATCAAAGAAGTAGCCTATACAACCCAATCAGAGTTTTTCACTATGTCATCTATTAGATAGATGGTGCATTAATGTTGCAATACAGGAACTGTCCATGACATGAGTAGGGAGACTTGAATTTGCACAAAAGTTCAGCAAGTCCATTTAACACACATCTACTCTGAGTACTAAATTCAGACTCATTAGCTGCACAGACAAGGAAAATTGCACAGGAGGTCCTGCATGCATACCTAAGTATACCTAAGGACCTAACTATATTAAGTTATTTTACCTGTTACAGGACATTTGGAATACATTTGTGAAGGTGGTAGGAGCTTTGCAATGAAATTTATGGGGCCTTTTACAGTATAACAGTAGATGGTCACACAGAGAGTTCCAGTCAACAGCTCAGTGTCTAGGTGAAGATCAGCAGTGAGAGGTGTCTTCAGGGGTCAGTACTGGGACCAGTATTATTTAACATCTTTGTTAGTGACATGAACAATAGGATTGAGTGCACCCTCAGCAAGTTTGCAGATGACACCAAGCTAAGTGGTGTGGTTGATACACTAGAGGGAATGAATGCCATCAAGAAGGAACTTGACATGCTTGAGAGGTGAGTCCATGTCAATGTCATGAAGTTCAACGAGGCCAAGTGCAAGGTCCTGCACCTGTTCTGGGGGCAATCTCAGGCACTAAGAGAGCCTGGGAGATGACTGTATTGAGAGCATCCCTGTGCAGGAGTTGGGGGGCTGCTGATGGATGAAAAACTGAATATGAGCTGGCAATACACACTTGCAGCCCAGAAAGTTGATCATATCCTGGGCTGCATCAAAAGAAATGTGGCCCCAAGTCAAGGGAAGTGATTCTTCTCCTCTGCTCCACTCTTATGAGACCCCACCTGGAATATTGTGTTTTCCTCTGGTGCTCTCAGCATAAGAAAGCCATTGACCTATTAGAATGGGTCCAGAGGAGGGCTGTGAATATGATCAGAAAGCTGGAGCACCTCTCCTATCAACAGAGACTGAGATAGTTGGAGTTCAGCCTGGAGAATAGAAGGTTCTGGGAAGACCTTATAAAGGCCTTTCGGTACCTAGAGGGGGCCTACAGGAAAGCTGGGGAGGGACTCTTTGTCAGAAAGTAGAATGATAGGACAAGAGGGGGGTTAAACTAAAAGAAGCTAGATTGAGATTGGATATAAAGAAGAATTTCTTTACTATGAAGGCGGTGATGCACTTGAACGGGGTGCCTAGAGAAATTGTGGATGCCTTGTCTTTGGAAGTGTTAAAGGTCATGTTGGATGGGTCTTTGAGCAAACTGCTTTGGTGGAAGGTGTCCCTGCTCTTTGCAGAGGGTTTGGAATTAGATGATTTTAAGCTCCCTTCCAACTCAAACCATTCTATAATTCTACAATTTAGCTATTATTGTATCTACTATTATCACAAACATAGTGCTAGTAAGATGTAGAAAATATACATTACTCTTCACTTTATTCCAATAAATTAACTTCTGGACAAAATACTGTATAAATGTATTTAAAAGGTAAATGTGTTAATATGAATCATGAATGTGCACATTAGGATTACTAAAGGACTCAGGGCTGCTTTCTCATCCTATGCAGAATTGCCTAAATTCTGCATAGACTCAGGGCTGCTTTCTCATCCTAAATTCCAGAATTGCCAAGGTTTACTAAGATTTTTAACAAACTGATTTATTGTAGCCAGTATAGAAACTAACCAGAACATACAGGTTATGTCTCTAATTCTTATCTAAATAGTTACTTAAAAAAAACAAATACTACCTGAATATGGAATGCTGTTGAATGAATAAAACATACTATTTTTTCTGTCAGCATTTGTGTCCCCTTGAAGTTATTTGCTGAAATATTTAATAGCCGATTAGAAATCTATTTCTCTGCCAGTTAAAATCTATCATTCATTTGATGTGATATTATAATTACTCATTTATGATCTGAAATATTTCACATCATTGCATTGAAGAAATAATTCAGAATTGTTTTCCAATTAATAAATAAACTTAATTGCTTGGAAAACATACTGTCTCTTACAGTCCCATAGAAGATGGCATTGGGAGCTAAGATGATACTACGTAAGGTTCTGCAGATCATTATTTAGCAGTTTAAATACACAATCAAAATTTTATAGATATACATCAAGGCCAATGGTGCTATTGATACCTTGCAGATGCATCTCTTGAAGCTTAAATCAGGGCTCTGCTAATGATCAGAGGGGATTTGCCTTGGGCTATCTCCACTATCTCCAACTCACAGTTACCTAGTCTAGAAACTTCAGTGAACTAAAGAGGCAGTAAGAAAAATTTAATACACACTTTTTTATTTCATGCTATGAATTAGCCATCAGAAAAGTGCTTGATTGTTCTTCCCCCCTGGAGACTGATGTCTTATGTCAATTTTTCTTAGCAAAATGTGTGGGAAAAAAAATTTGGAAGATGACATCTCTATCAATATTTTCTTTTCTGTCTTAAATTTGGGTGTTAAAGGAGCCACACAGTCACACAGAACAGTTACCTGTAAAAAAAGTGATAAGCTTCAAAGTATTACCCTTTCCACTCTGTAATTTCTATGATCTCTCAGGACAAGTATAATGATCTTGGTATCCCAGGCTAGTTGGTTAATTTGCCACAGCTTAATATTTATATAATGAATATGGTATTGTGAGAATTAAAGTTGTGCTTTTGCAGTGGAAAACTCCACCAACCTTGCATATTCAGAAGTGGTTGTGCAGGCATAACAGTGGGCAGTATTTTAAGCAGATAAAAGGACAGTGGAAAGTCTCACTGTCCCAAAATAAGGAGGACAGCTAAGAAAAACAAAACAAGCAGCGTGAAATCAATAAACACAAGAGAAAAAGGAAAAAGGAAAAAAAAAAAAAAAAAAAAAAAGAATAAACTAACAGTTGGTCAAATACAATTGTACATAAATGGTATAGTAATAAGCGTCGAGTAGTTTGTGAACCTGTACTACTCAGCCAATGAAAAAAACAGGAGAAACTAAGTGTTGGCTAATAGGGAATATAAGGTTATGATATGCTTTTGCTATCTACTCCTGCTTGCAGGATGCCTGCCATTGCAATCACAAATAAAAATGCTACTTCACTGAGATCCTTGCCTGAGCCTGTGTTAATGGCTGCAGATTGTTTCTCACAGTAGTAAGCTTGTTTGGCACAGAGAGATGCTCTGCCAGTGCTGAAATGTGTCCTATACAGATCCTCCTCCTCCTTTGTCTTAATTCTCCTTTTGAAGAATGTTTGCTCTGATTGACTGAGATGTCATCAAAACATGATTTTTAGTTCCTGTTTTAAGTGACAGAAGCTTGGAACTGTCAAAATACCACATGGAAAATCAGTCACCTCTGAAACCTGTTAAATTGGGCTATTTGCAAACACTACCACAAAATAATCCCAAAGCCATTTGGGGATCTTTTACAGAATCTCTGGAGATTCTGTAAGATCTTACAGAATTCTGTAAGATCTTACAGAATCTCTGGATCTTATAGAATCTCCGGAGAACTTTTGGCTCCTCAGAAATGTAGCTGAAACAGGAAATACTGATGCACAAGTGCAATGGCAATCTGGTAAATGGTGGCCTAATCTGTTCTTAAAATTCTTCAGTGTCAAGGACATCTCAGTGAAGACTTCATAGCTAACTCAGATCTTATAACATATAGGTGAGATCAGAACCCAGAAGTAACATACTATATGTGTGAAGCATATATACAAGAGACCACAAAAAAATGTTTTATTTAATTTGTTGTACTTTCAAAATATCTGTGATTGCTATGTGAATATATGATTTCAATATATCATTCAAAATATAAATGAATGCACTTTTCTGAAAGAGGAATTTTCGCTTGGAAAACTTCCCTCCATTGAATATTTTAGTCATCTGTCACTCATCTCCACATAATACCTTCAAATAAAAACATATATGTGCATATAAACAATTTACCTTTGTTACACCTGAAGAGAAATAAAGCAGTTATTAATCAGTGAGACCCCACAGCCCTCTAACCTTAAGTAGACCTGAGAGATCAAAAGAAGAAACACATATAAAGTTATTTCGTGAAAAAGTAGCAACATGACACAGTATATTGCTATACATGCTACTTTCTGTGTAACCACTCTACCCCAACATAAAATTGTGAGATTTTTTTTTCATTACTCACTAAAACAAATATTACAAGACATCAGAGCTAGTATAACTGTAAATACTGCTCACTTATATAGTTTGAGGGCAGTAAGTTCATAAATGTCATAATGAGATAATAAAAGCATGTGTTACAGGTGAGACAGTTAGAAATGCATTCCCTTTGTTATAAAAACTGCATATGAACATGGAGAGTATGTTCTGACATTTGAGAAAACAGAAATGTTTCTATTCTTCTCTATCATGAGTACATAACATGTACATAACATGTACTCATGATAGAGAGTACATTCTCATGAATATCACTTACTATTTTCCAGTGATAACAGAAAGTAGAATGATGAACATAAAACTGTGAAAAATAAATATTCCAAACTTCAGATAAATACCTCTAGAATCTGATGGTACTCCGATTTTACTCAGTCAAAATTTGTAAAAATCATATACAAGAAAAAAATAAATAATTAAAATAAATAAAATAAAATAAAATAAAATAAAATAATAAAATGGAAATTAATCCATAGAAATTATCATGAGTCAAAAAGCACAGAGCAAAATGTACTTAAGTTTAGCTGAAGAAATTCAAGTAGTCCAGGCTGCTTGATATATAGATATGCTGGGGATATGCTTCAGATCTCCTGGTCATGTTGTCTAGATTTGGCTAAACACTTACCTAAGTAGCGAAGTTACAGAAGTGTTTGAGACTTCATCTTTAATTTCTGTTCTCTCAAAAGTTTACTGTAGTTGAAATTTAATACAGCAGAATGGACAATTTCTGATCTCAGAGTAAGCAGCAAGAACATGAAAAAAAAAAAGAAAAAAGAAAAAAAAAAAAGCAACTAACATTTTCTGAAGAACCTATGTGATTTCATGTTTGATTTGGTTTTGGTTTTGGTTGTTTTCATGAGCAATGAATGAAGCTAAATTTTAGGAAGAACTTCTTTACTGAAAGGGTTGTTTGGCATTGGAACGGGCTGCCCAGGGAAGTGGTGGAGTCACCATCCCTGGGGGTCTTTAAAAGACGTTTAGATGTAGAGCTTAGTGATATGGTTTAGTGGAGGACTTGTTAGTGTTAGGTCAGAAGTTGGACTTGATGATCTTGAGGTCTCTTCCAACCTTGAAATTCTGTGATTCTGTGATTCTGTAAATTGCAACTCAAACAATGCAAATTCCATTATTGAGCATATTGGTCAATTCATGAAATTTAAATGAGGCATAATAACTGAAGGTGAGCTGGTGGTGAAACTTAATGAAATTAGACACAATTTCAGTAATACAATTTAGACTCTTTTATAGTAAAAACATTAAAGTAACTAAGATGATGTAAAATACAAACTGTATCCAAATATTTGTTTTTATATCAATTCAGTGTAATACCATTTCTGAGTTTGTCTCAGGAAAGAAAAGAAATCACAACTGCAATACCATACATAGAACATAGTTTGCAATCTGGATGGACAAACTTGATGCCATTGACCTATACAAACTGTGTGCATAGGATACTGCTTGTTTGGAATAGATGATAGATACACAGAATAAATCATGCACTCTTTAAATAATATTTAAATAATTTAATACAGAAATTATGCTTTCAACAGTATGCCTCATAGAGTGGGAAGTGTAGAGAAAGTGGGAAAGAGGGGTTAGTCTTTGCCAGTGGTGTAATCTGGGAGAACATTACCTTTCTACTTGTTTTATGTAATCCAGTATTTCAGTCCAATACTACTACTAATTATTTATCTACACTTCCTTATTCATTTTGTTTTGTGTGTGTACTAGTTGTTGATATTGGTAGGTTTTTTTTTTTTTTGGTTTGTTTGTTTGGTTGGTTGTTTGGTTGGTTTTTTATTTTGTTTTTGTTTTTTTTCCCTTTAGAAAAAATATTTTGAGTTCTCTTTACTCTTGCAGCATGTGAAAGTTTCTTAGTTGACAGTAAGATAGTTAAAAGTTTGTATCTAGAGTTTGCTGTGTCTATTATGTCTTGTTTAGAGATATCAGTATAATTTCCAAGCTATTGTTTTGATGGGTTTGAGGCTGAACTGGTTTCCAAATTGCTGGATTGTTTCTTGCTTTCATAGTTCCCCATGTCTGTACTTTCGCTACTTGTTCTCTCAAGTGCAGCCGGGGCCAGATTTAACTATGATATACACCTCTTACTATTTTGCATAGGATTTACACTTCTGATTTACACCTCTTGCTGTTTTTCATTCAGCTTTTGTGGAGTGCTGAATTTTATTAATTGCTTTTTTCTTCCTGGACCAAAAATAAATAATAAAAATCATAGTGGACATTTTACAGATCAAAAATGCTAAAAAAATCCTAGCATGGGCTACATTCAATTCTATACAATGAGAAAGCATAAAAGAAGAAATTTTAGTATCCTTTAACAGTGTCAGAAAAGCCTGATTCAGGATTTCAAAAACAAATTGACCTTGTGCTGTCCTCTGTATCAGGGTGAACTTCACCTTATAGTAATAATGACAGTAGTAACAACAGCAATTGCAGCAAAATGCTATTGGATTGTAACCAGACAGGGCAATTTCAGGAAAGCTACTACACAACTCAAATCACTGAACAGGCAGATGCTTACCAGGTTATTATTTTATCTTTCAGTTATTGACAATGAAAATGTCTCCCGTGGGTACCACCAGGGCACCCTATTGCTGTACTAAAGCTGCTTAAAACAGAACCTGTCATGAAATCATTATTCAAAAATGAAAAATAAAATAAGTAAAATAAAATGGAAGAAGAAAAACACAGCAGGGAACACTTTATGGGTACACTTTATGCAGGCCAGTGTTACAAAGTTATTCAGGTGTTATAGTGGCATCAGAAAGATCAAGATAGAGGTTGAGATACCAACTCTCAAAAACTATTTGATAAATATTTTCTGAGGATTTGTGAGAGGCTTGAATGCTTAAGCATACTAGGGAAAGAATGAGAGGGTTTTGTTTGTTTGTTTGTTTGTTTTATTTTGTAGTGTAAATATTTGAAAATACATAGGGAAAGGCTGAAATGTTGGATTGATACATAGCGACATAGATATTTACAATAGGTGTGTATAGAAAGGAAAATAAATTTTCTGAAGAAAAATCTTGCTCAATGATATTCAGACAAACATATATTTTATAATGAGTCCATTTGAGTGAGCAATCCTTGTTTCTGCATCTGCATTTGTTATTCCACAATCTTCTATATATGTCTGCATTTAGGACCTTTCTGTAAAAACTGAATACTTGCTCTACAAAAATTAAAAAATTGACCAAAGACCATTTTCCTCAACCAGTGATTGCCAAGGCCAAATTTAAACAGAATTTAAACTGTGAGGGAATCAAAAAAAAAAAAAAAAAAAAAAAGTACTTGAGTTTTTTACCAGTTCAATACTTATGTTTTGATCTAATTGAGGCAAAGATCTACTGTTTACAACTTATCTGACAGCTGACCACAATCAAAAATTTGCAATTGCTGTACTACGTCACAAATACTAAAATATCAGAAATATGTATATGGAAGATTTAGTTTAATTCAGAGTAATTCCAAAACTGGGAAAAAATCCTACTGTGGTTTTGGGCTTTAACAATCTTCCCTACAAAATTGTCATATTTGAAGACTATGGTATACATACAATCTTGTATCATATCTTGTTTCATATCACAGTAAATGTAGAGACATACACGCTTACATACATATAAATGTATATTAAAAAACACATGAAAGTCTGCCTGTTTGTATCCTACTGTTCCACTGTTAGACACAGATCCTATGACTATACAAGAATAGGAAGATACACAGAACAAAATGGGATCAAACCAAGTACTCACTGACAGACCCAACCAGGAAACTAAAGAAGTTGACTTACAGCAACGTTACTTAATAGAAGAGTTAGAGCTCATGAAGATTTTAAAGAACTCTTTGGAAAAGAGGGAAATTTGACTTGTAACATTAGGAACAGAGTAGTTAGTATTGTTACGAGGTTTTGGTGTTAATTTCAGTAAATCTCTATTCTTTAAATATTAGTTTTATCATTTTATTAGTTTTATAATTTTATTAGTTTTATCTGCAGATTATTTCTAAACCACTTCTGAGGACTGAGTTTTTATTGTTAAATCACTGCTTATTTTTAGGCAGAGATAGGTATATTATTTTAAATGGTCTATTTGCAAACAAAAACCCTGGCCATGATGGGCTCCCATAATAAATAAATTAATAAATAAATTAATTAATTAATTGCTTAGAAATATAATGAAAGTGCATTGTATAGTTAGTGATTACTGTCATACTAATGTTGATCAGCAAGTGAAAATTACATTGAAAATTGTGAAAATTACTATTCATTGTTAAAATGATATACATTTCATAAATCTCATGTTATTTTTAAGTACATAAATTTTCATGGAATGGCTTTCTTATAGGAAAGATAAAAGTCAGAAATCACATCAAGCTTAAAAAAAAAAATAATTTAAAAAATGCAATGACATGTTAACATTGTTATGTTGTTCACATTTTTCATAATTGAAAGCAAACATGAAATTAAATTGTTATGAGCAAGATGCCCACACTTTTAAATGGAAACTCAGCAGCAACAAACAGAAGTGTTTTTCTGTCTGCATAAGTGTGACATGTTTTCCCATGACATATATTGAACTCTGCCAGAGAGCTGAGTCTACAGCAAGTTATTCAACAAGTGCTAGCTGGGAGTGAGATTTTTTTTCCCCATTCCTAGCTGACAGGACTTTACAGTGGTTTTATTCTTGACACATAAAGCAAAAAGCATGTGTAATTCATTGCAAGATTGAAACCTTCGATTTTAAGACCTTTAAGACCATGTCTATGTTTTCAATAGTGTCTTGTTTATAGACACTTCATTAGGCCCTGGTTCCAGAGAATGTCTCTGAAGGACTGCAGACAAAAAAATTGTAATTAAAAATAACAGGTATTTACAAAATGTATGGAGCAACTTGAAGGCATTTATGGAACTGAGAATAGAGCTCAGAAAAATCAGGAGGAGAAAAGGATTTTATGACCTACAAAATCCAATAGATATAGCCACTCTAGATGCCCACACATTTGTACCAGTGTAAATGAAACATTTTTTCTTTAATAAAAGCTTTGGGGAATGTGTTGCAAAAAGGTTCTTGTTTCTTTTCATTTGAAAGTACCCTACCCCTCTTAATTAGAGTATTCATGCAGTCACATACTGCATACAGCAGTTGTAGCCAATGATGTCATGGAACGCTTTAAATCAGAGAAGGCCAGAAGGATTTAAAAAGGAAAATATAATATTTATTGTGGTTTTCTTTATCTCATCTTCAAGAAAGAAAAAAAAAAGTAGACAAGAAAAGAAGGAAGTATCAGAATTCACCTTATTTAATGAAAGTAAATATATTATCTATAATTTGCATTTTTGAGATTAAATATGTTTCTTTAACAACTTAAATTGCAATAAATATTCAAAGCATGTTTTCACTCTCACGGCTTCTTATAAAACAAAGAATTAAACCAGGAAAACTGGCAACAACCAAAGTCATTTAAAAATCAATCAAAAAATGATAACATCCATCCACTTAGATCTGGATGCTTTCACTTGATATGAAATATTGTATATACATTCCTTCATACTGTTTCTTACATTTCAAGAGGATTTTCTCCTAAGCAGTGTTCCTTGGAGTATATTCAAATCAGTACTTGTGCTATTCTACCATTGAAACAATCTGATAAGTAATGCAGTTTAAGATATATGTATAAATAAAATAAAAATTAAAAAAACAAATCTTAAGGATAAGAGTAAACCAAAATTTCATTAGTATGAAAGGATATAGGGTATAATTCAATACTGGAAATAACTTCATATGTGTGCTGGCACACAATATATGGAAGGTGGTAGAGATTTTAACCAAGTGAAATAGAAGCAATAAGCATACACAGAAAAGGAAATATAAAAAGCAAGTCTTCTGAATTACAGCTTTATGTAGGAGGCTTGGTGCAAATGAAACAGTAAGTTCACTGCCTGTCCCTCTTTTAAAGCCAAGAATAAAAATGGTAGGCTGTGATCCACACACGGTCAATTGATCACTGCAAGAGCTTGATGGCATTTGCATAGGACTTGCTCACTAGGTTTGACATGACTCAAGGTCCTTCTTTGTTTTAAAGAAGCTGCTTCTGACTTATCATACTGTAAATCAAATTGAACTATGAAATGAAATTGACAATGCAACCTAGTGCTAGCTGCAATTTCTCATACGTAAGGTTTCTTTCAGGATAAACCAAGTTTCTCAGAGAAGACGAGATACACTAATTCCTTTCAAAGATGTTGCTGAAAACTTTGTAATGTAGGAGGGGAAAAAAAAGTCTATTTTATATATTGTACATAAAAAATGTGTATCCACATTGCTTCCAATCACAGAATCACAGAATCACAGAATTTCTAGGTTGGAAGAGACCTCAAAATCATCGAGTCCAACCTCTGACCTAACGCTAACAGTCCCCACTAAACCATATCCCTAAGCTCTACATCTAAACGTCTTTTGAAGACTTCCAGGGATGGTGACTCCACCACTTCCCTGGGCAGCCTGTTCCAATGCCTAACAACCCTTTCAGTAAAGAAGTTCTTCCTAACATCTAACCTAAAACTCCCCTGGCGCAACTTAAGCCCATTCCCCCTCGTCCTGTCACCAGGCACGTGGGAGAACAGACCAACCCCCACCTTGCTACAGCCTCCCTTGAGGTACCTATAGAGAGCGATAAAGTCGCCCCTGAGCCTCCTCTTCTCCAGGCTGAACAAGCCCAGCTCCCTCAGGCGCTCCTTGTAGGACTTGTTCTCCAGACCCCTCACCAGCTTCGTCGCCCTTCTCTGCACCCGCTCAAGCACCTCCATGTCCTTCTTGCAGCAAGGGGCCCAAAACTGAACACAGTACTCGAGGTGCGGCCTCACCAGAGCTGAGTACAGGGGGACGATCACCTCCCTAGCCCTGCTGGTCACACTGTTTCTGATACAAGCCAGGATGCCGTTGGCCTTCTTGGCCACCTGAGCACACTGCTGGCTCATATTCAGCTGACTATCCACCATCACTCCCAGGTCCTTCTCTGCCTGGCAGCTCTCCAACCACTCATCTCCCAGCCTGTAGCTCTGCTTGGGGTTATTGCACCCCAGGTGCAGGACCCGGCACTTGGCCTTGTTGAACTTCATGCAGTTGACCTCAGCCCATCGGTCCAGCCTATCCAGATCCTCCTGCAGAGCCTTCCTACCCTCAAGCAGATCGACACACGCACCTAACTTGGTGTCATCTGCAAACTTACTGAGGGTGCACTCGATGCCCTCGTCCAGATCATCGATGAAGATATTAAAGAGGACTGGCCCCAGCACCGAGCCCTGGGGGACGCCACTAGTGACTGGCCTCCAACTGGACTTGACTCCATTCACCACGACTCTTTGGGCCCAGCTATCCAGCCAGTTTCTAACCCAATGAAGCGTGCACCAGTCCAAGCCAAGAGCAGCCAATTTATTGAGGAGAATGCTGTGGGAGACGGTGTCAAAAGCCTTGCTGAAGTCAAGGTAGACCACATCCACAGCCTTTCCCTCGTCCACCCAGCGCGTCACTTTGTCATAGGAAGAGATCAGGTTCGTCAAGCAGGATCTGCCTTTCATAAACCCATGTTGACTGGGCCTGATCGCCTGCTTGCCCTGCAAGTGCTGCGTGATGACTCTCAGGAGGATCTGCTCCATGAGCTTCCCTGGCACTGAGGTCAAACTGAGAGGCCTGTAGTTTCCCGGGTCTGCCCTCCGGCCCTTCTTGTAGATGGGCGTCACGTTTGCTAGCCGCCAGTCAACTGGGACCTCCCCCGATCGCCAGGACTGCTGATAAATGATGGACAGTGGCTTGGCCAGCTCCTCTGCCAGTTCTCTCAGTAAATAGCAAATAGGTTTGAGGAAAGTGTAATTCTGTGGTCACTTTCAAGTCAAATTGTTCTATAGATGTTACCTCCTCAGTATCTCAGTTTGATGTCTTTCTCTCTTACTGAAACACATTATGCTAATAGTGCCATGGGACAGATGTCTGAAGAACCTCTAGTTCTTGTGAGACAGGTACAGTATCCATTAACAGAATTATTTCTCCTGAGTGGATACAGAATGGTCAGTAATTTCTGTACAACTCCCCTCAAGAGACTAACAAAAAGAAGTATATTAATTGTGTCCAGATTGGTTAGCTCACTCCAGAACAGATGCAACCCCAGATGTGGTTACTAAGTCCAACTTCTGACTGAATGTGGAAGGAACTCCATCATCCAAAGATGTAGTTAATGGAATGGCTGCCTGTGCCCCACTCTCAGACTTCATACCTACACATTTCATGTCTTCTCTATAGTGTTGTGGTGTATTTACAACGTGTAACAGAATACCATCAGTACATATTTCATGATGTAGCATTACAATACTATTACAATACTATACAATTACAATAATGCTAGTCTTAATATAACATAATACAAACATTAATAAATTATTAATACCTCTGGTTTACAGAGGGATTATTTTGATCCTTTCTCGCCCTTGGGGAGTCCAGAAGATTCCATATAGTGAAAGTCCTATATGCTTCATATTAACAAAGTGAAATTTCTGAACATTCCCAGGAGCTTTACATTGTAAATGTTATACCAAGTCAGGAAAACAGCATTATGGGAGACATGGTGTTGTTTGTTTGTTTGTTTGCTTTTGAGAAAGTTTATGTCTATTTCTTATAGCACCTGTTACAAATAATTCCACAGATCATGAGCAAACAGTAAAAGTACCTCAGTATTTATATTCATTTGTGTGGTTTGTGATTTATTTATTTATTTATTTATTATTTATTAAATACACCCTCTATACTTTAGTTTCCACAGTAGAAGTTGATGCTCCCCAGGACTTCTCTGTGTCTTTCCTCCTCTTCCAGTGTATAGTATTCATGTCTCTGCATTTGTAGAGTGAATTAGACCAATTTGAAAATAATCTGAAACCAAAGAGGTTATTTTTCAGGGGAATAATTTCCCCTACTATTTCCATTATGGGCAAGTGTGATAGAATAAAGCAATAAAATAATGATGATGATGATGATGATAATAATAATAATAATAATAATAATAATAATAATAATAATAATAATAATAATAAATGAATAAAAAGCCATAGCCAGAGCACGCATTTCTACACAGCTAAAATAAACAAACAAACAAACAAACAAAAAAAGAAAGGAAAAAAAAAAAAGCAAGCTAAGTAACAGTAACTTATTCCAGGTATTGTGGTAACTCCTTTGCACAGGAATTTGTCCAGGTTTCTTCTGCTGATAAACTGGGGAAGAAAAAGCTTAACGTGTTCTTCTTCATTTTTTTGTGCTCTTAGGTTCTGACCATGAATGGAACCTAAGTGGTAGAGAATATATCCTGTGTTCACATGAAACAGACCCTCCTTTATTTCATGAACTTGAAATTTGACTAGAATTTACCTTTGCAACGCAGCAAACAGTAGATGAATATGCGCTAGAAACCCAGTTCTATTAATATGGAAGGATTTTTTAGAAATTTAGAAAAAAGTGTATGCACTAGCCTAAAATCTGCACTAGCCTTGTGTCTGACACATTTTGATTGAGTCTTCTGCAGTCAGAGAAATCCAGGCACTGAAACTGTTGGTTTTACCCAGCTGGGCCGCTGAGCTCCAGACAACTTCTCTCTCTCACTTTACCTCTTCAGTGGGAAAGAGGGAGAAAATATGAAGAAATGGGCTCAAGGCTTGAGATAAGCCAGAGACATCACTCAAAAATTATCGTCATGGGCAAAATGGACTCAGAGTAGGGAGATTACAGAAATCTATCACTAACAAGCTAGAGAAGTGAGAAACAAAGAAAACAAACTAAAAACACCTTCCTCCTGTTGCCTGTAGCTTTGGGCCAATAAGCACACTGAGTCAAAATCAACAGTTTTTCCCAGCTTTGGACTACGCTCCCATCAACCCTATTCCCTCTGAGTGGCACAGGGGAATGAGGGCTGTGGTCAGTCCCTAATGCTTCACCTCCACTGCTCCTTTATGGTCATTCTCTGTCCCTGCTCCATGTGGGGTCCCTCCCACAGGATGCCAAAGCTCTTCAATAACTGCTCCCATGTGGCTCCATACCATGGGGTCCATCCACCAGGAGCAAACTGCTCAAGCAAGGGTTGCCCACGGGCAGCAGCTCCTCTCAGACTCCCTGCTCCTGTGTGGGCTCCTCTCCATGGGCTGCACCATGGAGATCTGCTCCATGTGGGCTGCAGGGGGACAGCCTGCTCCACCAATGGCCTCTCCACAGGCCTCAGGGGAGGGGAACTTCTGCTGTGTCCTTGGAGCACCTCCTGCCCTCCTGCTGCACTGACCTTAGGATCTATAGGGCTGCTTCTCAATCCTCACTCTCCCAGCTGCTGTTGCACAGCAGTTTTTGTTTGTTTGTTTGTTTTTTCCTTCCTTTAATCTGCTCTTCCACAGGCCAAACCAGCATTGCTCACTGGCTTGGCTCGGGCAAGTGACAGGTGCCTTTTGCAGCTAGCTGAAACTGTCTCTTATCTGACACCGGGCAGCTGCTGGGTTCTTGTCACAGATGCCATACATGCAGCCCCCTCCTACAAAACCTTGCCATGTAGACCTACTACACAAATCCACTAAATTAGCTTTATCAACAAGTGCTACTTAAACCTTGGCTAGCAGCTAGTGGGGAAATGGGAAGAACAGATGATTGGGAAACAAACGGGAGAACAGACTTTTGATCTTTTAGCCAGAGTTCATTTTTGCAACTTCTGGATAGCAGAAAGGCATTACTGATAATTTTCAGGTTTTTTGTCAGTTTGGCTAATATCTGACTCTACAATGATTTTATTTTCTTTGTTGAAGCAAAGAAATATATGTATGTGTGTGTGTGTATATGTTTACATATATACATATATATGTTTATAAGAAAATACAAAGTTGGTCTTTGTTTTTAGACCAACTAGTATAATTGAGAAAAGAGCAAACTTTCAGTCCCTTCCTATGTGAAAAAGGCAGCAAACTTCAGTCTAAACACAGACTGACAACATTTGTTCTGAGTTTAACTTAATTATGTGAGTTTGGTTTTCTTAGTGCCTGACTAGGCTTTTGACAACTTGTGAAGTAGTATGTGAATACTGCTGAGAATGAGAACAAGATGCTGTTTTATAAATATATTTGGCAGAGAAAAAGAGAAATGCATAATGAAAATTAGTTTGTAAAGACTCCAGAACTAGGGTATGTGAAGTAAACTGGATTTTCACAAGTCCATTCAAGGAAATTTACCTAACATGTAAGCCTGAGGGAAGACTAAGCTTTTCCATTCACCCATCATTCATTCTCCTACTCCCATTTCAGCATCGAAACCCCATTCTTCCCTCAGGGAAAGCACTACTTACTGTGATTTAACTGGGAAAAATGGCATCGGATCCTACACAAATCCAAAAATGCAGTATCCGTCCATCACTCCTCAGGTCTCTGACTCACTGTAGGCCTAACAAGTTCCTGGGAAGTTCCTGCTTTTCTCTTAAAACAGAAAAAGGGGTGGAAGGTTGGTAAGTAAGCTTTTCCCTTCATCTCTACGGCACACAGTTAACTTGAAAGAACTCTTAAGTGGATCAAGGATGACTAAGAGATACTGGAGGCAAGTTCCTAGTGCAGCATGGTCACACAACAAAATAACAAGGTCAATGCATTGAAGTAAGTGAAATTCTATTAGATATAAAGAAAAAAACAAAATCACAACGAGAGTTGTTAAGCATTCTAGCAGGTTTCCCAGAGAGGCTGGGAAATCTCCACTCTTGGAAATATTAAAAATTTGTCAGGACACGGACATCAGCAACCTGCTTTTACTTTAGAATTAGTCTTGCTTGATTAGTGCATGCATGCTCACATGGCCAGTGAGGTCACTGCACTCTTTGAGAAAAGGAGCCAGGAGCTGAGATAGGCAGATGTATACAGCAGATACACACAGGTGCTGATGTCTTACCTCTAGCAGAAAGTAATTAGGGATCATCCAATGGTCCATTGAAATATCATTACTTTATCTATGCTTGTCTAATTTTAGCATAATTATATGCTCCTTGCCATTCCAAAATCCCTGAAAAGAGGTTTGGGCACAGGAATTGTTTCTTTTGAGCTATGTCCCTGATACTAAATCCCGTGTCCAAAGAGTGATACAAAATATGGTCTAAGCAAGTGTTGAAGTCCTGCAAGAGGTTCTTTTCAATATTCCTGCCTCCCACTTCAACTGTTTTTTATTTTTGCTGTTTTGTTGTTGTTGTTGTTTGTTTGTTTTGTTTTTAATTTAAACAATTAAATATCTTATTTCTGCTTGTAAACTTTCTTTTGTAAAAAAAAAAAAAAAAAGTGTTCCCATTTCTGTTTGTTTCTTTTAGTATTGATATTAATTTTAAAATGCTTAGTGTTTGAGTTGCTTAGTTTGTAGCAGAAGAAAAATTTTCAGGGTCAGCCTTACTTTATGATTCTTTAAATCATGAAATCTATGATTTCCTTTTGGCACAAATGTTCTCCAGAGAAGTATTATTTATTATTATTATTATTATTATTATTACTTATCAGTCCTTACTTTAAGATTTTTTACTGCAATTTCATGGATTACCAAAATTAAAGCAGTTATTAGATAGTTCTAAAATATGCAATAATAGGCATTAAAAAAAACAAACAAACAAACAAACAAAAAAAGATAGAGAGAGAGAGAGATTATTACAACTTAGTTTGACATTTTAAATTTATTCCTTCGCTATTTTATCCTGAAAATAAGTCTTGGAGTAAAATCTCATGAAAAACAGAAAAACTTCATAATATTATGTTTTTATATGAATCTTTAGGGGAAAAAAAAAAAGAAAAAAAATAAAAACACAAACAAAAAACTTCTATTCACTTTATCAGCTTGCTTTAGCATATATGCTGAGAATATGCATATACATAGTTAATCCATCTGACATTATATGTAAATAAAGATGTGTGTATTTTCACTATGGTATAATTTCTTTTAATGATAAATAGACAACCTGCAAAATGTACAAATCTAGATCACCTCTATAAATGCAGAAATAAAGAGAGTAAACCTTTCCTCCCAGAGAAGTTCAAGTAACACATCTAAAGCAAGTTTAAAGTTTTTCTAACACTTAAACTAAACCATCGCTTCTGAAAATAAAGCTAATAACTTCTCATTCTGGTAATCAAAAGATTGAATACGTATAAAAATCAGTATCCTTACAAGAAATATTTTAATCTTAGAAAATTGTTATAAAGTCTTTGAGACTCATTTCTCCATCCCTTCAAGGCACACAGCCTTCTATTTTTTAACCAAACACAGTCCTCCAAGTTTTCCACTCCTTATTCATTGGTTCTGCTTGCTGCATTGCAGTTTTATTCTCTGCCTGATCCCATTTTTTCCTCTGATTTCTAACATCTGAAACTGGAAACAGTTCTTTAGCTGCACTATTTGGAGAAGAATAATTATCCCTCACCTCATTTTTTTGTTTGCAAAACACTTCCTAGCATGTCAAAAAGTATTATTTGTCTTTTCAACAACAGTAGTTTATTTGTAGTTTATTATAGTAGCTTATTTGACCTAACTTCCAGCCCACTATATCACAGATAATTTTTTTTTCCATCCTGGTTTCTTTTGATTTCTTTTGTCAAGGTATTTTTTTTTTAATACTTTTCTTTATGTATGTATTTTGTTTTGCTTTGCTCTGTTGAATTTCACCTGAAAGACTTCTGAGTATTTCATCAATTTATCAGTATCAATTTAAACTCACAACTTATCCTCCAAAGTGTTTGCAGCACTTACTGTTGGGTGTCAAGGTTGATAAGTCATCTAATTTGTTAACGAAACCATTAAATTACACTGAACATAAGATAGATCTTTCACCAACATCAAGCATCTTCCTAGTTTCTTGACAGTAATTCATTGATAACTGCTATTTAAGCTTGATGATTTCAACCTGATATGAATGTGCCAGTTAGTATTTTAATCCATGCCATATGACAGTCTAAAAATGAGGAAAATATAGGAATCCATTAAAAAGTAACTGCAAAATGCAAGTAGAGCAGATAACTGTCTCCCAGAAGTTCATTTATATTGTGCACGATATTCTGGTTGTAAAGAAAAAGATTTAAAAAAATATGCTGAGCTATATATATCAGAACTTTAGTTAGCCATCCCAAATTCTGTCATAATGTGACATTTCCATTCAGATTCTCTTCTGTGTTTGCATTATGTACAGATTTCAGAATCATAGAATCTTTTGGGTTGGAAGGGACCTTAAAAATCATCTAGTTCCAACCACCCTGCCATGGACAGGGACATCTTCTACTAGATCAGGTTGCTCAAAGACCCATCCAGTCTGGCTTTGAACACATTCATGGATGGAACATCCACAGCTTCTCTGGGCAACCTTTGGAGTACTGTGTCCAAATCTGGGCTCCCTGGTACAAAAAAGACGGGGATCTCCTGGAAAGAGTCCAGCAGAGGGCCACAAAGATAATATAGGGCCTGGAGCATCTTCCCTATGAGGAAAGGCTGAGACCTGGGTCTGTTCAGCCTGGAGAAAGGAACACTGAGATGGGATCTCATCAATGTGTATAAATACCTGAGGTGTGGGGGACAGAGGGATTTGGCCAACCTCTCTTCAGTGGTCTGTGGGGACAGAACAAGGGGTAATGGCCACAAGATAGAGCACAGGAAGTTCCGCACCAATTTGTAAAAGAACTTCTCCACGGTGAGGGTGACAGAGCACTGGAACAGGCTGCCCAGGAAGGTTGTGGAGTCTCCTTCTCTGGAGATATTTAAGGCCCATCTGGATGCCTACTAGGGCAGCCTGCTCTAAGGAACCTGCTTTGGCAGGGGGGTTGGACTCAGTGATCTTTCAAGGTCCCTTCCAGCCCCTTCGATTTTGTGATTCTGTGATTCTGTAGCAGTGTCTCACCCCCTCACAGTAAAGAATTTTCTCCTTATATCTAATCTAAACATACCCTCTTTTAGTTTAAAGCCGTTCTCCCTTGTCCTATCACTACACTCCCTGAAAGAGTCCCTCCCCGGCTTTCCTGTAGGTATTGGAAAGCTGCTATAAGTTCTCCCTGGAGCCTTCTCTTCTTCAGGCTGAACAACCCCTACTCTCCCAGTCTGTCTCTGTAAGAGAGGTACTCCAGCCCCTTGATCATCTTTGTGGCCCTCCTCTGGACTTGTTCTAATAATTCCATGTCCTTCTGGGAGCCCCAGAGGTGAAGACAGTACTCCAGGTGGGGTCTCACAAGAGCAGAGAGGGAGAATCACCTCCCTCAACCTGCTGGCCACTTCTCTTTTGATTCAGTCCAGGATACAGTTGGTTTTCTGGGCTGAAACTGCAAATTGTCAGTTCATGTCAAGCTTCTTGTCAAACAGATACTGGAGATGATGACTAGTAATATGCTTACTCTTTGCATTCCATCCAGTCAGCTATAACAATATCGTTCTTAACACTCACACTTTCAAAAAGTGTTAGGTTCTATCAGTCACCAACTTTGGTATCCATACCTGACAAAAATACATGCTAAACTCTTGTGCTGTTATTAATTGAGTAGTATGGAATATAGTTTGTCCTAAACTGAAATAAGAATAAACTCTACAGTATTCTATCTACAATTTAATTGTTTTTATCTTTATGACAAACAGAAATTCAACACATATAGAAGTATATCAAATGATTATGGGTTTCTTCCATATTCCAGTAACAAGATTTTTTAGATTTATTTTTAATTAGATTTATTTCTCTTACTTATACCAGCACAACAGTGCTGGTATAACAAAGAAAAACCTTTATTGCAGAAGACTGAAGATGCAAAGAACACATACATTTATTTTTTTGTTTGTTTTCAGTAAGTTTGGGCTTGTTTGAAAAAGATGTCAGAGCCCTTGAATTTAATATGATAGTCTATAAGTAGAGCAATAAAACAGGCAAGTATTTAATGGGTAGACTGCTTTCTAGGTGGCAAAATGTAATATACTGTAATAGCTGAGCTCTTCATAGTACTGTGTTGCTCAGGCCAGAGGTGATGGAATTGTGAATAACTGAAGGGAGTTCATGATCCATCAAAGAGGAAAAATGTTTTAGCCTTAATAGAAATGAACTGGGAGGAATCACATTGATAATATTTCACTGACAACTTGTTGGAATTTCTTTGAATATTTCTACCTAAGGGGCCTCACAGAAAATTATACTATCTTAGGAAATCAGAAAACAGGAAGAACTGTATTTCTATGATAATGATCAAAAGATGTGACAGTTTTTCACTTGAAAATGCTTCTCTGAAATAAAAAACACAGAAAAACAATATTATGTGGGAAAACAAAACAACACAAAACAAAAGCACTGTTCAATGAACAGTGTCATAGTAAATCTTATTTTATCTTTCAGACTTTGAGGAGAGAAATTAATGATCCCTTTTAATATATTATTGTATCATTAATCATTTTATCTTAATAACAGCTCTCCTGTTTGCATCATAATATGTTTCTGAAAAAGAAAAAAAAAAAAAAAAAACACAACAAAATTGTCAATGTGCTATTGAATTGCCAAATTCTAACTCCCATTATTAAAAACAACAACAAAAAAAGATAACAAAATTTGAAAACCTTATTGAAGAAGTAACTATCTGTTCCATTTTTCAAGTTAATTTCATGATATATTTAGAGTTTGTTTGTCATACATCTTTACTTCAACTCACTAATTTCATGACATTCAGTAACTTAACAGGAATATGGTATTGTGTGGATGCACCAGGCCAAGGGGGCCAGTGTTAAAGACCAGGTTGGATGGGGCCCTAGGCAATCTGAGCTAGTGGGGGGCATCCCTGCCCGTGATGTGTGTGTGTGTGTGTGTGTGTTGAAAATGTAAAATCCGAGGAAAGATTTCAGAAGTGTCAAAGAGTCTGTCTCTCTTTCATTTATCTTGCATCTTATCTTATTTTCTTAAATATGACAAGACCATTGTGGGTATCTTCAAAGTACTCAATATGATAGTCACTTCAAGTGCTTACAAACTAATTGCTTGCACTTTTAAGCTGCAACTTCTGCTACAACTGTCTGGAGCCATATTGATTTAAACTTGACTTCCAGGATGCAAGTGGTTGCCTCCACAGAGCGAATTTGCACTCATTAGTGCCTAACTGGAAAGAAAGAACAAACTCTAGAGTTAAAGAGTAGGTGATTTTCTGTGCACCATTGATTTCATTTGGCTTTTGAATATCCATACACATGAAATTGCCAAATCAGTGTTCTGCAGAGCAAAATAAATGTATGGAAAGAGCAGTTCACTGGAAAGTCTTGAGTATAGAAGAAAGACAGGAAGTGGTAAGATAGAAGAAATAATAACAAAAACAAAAAACAAGTCTCTGTTAGGGAGCTCCTGAAAAGAGATGTTTGGTAGCAGTTTTATACAGAACATTTTTTTACATCTATATTGTCAGTCAGTTTTGATTTCTGTAGGAAATTTGTAAATCAACAGACTATCAGCTATGGAATTACATTACACAGATTTCAAGAGGAGTCATTGGGAGTGCTCAACGACTCAAATTCAAACTGTGGAGCAATTAAAACACGCACACACCAAAAAATAAATAAATAAATAAAATAAAAAAGTATTTATTCATAATATTTCCCAATAATCAGCAGAAACAGTTTATAATACAAGGCTCTTGAACTTGTACTGGGATTCCCTGCCGTGACTACATTTCATAGAATCATAGAATCATAGAATATCCTGAGTTGGAAGGGACCCTTAAGGATCATCAAGTCCAACTCTTGACACCGCATAGGTCTACCCAAAAGTTCAGACCATGTGCCTAAGTGCACAGTCCAATCTCTTCTTAAATTCAGACAGGCTCAGTGCAGTGACCACTTCCCTGGGGAGCCTGTTCCAGTGTGCAACCACCCTCTCTGTGAAGAACCCCCTCCTGACGTCCAGCCTAAATTTCCCCTGCCTCAGCTTAACCCCGTTCCCGCGGGTCCTGTCACTAGTGTTAATGGAGAAAAGGTCTCCTGCCTCTCGACACCCCCTTATGAGGAAGTTGTAGACTGTGATGAGGTCTCCCCTCAGCCTCCTCTTCTCCAGGCTGAACAGGCCCAGTGACCTCAGCCGTTCTTCGTACGTCTTCCCCTCCAGGCCTTTCACCATCTTCGTAGCCCTCCTCTGGACACTCTCCAACAGTTTCATTCTCCAACAGTTTCATTCTCCATTCAATTTCATTCAAAGTAAAGTAGTATTTGGAATTAAAAAGATATAAAATTATTATATCATGCCTTACCTTGCCTCTTTTTGTGTGTTGTTATCGTTGTGGTTTGTTTGTTTGTTTGTTTGTTTTTGTTTGTTTGTTTGTTTTTCTAGATTTCCTAGGAAGTTAATATATAAAGAAAGCAGAATGCTCTGACTTATTTAATATTTCTCAAAACTCATGTCACCTATATTGTGCTTGTTGGTATAGAAGCTTTAATTTTTATCACATTTACTATGTCTGCTATTAAAGGATTAGTACCTGCAAACAGATCCCTGCTTTTCTGGAATCATCTTGCTTATTCTCTAATATAACCCAAGAATATAATATCAGCTGTGCCTGATATAACCCAATAATTGAGGCTTTGGCTATAGCAATGAGAAGGGATAGGTAACTCCTAAGAGAAAATTATTCCCTTTCAAAACACCTGTCCAAGAGAAATGTGATACTTCAGTCTCTGAAGACATCCACCATTAACTACAAAAGTAGTGTAGATCTTAGACTATACTTTTAAGTGCAGGTGAGTCCAATCTCCTGTCCTTCCCTAAAACAATAATACACAGCATTATGAGACGTGCAAGAGTTCTTCAGCTAATTAGAAATTATTCTGTTCTACAGACATAGAAGTTGTTGGCATCAGCAAGAATCTGTTTTAAATCATAATGCACAGTAAAACAGAAAATGTTAAGCCAGTTACATTCTACACTCTAACATCTTCTTTCTTGCAACTTTGAATGTTCTGAATTTACCCTTATGATATGGAAATAAAAGAAAAAGAAAAAAAAAAAAAAAAGTAGAAAATCTGGGAGAAGAGAAAACAAACAAACCAAACCAAACCAACCAAACGAAAAATGCCGAACAACTAACAAACACATGAAAAATAGAAACTTATATAACCCTAGATTCTGAAGACACCCTGTAGGAATGAGACCTTGAACATGAGATGGATTGAGTTTTTCTGTGGCTCCATTTGCTTCCTTGTTTGTATTTGTGCTTTGTTCAAGCTATCTTACAGTTGTCCCTTCACCAACTGTATATATATTGGCAGCACTAAATACAGGTGGATATTTCTTGTTTGCACTCCTCAAAGTAGAAACCTTCCAGCTAATATCTTGAGGACAGAATGGGTGATTCAGGAAAAATAGACAGAGGTGATATTCTACAAAAAAAATCACAGTTAAGTATGGATAAACTTAACTCATTCACATGAATTTAGCTATTCTTATATTCAAACTGTGTTTCTTGAGTATGAGTAGGATAATTTATCTGATCACTTGCTTCTGAAAAAAAAAAAAAAAGAATTAAAAAAAAAAAAAGAAGGGGAGGGAGAGAAGGAGAAAATGTGTTCCCTTTCCTTCTTTTTCCTCTGCTTACAACTGATGCTTCTTCTAGAAGTATGGTCACTCTCATGTGAGACCTGGCCTTCATAGGATCTTTCAGATCACCAGCTCAGAATAGGAAACTATCTGTTTTTTTTGTTATGTTTAATTTTCTGCCAGGCACCAACATTAGTTCACAGCTGGTAAAAAAGCTTGAGTTGGAACAAGGTTAGCAGTGAGAACACACACCTGGGAGTCACAAGGACAAGGGCTTCCGTATTTCCGTGGAGATGAACACAGATTGTCTCAAGTTGATGGGAAATATAGCTGCAAGTTGTGATTTTGTGATCAGTTTAATACAATCAAAGAACATTCTACCATATGCTCGTACTACCACCCTCTGTCAACACTGATAATGCAATGTAAAATTATGCCAGCAAATAGTAAATGACTAGGTTTCTATACTAAGATTTGTATAGTTTCTTCTGCATAGGGAATCAAACACGAATAAGGTAAATCTATGGTTTGTGTTTGTAAGTTTGGACTACTGTATTCCCAAAGCTTCTAAAACAGTGGCAGAACTACTGGGAGCACACTTTTAAGACCTGAACAGTGTTTCCAGGACACTTGTCAGTGTGATGGCAGCATAAAAGGTCACTACAGTACTGTAAATGTCATAAATGCCATAAATGTAAATGCCATAATATTAGTACACTAAGCAGCTTTGCTGTTTCAAGTGTATGTGATCAAATAATGAATTTGAAGAAAATAAAATCATAGAATATTCTGAGTTGGAAGGGACCCACAAGGATCATCTAGTCCAACTCCTGGTTCCATATAGGACTACCTAAAAATTGAGCCTAAGTCTGAGAGCATTGTCCAAATGTTTCTTGAACTCTGGAAGGTTCAGTGTCATGACCACTGCCCTGGGGACCCTGTACCGGTGCTCAACCACCCTCCAAGTAAAGAACCTATCCCTAACACCCAGCCTGACCCTCCCCTTTTGCAGCTCCATGCCCTTGGCTCCTGCCACTGTCCTCAGAAAGCAGAGATCAGCACCTGTCCCTCCACTCACCTTGTGAGGAAGATGCCATGTGGCTTCCCCTCAGTCTTCTCTTCTCTAAGCTGAATCATCTTAACTCCAGTGGCATACACTGCATATATAACATTTTCTGGGAAACGTTAAGTGGCTATTCCTTCCGATGTATCTTTCAACAGATTTGCCTTCCTTAAGACTTCCTTGAAAGTCATCTTTGAAGTGAAGTGCAATAGCAATAATTCTCTTCTTCTGCATACATATATTCCTGTATATTCTTCAGCAACAGATTGACTAATAAAACCTTGTGCTGCATAAAAATAAGTAAGGTGTATAACAATGATTGACTTGAAGACACAGTTGACTCTCACCTTATGTGTGTGTGTGTGCCAGGATGTCTGAGACTTTAGAGCTGTACTGAAACACAAATACAACATCAATTTAATCACTATAACATCTTGCTGGGATTTCTCTGACCCAACTTTTGTGAGACATCAGGTTTAAGACATCATCTCAGTTTCCACCAAAGACAAGTGGAATGGATCATTCTCTGTGGGGTCCAAAGTGTCTCTATGTACCAAAGAACGTAGAAGACTAACTTTAAGAGTATGCCTAGCAAAAGATTAGTAAGATTACTCTTTTGTCTGTAATGAATTCACTGCTTCATGTAAATGGTATACCTATTAGCACTAGTTTTGTATATAACAGGCTAAGTGTTTTTTGGTCGGTTGGTTTTGTTTTTTTTTTTTTGTTTTGTTTTGTTTTGTTTTTTTTTGGGGGGGTGGAGGGTGGGAGGGTGTTTGGGTGTAGGTTTTTTTGCCTTGTTTGTTTTGTGTTATGGTGTGACATACTAAGTGAACTGGTTCCTACTGTATCTGAACAGAAGATGATAACCCTTTTTATTGGTGTAAATGAGCAGGATTGTCTCATACAACAATTAAAATCTTCCTTTTTCTGGTATAGGAGAAAAGAATGTACTTGAAGTAATCCAGCAGTAGCTCGTTGTGAGGGTAGGTTGGACTTATCTCATGTTAACAACATTTCTCCAGCTTTTGCTATGCTGGACACCATACAATGTGGATCACGCAAAATTTCTGCTTATACTCTGTGTTATATATAAACAAAACATGGATGCACTAAAAAATGAAAAGCTTCATACTTGGTGGCTTTTAATATGTTACAAATTGATACTTACAAATTATAAGAAATATTTTTCCTTACAAATTGATACTTACAAATTGATAAGAAATTTGACTTTTAGGTGATAAGTCAGTAATTAGAATTTAAACTTGTTCAGTTGGAAAGGACCTAAAAAGATCATTGAGTCCAACTGTCAAATATCTGAAAGGTTCTCAAATTTTAAAAATTAATACCTCTGGCTATTTGTAAAGAGAAGGATTTGCTCTTAAACTACTGAAAACCAGAAAAGTGAGATATATTCTATCTGTTTTGCTGATGCACTCAACTTTTAGATCAGTGGGGCATTGTAGTAGCTGCATAATGGGTTTTATGGAATGCTGCCTCTGCAGTTTATGAACAATAGCTTATAAATGGTGGGGAATAATGAGTAGTTTCCGTTACATATATTTAAGAAATCAATGTCAACACTTTTAAAATAAAAGAAAACATTGCTCAATTTATACACATAGTATTCAGATTGTGTGTGATTGCTTCACACTGAAACACCTGTGGGGAAATTCTTTTCTTATTCAAAAAAAAGAAAAAAAAAAAAAAAAAAAAAAAAGAACTGCATATATAATCACTGCCTAGTTATTGTATCACAGAGATGATAGGATATATTAGCCCTTTCTCTGCACTCAAACTATTCCTTCTGAACTTAATCTAAATAAATCTTTTAACAGAAATGAATAGAAAATATCCAATATTCTGCATTAATATTTTGGAAAAATGTAAAAGTCCACTGATTCCCCAGTGCTTTCTTAAGACCAATACTGCAAATAGTATTTCAGTTTTAGCAATGATTTTTTTAAGTCACTGATAAAAGAGCTGAAGTTCTAAGAAGCACGTTATCATCAACAGCCAACACACCTTATCATACTCATCAATCAGAGGGGGCTATCCATTGCAGTGTGTGACTATAGCACCGTCACGCTCTGGGCAATCATGACTTCTCTTTAGATGCTGGTGCTGCAAATCTCTCAGGAATGGCAGCTCTTTTGTGAGCGGAGATATACATATCCACAGACACAGCAACATCCCCTGAACTCTCTATCTGCAGCCACAGGAGACTGGGAGGACTGATTGACTATGAACGTCTTCTCAGAAAAATCATCTAAATTATAAAGAGTAAAAGAAACAGATCCTGCATGTGCTTCCACATGCCAAAATGGGGCCTTTTCATCCATACTGCAAAATGTTAATGCAAATAATGTGTTTAAATAATCAGATCAAGTACCAATTACAAAAAAAATCAGATCAATCAATTACAAAAAATCAGTGATTTTTTTCCCCCTTGCTATGCACAAACACAAACTTTCACATTTATTTTTGAAAAATTCCCCAAGATGGTTTAATATGCAAAATCAAAGATGAATGAAATGCACCTCTACATTTATTTTCTTGTTGTCATATGTGCTCAATAGGACAGTTAAATTTCTTACTTTATAAACACTCTGTTAATATTAAAAGCTTTTGCTTAGTTCATATCACTATACACTGCAATATAAATATAGTTAACCATAAAATCTGTTTCATTTTGTAGATTATGCAATTGTCAAATATTGTACTGAAAAAAAAATAGAAATTATATATAGTAGGATTTGATCTTTTGAGATCATTTAGTCCTAAATCCCCTTCCCCTTTTCACTACCCTAATATACTGAAAATAATATATTGAAAATGTAATTGTCTTTTTATAGCATTAGAGTTGTCACTTTACCTGAGACCATCAAAAGAAGTCCTTTTTACTGATCTGATGAAATTAAGAATATCTGCCTCTTCAAGAGGGAAAAAAAAAAAAAGTCTGTGAATACAGACTGCTTGTGAATACAGGGCTGCAGAGTTTAATTGAACCAGTCTGATAATACTGTATGAATGAAGCAAAGTTTTACTGACTGACTAATTGCCTGTAAACTGCATTTCATTATCTTTTTCTCTTTCATTTAGAGTTACATAGAACTCTGAGTTAGCAGAATTATGGATCTCAGATAAAGAGAAATTATCTAACTTGTGATCTATGTATGATATAGCATTCAAACTAGGATATAGTCACCCTCTTTCTCGTAAATAATGATGAATTCTTGATTCTCTCAATAAAATGCATGCATGCATTAGTTCAATGTGCTAATCATGCTTGTTCTTTTCTGAATGTTTTCCTGTCTGCTGTAATCCTAAAATCATGGACAAAATTTAAGGCAGCAAATGGCTGTTATTAGTGTGCTGATGACAAAGGCAATATCTTTCTTGCCACTTCATGATACTTCTCTGCTCACAGATCTATAAATCTATTTAGATCTATAACTGCTCTACTATACTGTATACCTGTGTCCAATGGATAATTCACTACGAACATCAAACCCACTGCAAACTCCCTTCCTGTACCTGAGTATACTTCCCAACACAGGTCACATTCTTTTTTCATGCAACCAGGATTGCATCTGGCTGTACTTGTAAACTGTATATTTAAGCCACACCAAGTGTTCCAGATTGCGTTTTGTTGGGTGATCCTTTCCACTGCTTATCATTCTTTCATAAACTTTCCCACATTTCTCCTTGATAATTGGTAACACTGTCAAGCTGTGTCAGATCTGAAATCAGTTCCTGAAGGATTTCAGTGAAACATGGTTCTTCATGATAGTTTCGTTTTTGCAATTGGATGTGAAAGCCTGTCATTTTTACATATTTCTGTATCACATGAACTTTGTGTCACTCTTGTATGGGTCTTGTCATGTTACTTATTCATGTGGAATTTTTGTAATTTTTATCACCATTCCCTAGAGCTTAAATGAAATTTGAGTTCTATATTTTCTGGGTTTTCACAGCATCTTTTCGGAAATCTTGACATATCTTTTCTTCTCTTCTCTTCTCTTCTCTTCTCTTCTCTTCTCTTCTCTTCTCTTCTCTTCTCTTCTCTTCTCTTCTCTTCTCTTCTCTTCTCTTCTCTTCTCTTCTCTTCTCTTCTCTTCTCTTCTCTTCTCTTCTCTTCTCTTCTCTTCTCTTCCTCTTCTCTTCTCTTTCTCTTCTCTTCTCTTCTCTTCTCTTCTCTTCTCTTCTCTTCTCTCTTCTCTTCTCTTCTCTTCTTCTCTTCTCTTCTCTTCTCTTCCTCTTTCTCTTCTCTTTCTCTTCTCTTCTCTTCTCTCTCTTCTCTTCTCTTCTCTTCCTCTTCTCTTCTCTTCTCCTTCTCTTCTCTTCTCTTCTCTTCTCTTCTCTTCTCTTCTCTTTCTCTTCTCTTCTCTTTTCTCTTCTCTTCTCTTCTCTTCTCTCTTCTCTTCTCTTCTCTTCTCTTCTCTTCTCTTCTCTTCTCTTCTCTTCTCTTGTTTCTTCTGTCCTTCCTCTTTCCCCCTTCATTCTTGAAATATAACTATATTAACAGAAGCATAACTCTCCTGAAGGACATCAGTTGCTTATGATATTATTTTGTGGTTTTGGTTTAGAGATATGGAAGAAAGAGTATATGTGCAGTACATTATTAAAACAATATTTTAATTAGATGTTTTATTTAATTGTCACAAATCTTGAAAGGGTGTTTATTTTTCTTTCTTCTCCCTTCCAAGCTTCATGATCAGGCAGCCACAGCATAAGGGTAGAAGAAACATTTTTGCCCTTATGGACAAAATGCCCTTATGCCTTTAGGACAACCAGGAAGGATACCTTAACTTGTTTGCTACGAGTATGCATAATACAGAAGTGCTGGAATGCTTCTTTGATTTAAGCAAAAATCTCTCTACCTTAAATAATTACTCTTCTGGTTACAACACTACTCAGACATCAGAGAGTTATCTGTGCACTCCCTTGTGCCAGAAAGATTCAGAAAATAATTGTTTGTATTTTCCTTCCTTATTTTCATTTTCATCTCTCTGATGTTTTCTCAAATTTAATCCTATTCTCATATTTAATCCTATTAGATAGCTGTCAGCTTTTTATAGATATATAAGCACAAGACTATCAGGGAGGTCAGAAAATATATTGCTGTTCAACCTACCACATAAATATGTGTTGAAGCGTTGTCATCACTGGGACTCAAACACACTTGCATACTAAGAACTTAAAAGGTTTGCAGAACAGAGGCTTTAGTAGGAATCACATAGCTCTTCTTCTGCCAGATCTCATTACTCCACCAAACTACTTAGTTGTCTGACAAACTGTGATAATTCATGACTTAAAAACATGTGACAGAAACAAATTCAGTGTGGTAAACTTATTTCATGAAATATAATACAAAATTGAGGTGATAAGAAGAAAATATATCTCCAAGCGTTTGGCTATTCATAAAAGCCTAAGATAACCATCTGAGCACTTAGCTGTTTATATTATTGACTGAACTACTGAATTGAATCTCTGAACTTTCAACAGTTTGTGTTTTTTTCCTTGTGTTTTTTTTTTTTTTTTTTTTTTTGTTCTCCCCCCTCCCCCCCTCCCGGTATTATTATTACCAGAGAGAAATAGAGAAAGAAAAATGATTCAGTGATTCAGTGATCCAGTTCTTCAGAAGAGTATTAATGGGAGACAGAATCTTTTAGCTCTAGGTCATCAGTTTTCATCTAATCCAGTTTTTATAGATTCATGGATTTCCAGGCCAGAAGAACCACTATATTTCCCCATCCTGCATGACACAAACCATAGAGTCTCAACCAATGTCAAACACTTACTAGCTATTAGAATTAAAGACTAGAGTATAAAGACAATTTTGTTGCTTTACTATGACTACTGAGTTGACTATATTAAACCACCTTGCTTTAGAATAGTATTGAATAATACAGAATTTGTGCACAAATTCCCCTCATTTGTCCACATTCTGCCACTGTTGTTAACCAGAATGGGTAGTATTAGCCACAGTGCCAAGACCGCATAGGAAATAAACTACTCAACATTGCAGGTGACTCTTTCTGTTCTAAATTACAGTGGAATCAATTGCCTGTGTTGGAATTTCTTACATGTGTTGCACTGGCTTTATCATTTGCATTAATCAGAAGAAGGCCTGTCAGAGTTCATCAAAACATCAAAAATTGTTCAGACTTTTAAAGTGGGAATGTTTTTCCTTCAGGAAATGCAAGTGTCTTTAATATGAAAGCTTTCAGGAAAAAGAAAAAAAAAAAAAAAAAAAAAAGGAAAAAGAAAGAAAAGAAAAGAAAAGAAAAGAAAAGAAGGAAGGAAGGAAGGAAGGAAGGAAGGAAGGAAGGAAGGAAGGAAGGAAGGAAGGAAGGAAGGAAGGAAGGAAGGAAGGAAGGAAGGAAGTTTGCTTGTTTTCTTGTTTTTTCCAAAATGAAATGGTAGAGTTTTTTTATTCTGAAAATAAAATAAAATAAAATAAAATGATTTTAAAAGGATTTTTTTGCCCAATGCAGGGTGTTTTTTTTTTGTTTGTTTGTTTGTTTTTTTTCACTGAAATTAGAAACAGTTCTGCATCCAGCTTTCCAATAAACTCAGATGAAATTGTTCTGCATATCTTATTTCTCATGGACAAGAACTAGTTCTAATTATATTTTATGGTATGGATTTCTTTGTGGAAGAACAAAGATTAAGCAATATTTCAACTCAGGGCAAAAAATGAATAATTCCAAACACAAATGGGATTGTTAATTTTTCTTTGTTCCCCATGGAGTGAGTGGAAGTATTGTTTCAACTGTGGGTGGAACTAAATATTTCCTTTTTGGTAAATAAGATCTATCTCATTTGTTTTCTGATATCTCCAGTTTAGGCTATAAACTTACATAGCATTTGTAAATTTATTTTAATTTAAAAGCCAGTATCACATACTATGTGATATATACATATATATCTATATAGAGATAAAACACATATCTATATCTATATCTATATCTATATCTATATCTATATCTATATCTATATCTATATCTATATCATCTATATCTATATCTATATCTATATCTATCTATATCTATATCTATATCTATATCTATATCTATCTATATCTATATCTATATCTATATATCTATATCATCTATACCTATATCTATATCTATATCTATATCTAATCTATATATATAGAGAGAGAGAGAGAAAACACAATTACATTTCATTCTTGCATCTACAAAGTACATGTCCTGTTCACTTGACATGCAAGCTAATTCAAACATGCTCTAGGAATAGCCTGGATCCTGTAGACAGATAAAGAGGGATCACAATGTGTAATGCCTTCTTTGAATTAATGGAATTTCAGTACAATCTGTTTTAAAATATGAATATGTACATCTTGTATACATTGTAATCACCTTATATATATATGTAATATTATCATCTTACATAGACAGGAGCTACGTTTTCTTTGTTTCAAGAGGAGCAATCCAATGGAGTCTGTTCTTCCTCTTACTTCCAAAGTGCCAAAGGAAGAACAAAATTCAAAGATCTTTTTCTGACAAACAGTTTGTCTGGCTACCTAAAATATTATAGTATTATTCATATTTGAATTTATATGTTATTTATTTTTTTACTTGTATTTAGGATTTACAACACCCCTACCGGCATGTTTGAGAAGACCTGCTCCTTGTACATTTTTTTCTTTTTCTCCTTTTTACCTTTTCTATATTAACTATTATTTAACCTTACCTTTTAAACATGTTGTGAACTCAAAGCATCCTTTGATGACAATTATATAAACAGGGATAAGTGTATATGATGGTGTCATAGAGGAAAAACATGCAAAAAGCTATTGCACTGGTAGTTTAATGAAACTAATTTATTAAACAAGAACTGCAAGTTCTTCATCCTGTTTAAAACTCAGATTGCTTTAATTTGGGAGCCTAAGGGGACATTTTTTAAAGCTTCAAATGACACCAAGATACCTAACCCCTAGTGAGATTTAGCAGAGTTAAAAATCTATTGCAACTTATGGCTTCAACATTTCCTTGTTCATGTTGATTTAAAGGGTTCAGACAGCATCAAATATAAGGGCATGAGACTGAACATATTACAAATACCCAACTATACAAAGAGATATTGCATTGATTTACTCTACTGAAGAATTCACAAATGCACTAAATACTATTATACTGGTTGTACATGAAAAAAAAATAAATGTAACTAGTGCTTCACAGATATGAAATTCTCATTGTAAGATTTTTTGTATCTTGTATAGGGCAAGAAAAAACATGTATATATTTTCTCTGCCAGCTTTATGACATACTGTATGTTATTTTCCATACAGTTAATACAACAAATGTTTGGACATGTATTTTGTGATATGATATTGTAAATCTTTATAACTGCTCAGAAAAAAAAAAAAAAAAAAAAAAAAAAAGCTGTCAAATTGAGCCCTACAGGGTATCAGGTCTGCAAAACAACTTAATAATTTTTAAGGCAATGATACCAGGACAGGAGTTTAGTTATCAAGTTATTCTTGATTATGGTGTTTTCAGAAAGGGCAATAAACCCCTGGAGGCTTTTGAAACGTGGGAAGTGATAGGTTTTCCTGTGTGTTTTTTTTCTTTTTATATAGTTTTCCAGTGTGGTCTGTGTTGCTTTTTTTGTGTGTGTGGGGGGGGTTTTGTTTGTTTGTTTGTTTTTTAATAATCACGAAGGAGTTTATATAGATCAGTTGCTTTTAATGTCAATGCATTTTCTGCTTTTCAGAAAAATAGTAAAGCTGCCTGAACAAATTGAGAATATCTTTAATTTAAAAAATTTAAATGTCACCATTGTTTTTTTTTTTTTTTTTTTTTCATTTTGTGAATTCTATACTTGAATTATTGTTTTTGTTTTACATCTTCAGGATTTGGTTTACCATGATTGAGTTTGAACTTTCAAACTTTTCCACTTTCAAAGCTGCCTTTACCATTTGCCAATATATCAAGACATTTTTTGTTTGTTTGTTTGTTTGTTTTGTTTTTCTCAAGGAAAATATATGCTGGAAAAATCTTTCATTTACTGACAACCATAAGTTTTAAATGAAAACTTCCAGTTGTCTATATTCTACCCACTGCTGATTAAGAATTGTTTTTATTTTAGTACAACAATGAGACAACGCATTGGTAGAGCAATGCTAAGAATAACTTTTCCAAATAGAGGGTATTTTGAGCAAGTTTGCTGATGACACCAAACTTGGAGGAGTTGTGGACTCAAATGAGGGCGTAAAGGCCTTACAGAGGGATCTGGACAGGTTGGAGAGCTGGGCGATCACCAACCGCATGAAGTTCAATAAGAGCAAGTGCCGGGTCCTGCACCTGGGACGGGGAAACCCTGGCTGCATGTACAGACTGGGCGATGAGACGCTGGAGAGCAGCCTAGAAGAGAGGGATCTGGGGGTCGTGGTAGACAGCAAGTTGAATATGAGCCAGCAGTGTGCCCTGGCAGCCAGGAGGGCCAATCGTGTCCTGGGGTGCATCAAGCACGGCATCGCTAGTAGGTCAAGGGAGGTGATTGTCCCGCTCTACTCTGCGCTGGTGCGGCCTCACCTCGAGTACTGTGTGCAGTTCTGGGCACCACAGCATGAAAAGGACATGAAACTGTTGGAAAGTGTCCAGAGGAGGGCTATGAAGATGGTGAAAGGCCTGGAGGGGAAGACGTACGAAGAACGGCTGAGGTCACTGGGCCTGTTCAGCCTGGAGAAGAGGAGGCTGAGGGGAGACCTCATCACAGTCTACAACTTCCTCATAAGGGGGTGTCGAGAGGCAGGAGACCTTTTCTCCATTAACACTAGTGACAGGACCCGCGGGAACGGGGTTAAGCTGAGGCAGGGGAAATTTAGGCTGGACGTCAGGAGGGGGTTCTTCACAGAGAGGGTGGTTGCACACTGGAACAGGCTCCCCAGGGAAGTGGTCACTGCACCGAGCCTGTCTGAATTTAAGAAGAGATTGGACTGTGCACTTAGGCACATGGTCTGAACTTTTGGGTAGACCTGTGCGATGTCAAGAGTCGGACTTGATGATCCTTAAGGGTCCCTTCCAACTCAGGATATTCTATGATTCTATGATTCTAAATATTTCACCTTAATCTTCAGTTTTACCTATAAAGTTCCTATTTGTACATATTGCTTCTTCATCAGCAATCTCAATGCAAGAATTGCGATTTTAGATTCTGATTCTAAAACAGTATCATGAATAAATTGCATCAACCTCAGATTAGTAGGACTCAGTTCTAGCTTTTGCATATTGCTTTGTTTATGTTAAGAAGTAATCAATGTTCAATATACTCAGTGCCTTGCACAGAGAACATACTCCAGAGGGGATATGATAAGGATACCAGTCCTGCTTAATTGTTTGAGCACATGTATATATTTGTTGTCTTTAAGAGCACACAGCTCCAGCCTGTTCTAATACTTTGCGCAAACACACACATCTGAAATGTGAGCACTCTGTGTACACGCAGAGTTTGTATATATCATTTCGGTCAATTTTTGCACAGCAATATATAAATATTTGTCATTCTAGCTACTGCAGAGAGAAAGCTGTACAAGAGATAAAGCTGTGCAGACCTAGGGTCCTAAACAGAGTTGTTGTTGTTTTGTTTGTTTTTGTTTTTGTTTTTGTTTTTAAAAGGTTTTTGGAATATTTTGACAAAGTGAAAAGTTTTAGCACACTACTAAAAAACACCATGTAGTATTACGAGTTGTCATTCCACTTCCACTGAAATATCAGTTTTAGCAGAAGGACACTTAAAACTTAAAACTTGCTCTCTTAGCATGCAAGCTTTTCTCTGTAGAGAGAGCCATTGCTGTTCAAATGAATCTTTGTTTGTGTAACTTGCAAAAATGACTTGGTATGCCTGCTTCTCTTCCTCCTCCACAGAGGAGATATAGAAAGTTGTCCTGTTTTCAGTTAGGATAGAGTTAATTTTCCACCTAGTAGCTGGTAGGGTGCTATGTTTTGGATTAGCATGGGAAGAGTGTTGATAACATGCTCATGTTCTAATTGTTGCAGAGCAATACTTTCTTAACTAAGCCAAGGACTTCACAGAATCACAGAATTTCTAGGTTGGAAGAGACCTCAAGATCATCGAGTCCAACCTCTGACCTAACGCTTGCAGTCCCCACTAAACCATATCCCTAAGCTCTACATCTAAACGTCTTTTGAAGACTTCCAGGGATGGTGACTCCACCACTTCCCTGGGCAGCCCGTTCCAATGCCTCACAACCCTTTCAGTGAAGAAGTTCTTCCTAACATCTAACCTAAAACTCCCCTGGCGCAACTTAAGCCCATTCCCCCTCGTCCTGTCACCAGGCACGTGGGAGAACAGACCAACCCCCACCTCGCTACAGCGTCCCTTGAGGTACCTATAGAGAGCGATAAGGTCGCCCCTGAGCCTCCTCTTCTCCAGGCTGAACAAGCCCAGCTCCCTCAGCCGCTCCTCGTAGGACTTGTTCTCCAGACCCCTCACCAGCTTCGTCGCCCTTCTCTGCACCCGCTCAAGCACCTCCATGTCCTTCTTGTAGCGAGGGGCCCAAAACTGAACACAGTACTCGAGGTGCAGCCTCACCAGAGCTGAGTACAGGGGGACGATCACCTCTCTAGCCCTGCTGGCCACACTGCTTCTGATACAAGCCAGGATGCCGTTGGCCTTCTTGGCCACCTGAGCACACTGCTGGCTCATATTCAGCTGACTATCCACCATCACTCCCAGGTCCTTCTCTGCCTGGCAGCTCTCCAACCATTCCTCTCCCAGCCTATAGCTCTGCTTGGGGTTATTGCGCCCCAGGTGCAGGACCCGGCACTTGGCCTTGTTGAACTTCATGCAGTTGACCTCAGCCCATTGGTGCAGCCTATCCAGATCCTCCTGCAGAGCTTTCCTACCCTCAAACAGATCGACACATTTTCAGCTTCTTGCTCTGTCCTGCCAGTGGGTGGGCTGGGGGTGCAGCAGGAGCTGGGAGTGGACAGACCCAGGACAGCTGACCCAAACTGGCCAAAGGGGTATTCCACACCATGTGATGTCATGCTAAACAATTTATAGGGGTGGCTAGCCGGGATGGGGGGGGAGGGCAGCTTCTTGGGGATAGGCTGCGCATCAGTCAGCAGGTGGTGAGCAAGTGCATTGTGCATCACTTGTTTCATATATATATATATGTATATTATTATTATTATTATTATTATTATTATTATTATTATTATTATTATTATTATTATTATTATTATTATTATTATTATTATTATGTCTTCTAAATGCACTTCAGATTTTGTTTAAGGCTAAACAACTACTTAGGAATGTGATCCAGAGATCTGTCCTGAGGCAAGATAGTTGTGAGTGGCAGGGAATTTCTGAGGATATGGGCACATTTTTAGAGCAGTGGGCACCTCCAGTGTTTTGGAAATTCACCCCCTGAACAACTGCAAAGTCCTAAAAAAAAAATGGTAAAATGCTTGAAAAAGAGGTGTCATCACTCTGGCAATTCCAAAGAGATACAAAACACTGCAGCATGCTGGGGTCTGGCCTATGCCTATCAAGCTGCAATCGATGCTACTATAAACCTAGTGACAGACCTTGTGGCCACTCCAACCCCTGCAGCCACTCCAACCCCTATGATGGACCCTGCAGCCACTCCAGCCCCTGTGGCCACTCCAGCCCCTGTGGCCGCTCCAGCTCCCATGGCCTCTCCAGCTCCTGTGGTCCTTCCAACTCCCATGGCCACTTCAGCTCCTGCAGCCTCTCCAGCTCCTGCGGCTGCTTCAGCTCCTGTGGCCGCTTCAGCTCCTGTGTCTACTTCAGCTCCTGCAGCCACTCCAACCCCTGTGATGGGCCCAGAGGCTGTTCCAGCTCCTGTGACAGGCCCAGGAATCGTTCCAGCTCCTGTGATGGGCCCTGTAGTCGTTCCAGCTCTATCGGTGGTTTTTTCAAACCCTGTGGTTGGTCCAGTGTGTATTCCAACCCCTGTGACAGGCCCTGTGGCTGGGTCAGAGAAAAAAGTTGTAGCAGTGCAAGTTGCCCCTGTCAACAAGGTGAAAAGATAGTATAGAGACTCAGGTCATTTATAACGCAGAGAAACTTCTGCTAAGACTAAGTATAGAGAAGACGAGGCTGGGACATCAGAGGAACAGGAGGATGAAGATGAATATGTCGGAAAAGCAACAGTAACTACCTGAAACCTATACCAGCATGAGCTACGAGATGTGTGAAAAGATTTTGTTCACTGTATAGGTGAGCAGCTTGTCACCTGGCTGCTCCTGTGATGGGACACCAGAGCCAATTGTCTGGAATTAGAGGGCAAAAAAGCCAGGCAGCTGGGATCCCTTGCTAGAGATGCAGGCATTGACAAAACAATTGGAGATGGAGCGTGACCTTACAACCTCTGGAGGCATCTCCTGTCAGCTGTGAAGGAAAGGTATCCTTTTAAGGAAGAACTTGCATTTCTACAAGGCAAGTGGACCACTATGGAGAAGAGGATTCAGTACTTGAGGGAATTAGCTGTATGGGAGGTTATTTATAGGGACCTAGATAACAAACAAATATCCACAGATCCAGATGAAGTCAAGTGTACACTACCCATGTGGCGAAAGTTTGTATGGAGTACACCATCATCATATGCCAGCTCATTGGCAGCAATGGTTTGGAAAGAACATGAGGAACCTACAGTGGATGAATTGACTAAACAACTCCAGCAGTATGAAGAATGTCTCTCCTGTTCCCTACGGGCCTGTGTCTTGGCTGTGGAGAAATTTTTGAAGAGAATTTATCTTCCTCCCCACCTGAACAAACCAGTGTTCCACCAACTAAAAGAGAATACTTTGGAGAAACTTTCTGAGAAGGTTCACCAATTTGAAGAAAGATTATCTTCCTCCCCACCTGTACAAACCAGTGTCTCAGCTATCAGGGGTAAGTGTCCATCCATGCAAGGAAGACAATACAGTGGGTATACACCCCGTGCCACCCTGTGGTTTTACCTACATGACCATGGAGAGGACATGAGAAAATGGGACGGAAAATCTACCTTGACCCTAGAGGCATGGGTACCTGAGTGGCAAGGAAAAACAATCAGGAAAAAGGGGTTCTCTGAGAAGCTTGCTGCTCCAACTTCCAGCAAGCAGTCCTTCAGAAACAGAAATGAAGATTCTGACGAGGATTAGAGGGGCCCTGCCTCCAGCCAGAGGGACGAAAGGGACAATCGAGTTTGTTGGACTGTATGGGTTTGATGGCCTGGCACATCAGACGCACAGAAGTATAAGGCTTTAGTAGACACTGGTGCACAGTGTACTGTAATGCCATCAAGCTATAAAGGGCCAGAACCCGTCTGTATTTATGAGTTGATTGGGGGATCCCAGAAGTTAACTGTATTGGAGGCTGAAGTGAGTCTAACTGGGAATGAGTAGCAAAAGCACCATATTGTGACCAGCCCGGATGCTCCGTGCATCCTTGGCATAGACTATCTCAGAATAGTCTTTTTACAGACCAAAAAGGATTCTGGTGGGCTTTTGGCATAGCTGCCTTAGAGACAGAGGACATTAAACAGTTGTATACCTTGCCCAGTCTCTCGGAGGACCCTTCTGTTATGGGGTTGTTGAGGGTCAAAGAAGAGCAGGTGCCAACTGCTACCACAGCTGTGCACTGGCAGCAATATCACACTAACCGAGACTCCTTGATTCCCATCCATAAGCTAATTTGCCAACTGGAGAACCAAGGAGAGATCAGAAAGACTTATTCATCTTGTAAAAGTCCCATATGGTCAGTGTGAAATTCTAATGGTGAGTGGAGACTAACAGTGGACTATCATGGCCTGAATGAAGTCATGCCACTGCTGAATGCTGCAGTGCCAGACCAGCTAGAACTCCAATATGAGGCAAAGCACACAGTCACAGCGGCAGTGGGCTCTATAGGGCAAGGGGATGTAGCTCAGTGGTAGAGCCCATGCTTTGCATGTATGAGGTCCCAGGTTCAATCCCTGGTATCTCCAGTGGCTGAAAGTACTGCTGTGGTTTTATCCCAGCCAGCAGCTAAGCACCACACAGCTGTTTTCTTGCTCTCTGGGATGGGTATGGGGGAGAGAAATAGGAAAGTGAAGTGAAGCCTGTGGGTTGACATAAAGACTCTTTATTAAGACAGAAAAATAATAATAATAATAAAATGATAATATTACTAGTAATCACAGAATCGAAGGGGCTGGAAGGGACCTTGAAAGATCACTGAGTCCAACCCCCCTGCCAAAGCAGGTTCCTTAGAGCAGGCTGCCCTAGTAGGCATCCAGATGGGCCTTAAATATCTCCAGAGAAGGAGACTCCACAACCTTCCTGGGCAGCCTGTTCCAGTGCTCTGTCACCCTCACCGTGGAGAAGTTCTTTTACAAATTGGTGCGGAACTTCCTGTGCTCTATCTTGTGGCCATTACCCCTTGTTCTGTCCCCACAGACCACTGAAGAGAGGTTGGCCAAATCCCTCTGTCCCCCACACCTCAGGTATTTATACACATTGATGAGATCCCATCTCAGTGTTCCTTTCTCCAGGCTGAACAGACCCAGGTCTCAGCCTTTCCTCATAGGGAAGATGCTCCAGGCCCTATATTATCTTTGTGGCCCTCTGCTGGACTCTTTCCAGGAGATCCCTGTCTTTTTTGTACCGGGGAGCCCAAATAATAATGTGTACGAAACAAGTAATGCACAATGCACTTGCTCACCACCTGCTGACTGATGCACAGCTGTGGTGTAATTGCCTGAGGTAACTAGGGAAATAAAACTAACATTCTAATTTTAAAGAAAATGTACAGCATTGAAGAGGCCTTCAGGGTAGGGCATAGCTGCATTACCTGAGCGTTCCCTAGGCTCCCAACCTTAGATGCTATCGCGCTGGGGAAACTTGGTGTGCTAGCCCTAAGGAACAGTACGGAGTGTAGAGTGGAGTGGAGACACCACGACTAGGCTCTGTAACCAGGTGGGGACTCTATTGTTCTTGTGCACACTGAGACCGATAAACTGCACTTTTGCCACTCTGAGCCAAGGACCTGTAATGTTTTGAAAAATGCTGTACCCTAGTGTACTTTTTCCTCATTATAATATCATTATAATACCAAAACACGCTTTCATCCCAAAAGCTACCCGCCTCCAAGGTACGACCACCCCTCACCGAGCATGCACTCTGAATTTCTCGGAGCCTATTACTTTAAACGGAGACAGGAGAACTTTTCACCAATCATAACTAAGATATGCTTGACTAGAGCCACTCAAGCTCCACCTCTATGTAAAAGATAGAAAATAATATAAATTGGCCTAAGAGAGAGGGCATGTTAGGGAAGATACCACTGTCAGGGGAGATACCATCCCGAGGAAATACAACATCCTTAGGACCTCCTGACTCCTGGGATCAGTTGACGGGCTGAGCCTCTCTTCCCCCCCATTGGGACACCTTTGGGTTAGATCTGAATACTTGCTTATAAATCTCTCTAGAGTCTTTGATCCTTTTGACGTGTTTATTTCTAGGCTGCACACCTGTAACACCTGTAACACCTGAATATTTCATGCATGCTAGCTTGCTTTTGCAGACAGTCACTATCGCTGGCAATCCAAAAGAACCTGGTTATCTGTTGCTGTAATAAACCATACTTGATTGCATTGTGATAGCTCTCATTAAGTGAAACTAGGGTAAGGGTGGTTATCTGTGATAATTCAGTGTTCTGAATCCAACCAGACCCCCAGATGGTTAGTGCATTGTTGGTGAATGTCTGACTGGACCCCAGATGGTTAACGCGTTGTTGGTGAATGTCTGAATGGACCCCCAGACTGTTAATGTGTTTTTGGTGAATACCTGACTGCACCCCCAGACGGTTAACGCATTGTTGGTGAATGTCCGACTGGTTCAGTACCCTAAATCCGACTGGGCCCGTAACGGTTAATCAGCTACACCCCTTAACGTGACAGCAGCCTGATGCAATCCCTGAGCAGCTGCCCCCCCCCCCCCCATCCCGGCTAGCCATCCCTATAAATTGTTTAGCATGACATCACATGGTGTGGAATACCCCTTTGGCTAGTTTGGGTCAGCTGTCCTGGGTCTGTCCACTCCCAGCTCCTGCTGCACCCCCAGCCCACCCACTGGCAGGACAGAGCAAGAAGCTGAAAAGTCCTTGGCTTAGTTAAGAAAGTATTGCTCTGCAACAATTAAAACATGAGCATGTTATCAACACTCTTCCCATGCTAATCCAAAACATAGCACCCTACCAGCTACTAGGAGGAAAATTAACTCTATCCTAGCTGAAAACAGAACAAAAGTGAAAAGTAAATTTTGAGACATATTTTGATTTCATGTTCATGCACAATATTCTACCGAAGTCAGAAATCTTGTACATATGCAACCGTGAGTTAAATGTGATCTCAGACATCTACCTATTATGGGTGCTCAGGGACCTATGTGAATAAACTTTATGCTTGACTTATTTTAAAAGTGAATATAAAATTTAGCAGTAAATTTAAGCCCAAAGGGAATTTTCCGTATTGTACTATACAGATATTTCATTGTATAATACTCATGAAAATTGAACTTGATATGAGCTATAATCATGGCAGAGGTAAGGGAGAGTGAGATTCTCACTTTGAGCACACTTCCCCTTTGTCCTTTAGCTGTACTTTCAGTCACTTTTAATAGCTAAGGAGATGTTTCATGCCAAAGGTTTTCACATATGATAGAAACTAATTAATTAGTTAATAATATATGAATCTTGCCCTACATTATGAGTGCAATCACCCAGATGAGAAACCAGAAGTATTGATGATGTTAAAGGTTTAACTGAGACTTTCATCCTGGTAAAGTTCAGTGACTGATATTTTCATCTATTTAGTCAGGCTCATATCACATTTTATAAACTGCCCTGATGCTATAGAATTTAACAACTTCCCACTGTTCTGTGTACAGCCAAGTTGTTGGTTTGGGTAGTGAGAGTCATGGTAAAATAGCAAAGTTCTATTTCCATTTCGGTGTAAGCTTCTGTTCCATTTGAACTGTCCCAGCTCCGTTTGATTTAATCATTCTATCTCCCAAACTAGGAGGAGTGAAACCAGACCATATACTTTTCAGCTGCATTTTGAAAATACAATATCATAGGAAGAATCAGAGGCCCCTTCTACTCTGGAAAGCCAAAGCAGACAGTGTCATTGAGGAGAACATAATGGTTTCAAACACTTACTGGAATTACAGTATAATACAAAAAAAAAAAAAAAAAAAAAAAAAAAAAGTAACATAACTTCATATTTTTACTATTAATCTCAATTAGATCTTTGTAAATTTGTGTGATCACTATATTAGAAGCTAGTGGTGAGGATTTGCATATAAGAATAAAAAATTGTTGTTGTCTAAGTGTCTAGGACTACAGCTATCTTTTTTTTTTTTTTTTTAAGTGAATACCTTTCTACCTATTACAACTGTGGAGAAAGCTTGAAAGTGTAACTGTTACACCCCAGTTTACAGGAACATTAAACAATAACAGGTGAGACAAACATAGCCACATAAGAAACTACCGAATTTCAGACAACACTACAGTGTGCTGTAGTGATAATCAGTTCAGCTTCAAATGGCTTTGTATGCCATAAATTGTCTAATCAAAGCAACACTGAAATCTGCCTAGGCCAATATATTCCACTGACATCTGTGGTAAATTAACATGCACTGTGTTCTGTGTATTTTTATCTTAACTGCTTCTGGAACCCTAGTTAGTGTACTTAATCATAAATCATCTTTAATCCACATCAGCGGCATAACATAACCTGGATACCAATGTTGGTCACTTCAAATATTTTAAATATTTCCACTGTACTTCAATGCATTTAAAGTAGAAAGAATCAATATTAAGAAGTAGCAGTCATTTTACTCTTATTTAGATTCTTTAATATTATGTTGTACTATTTACATTATTTATATTGTAATAACAGCAGCAAGCTGCATGTATCTGAAACCCATTTTATGAGACACAGCTTAAAATATAATAAAACTTTATCAGCATTCACAGTACCTCAACAAAATTCTAAGCAAAATTGTAGAAATTATCTAACCTATCCAATTCCACTCTTTAAGTTTTTCCTACTGACAATGGAGAAATGTAAAATGCCACATAAATTCTTAGGAGATAATGTTGTTATGTCTAACTTCTTCTCACCATTAGTAATGGAAAATCAAATTGCACAAGAAGAAAAGCTGGATCTACCCTGAAAAACTGAGAGACAAAAATAGAAATCACTAGACATCTCCAACTAGTAGCTGATAACATACTCATTTAATAGAAGACATGATCAAAAGGGTGTCTATGGGCTCACAAAACTTTCAAGCTAAAATAGGACCACATATAAGCACTTGAGGAGTACCAGAAAAGGACTGCTGTCTGAGACTTTGATGTGTTTTAGACTGAGCGGATTTCTTTATGAGCAGCCAGATCTCTTGAGGTAAATGTTTTCCAATATGTGAAAGAGCAGAGTCTTGCATATAGAATTGGACATAAACTAACTGAGACAGGTTTCAACTTTGCTGGCCAGCAGCTGAGATTTGTGTCTCATCTCTGACACAAATAGTCAATGATAAAACTATGTCATGGTACTGTGGTTCTC